>NC_083286.1:5526151-5870526 GCF_963506605.1 Zootoca vivipara
TTGATGCAGCCTTGGCTGAGGTCAAGCACTCCAATTCTAACCTCTCAAGGGCTTTCTCTATGTGTTGCCAGTGTACTGGTAAAAATGACTTTAAACTCTTGTCAGCGCAGTTACTGGTGCATGCATCACGGTCCCACTCAAATAAACCTGTCACAACACAGAGTCAGCAGCTAGAGAAGAGTACAAGGGCAGGCCTCTAGCTTTTCATTCGAGCATCACTAAACGTGCGCAGAGTGCCCAATTATTTCAGCATTATTGAGCAAGCCTACAGGAGGACCCAAGCTTTGCTACATTAGATTTTCTTTAGTAATTTGCTCAAGTACCGCTGAGGACACTTAAAGGACTTAAAACGGTGGCTGCAACCAGTTTCCTTTTCTGGATTGTTAATTCAGGTTTCCTCTTTCAAATTAACTCTCACTGCACGCTGCGCAGCAGCTCTAGGAGAACTGTTTAACACTAATTTTCTCAATTTTCTCCTTTTTTTTGGTGCGTGCGCAAAACTTTATTGCTGCTTTCATTGTTAACTTGTGTGTTTTGATTATACATGTGTATATATGTGTGTTACTGCTCCTGGAAGAGCTGCTCTTGAAAGGCCAGGCTTATCATGTTGGTTTTGTTCTTTCCAACACTGCAGTTTTAAAATATCCTAATAAAGTTGATGGTGTGCAGCCTTCCTCACTGCCCTACCCCCTAATTTTCCAGACATTATAGGATGTAGTGCCAATCTAGATGTTTAATGGACTACATTTCCCATCATCCCTGGCCATTGGATGTGCTGGCTGGAGATGATAGTAATTGGGAGTCCCAACAGCATATTGGAGGACGGTGCGTTGGCTACTCTTGCAGTAAACAATTGTGCATTTCAGCCAATTTCATTTATCAAATGTCTCCACCTGCACCAAGATGCTGTACTGTCTTTAATTATTTTTTGTGAAGCAAGGCCATTGACTGGTTGACAGCCCTTGAAGATACACGAGTGCAGTCCAGGACACAGTTAACTGCATTTAAATCTTTCTTCCCTGGAACAAATTCAATATCTGTGTTTAATTTTTCACAGCAGCAGCAACTCCAGGCCCAGCATTTGTCGCATGGACATGGTCTCCCAGTGCCTCTCACTCCGCACCCTTCAGGATTGCAACCACCGGCCATCCCACCCATTGGCAGCAGCGCTGGTCTTTTAGCCTTGTCGAGTGCCCTTGGGGGCCAGTCCCATCTCCCGATCAAAGATGAAAAGAAGCATCATGATAACGACCACCAAAGAGGTAGGAGATGTTTCACTGGCCTTCCTCTTCGTGGAGAGGGAGGAGTGGGTAACAAAAGATTTGGTGAGCATGCAAGGGCAAGAGTCATCTTGGAACTCATGGAAGGTTCGGTCGCCTTAAAGAATTGAACTCATTCTCTTTTCCCGTCACCTATTCATAGAATCCCCTCCATGGAACATGTACAGTGGTACCTCTACTTACAAATAACTCTACTTACGAATTTTTCTACTTACAAATGGAGCTCCGTCCGCCATCTTGGATGCGGTTTAGATAGGATTTTTTCTACTTACGAATTTTTAGCTAGGGTTGCTTCGACTTACGAATTTTTTCTCCCAATGCATTCCTATGGAATTCGACGTACAAAATTTTTCGACTTACAAATCTGTGTTCGGAACACATTAAATTCATAAGTAGAGGTACCACTGTACATGGTGGCATGCCTCTTTTCTCCTTTCCTTGAAAGCCTTGCTCAGAATCCACATTTTCCATATGCCCTTTGGCTTGTCTCATAAAATTTATTCCCTACTGTAACCAATCCTGAAAGACATGTACAGTGGTACCTCGGGTTACAACGCTTCGGGTTACAGACTCCACTAACCCGGAAGTAGTACCTCGGGTTAAGAACTTTGCCCCAGGATGAGAACGGAAATCACGCGCCGGCGGTGGCAGCAGGAGGCCTCATTAGTTAAAGTGGTACCTCAGGTTAAGAACGGACCTCCGGAATGAACTAAGTTCGTAACCAGAGGTAACACTGTAACTGCATCTGCCCACATTATTCCCTCCCTACCCTTCTTTTGCCCATCTCTCTATTATTTTCATAATCTCAGCTTCTTGGGGGCAGGGATCAATTTATTTTGCACCCCAGGGAGGTCACTTCAGTGCTGCTAACACAGCAGTTTGACTTCACCCCCGGAGGTGCATTCCATTGTTTCTCAAGACAGGCGGATACCAGTAATTCTGTAAGGCACCATGAGTCAGGTGGCTTTCAAATTTCAAAGGGCTGTCCCACAGACGATGGAGCAGAATTCTGTCCTCTAGAAAAACAGGGAGCAACTAGAACCAGTGGGTGGAAATTGCAGGGAAGCAGATTTCCGATAAATATTAGGTGAAACCGCCCAATAAGAGCTGTTCGGCAGGGGAAGGGATTCCCTCAGGGGGTAGTGTAAGGTTCGCGTTTGCAGGATATATTTAAGGAGAGGCTGGACTGTCATTCTCCAGGATGCTGTAGTTGCATCCTGCATCGCAAATTCTGCATCTGAGCACATGACCTCCAAGTTCCCTTCCAACACTTTGATTTTGTGATCTGCTGATAGCCACTGGCCTGGTTCAGTTATATTGCTAAACCATGGTATAGCATTGCAAGAACAAGCCTGCATCAGCCTTGGGTTTGCACACATCTCCTTTGCACAAGGAGGTTAAAGGCTTCAGCATTTGATTTAGAACTGTCTATATCAACTATTAGTTCTGATTCTTGTTAGAAGAGTTAACTTGATTCTCTTTGGTGTTAACTAATAAAACAACAAGCCACAGCTCCATGAGTTTGAATATCACAGGAAATAGTGGATAGTTCTAAAGTGGAAATATTCAGTCTCATTGTGTGTACATAGTAGGAGGGAGGGGGGGGCTATAAAGCCAGAGGTTAAGCATTATGTTTGGGTAAATAAAAATAATGATGCTGTGTATAACCCTTGATTTGGATGGTGTAAGGATGGCAATGTTGGAAGTATACTCTTGTTGGGACAAGAAATTTGCTGTGGGCCATAATGTTAAGAGATAAGGATTGGATGCAGTGTACTTTGCTCCTATTTATTCTCTTTGAAAAGCAAATACTTAGCTATATCTTGTACTGTAGATTCCTACATTATTGCTATAATATTTGTTGCTAGAAAGTGTCAGTAAGCCAATATATTCAGATGATAAATTCAATTTATAAAATTAGTTGTACAATACAGGTGTCAATAAGAGACTGCACAGATTAGATTATATGTGTGTGTTATTTATTTATTTATTTATTTATTTATTTATTTATTTATTTTAGCAGGGATTAGGTTGGGGGGGAGGGTAAAGAAATGCATATTTTTATGTAAGCTAACATCTCTCTCTCTCTCTCTCTCTCTCTCTCTCTCTCTCTCTCTCTCTCTCTCTCTCTGCCATGTTGGTGCTGCTGTTGTGCATGAAGATAGAGACTCCATAAAGGTAAGACTCCATTTCACAATTGGGAGGATTAGCTTAAAAGAAATGCAGTACTTTTTTATTGTAGTTGAAAGAAAGCATAGGAGGTGTTGCGATTGTAGCTAGATATAATCTGTATTGATTATCAGAGTCTTGGGTCAGCTATTCCAAAGGTGCTACATATAAAGAAAACCTCAAACGGTCACACGATAACGATCAGTAGCTGCTGTGAGAACTATTTATGTGTGCTTTGCTTCTTGGCTGATTCCTGAGCAATACACCCTACTCTTCTTATCAGGAAGTTTTCAGGATGAATGAATTGATGCATGCTGGCTGTTTTGAGAGGTTTTGAGTTGCAGGGGAGACAACACACAAGGGATCCTTCCTGCTTCCCCAACTCCTAAATCCCAAGAGGACCTTCATTCCAATGTGCAGCTCTGTAGCAGAGAGAGAATTCACTCTGGGCTTGTCTCCCATCTGTTAAACGGTTGTCTGGAGTGACTCCCATAATTTTGAGCCTAGTAATGAATATTTTCACTGGAATTAGTGTTGGTGCCTGGAGGCTTTTTGATATTTTAACACAAATTAGCTGTACCGAAGCATGGCCTTTCAGATCTTTGGGTATGAAAAGCGTCCTAAATGTGAGCGCTAATCTGTTGTCAAGCAGAAACTAAGACAGCTGTCTTTCTAATAACATTCTCCAACCCAGATTCTAAGCTGGTATGCTATGTAAAATAGAACATTAGAGCTGATCTAATAGCCCAGAATAGAATATGCTTTGTATTTTTGTGTAAAAAAATAAAGCCAACTAGCCAAAAACAGTTTAATGGCTGCTTGTATGACACAGTACTAAACAGATTCAATTGATGATAGTTGAAAAACCAAATTAAAATAATAGCCTTGTCTATTACATGCCACCAACATGAGTTTGACCAAACTGCGGGAGGCAGTGGAAGACAGGAGTGCCTGGAATGCTATGGTCCATGGGGTCACGAAGAGTTGGACACGACTAAATGACTAAACAACAACAATAACAACAACAACATAACACAATAAAATAACCTCAGCCAGAAAGTAAATTACAAGCTACTCTAAACAAAAAAGTGTATAAATTAATTTTCTAAAAGTCATCCGTGAACCAGCCAACTCCCACATCATAAGGTTGGTCAGTACCTCATGATTCCACTCTAGAACATTTCTGGATGCGCATGAAATTCATTTATTCACCGCTGCCAAAACTCTGGAATAGACACATATCCTGAATGGATTTTTGCTATTCATGAGCTTCTCATGTATTTTTAGAAGGGGGTTGGAACAAGGCTGGCATCTTCACCACAGAAACTGCTCTGCCATCCTCTAGTGCAGGATTAGCCAATGGCTAATCAGTTGAAGCTCCAAGAGCTTGGCAGGTGCTTATAGTGAAAGGCAGAAAAGCTCCACTTCGCAATGGCTTCAAGCTGGACGAAGATGGCATGGGGTAGGAGTATGTCCTGACAACCATAGGGTTTTGGCTAGCCATCCAAAATTAGCTGGCTCCTGACTCAGAACCTGCTGAAAAGAAACCATACCTGGGTTCAGGAATGTTTTCACACCCCAAATAGAAGGCTGTGGTTCCAGGTTGAAGTGCTACTTTTCTCCATCCCTTCTGTGGAGAGGAGTTCCACAGGGACAGCAGCATCACAGAGAAGATAAAACAAGCTTCCCCATGCTCTCTGTTCCCACTCACCTCACATGGAAGTAAGATAAGGAAAATCAGCACGGCACTAAAGATACGCAGTGTTCATTCTACAAAAAAGATCTCGCAGTGCTTTCTGAAGATGCTCAGGCTTCATTAAATTCCCACTCACCTACCCTGTTCAAGAGAAAAGGTGGCTCAAACCTGGAAGCAGTTGGGTGCTTTTTTGCACATTGTTTGCAGTTGATGCATACTTTCATGAAGCATGTAAGCAAGAAGGCACTTTCTAAAGCAGGGCTGGGAAACCTATGGCACTTCAAACATTGTTGGACTCCTATATCCATCAGCTCCAGCCAACATAGCCAGTGGCGAGAGACAGCGGGTGTTGTAATCCAACGGCATTTTTGAAGACCACAGGTCCCTCACCTCTGATCTACAGTATATAGGACTTAAGGTTTTATGCAAAAACAATCTTGAGCAGTTGGAAGAGATTCATACTCAAAGCCTTTTGTCTCCAGTGAAGTGCCAGAGTGACTTCAGGTTTGCAGTTAATGACACCTGAAACTTTTTCCTATGTGCATTTCATAGTAAGTGTTGTTCTGACGTGCCACAGTGATACACTCCCAGGTACAATGTTTCTAACAATACATGCATAAGGCGCTACTAAAAACAGAGTTGATCTTGATGTGTTCTTAGATGCGATATCCAGATATGGATCATTGGTACAAATGCAATTTAGCATGAAAATAACAGGAAAGTATAAACCTGCATGTATGAAGTCCACCATGGAGAGTGGAGGAAATGGCTTCATGTTAACAACTATTCTTCTCTCTTTCCTGAAATGGGAGAGGTCTGCAGTCTGAACCCTATCCCAGTCCTCTGCTGGTGCTGTTCACAGCTTTGTCATGTTGCAACAGAGTGGATTTGACCTTGTTCTTGTCACTTTCACAGTTACCCTCAGGGTTCTTAACAGCTGCAAACTGACAAGAACTGTCAGTTTTCCATCTGCAATAATTTCCAGTGTGTGCAGCAGTGGCAGAATAACGGTCTTTCTGCAGACTGAAGGAGCCAGCATTAAATCAGTTTACAAATGGTCCAGTTTCCCAAATAATAAGTCCTCAAAAAGAAAGGAAGGAAGCCATATATGTACCCCACCTTTCTGCCCTAAAATACCCAACCAATTTACTGTCCTTGTTAACAGTTAAAATAAGTTCATCCCAAAAAACCCAGTCCCCAATAAAACAATCCATTTTGTTATTTTTCTTATTTGAACTATAACAGTACAATAAAAAAATGTAATCCAGAACAGTTGGTCCATAATGAATTTGATTTTGCCCTTTCTCATAAAACCCTGGGTTCCCTTTAAATTTAGGTCTCCAACAGAGTCTCTGTAAATCATGGGTTGGGAATAAGATCCAACTGGTGGGCTGCATCCTAAGCTGCTCCCATCCCTGATGGCCCCCACCCTCAGCTTCATGTCATTGTTGCAGGTAGGCAAGGTCATCCCCCCCCCGTCAGTCACCAACCTGACATCCCTATATGATGCCAGATGACTTAACATGAAAGGAACGAATCAGGAGCACACCCTTAGAGTGCACTCCTGACGCTTCCCCCTTCTTCCTTTGAAGGCGTGGCTTGGATTCAAACAGGGGATGCAAAGGAAGAATGCAAGCAGGGATCAGCTCCACTCGAGAGATGTAGTGGTGAGGTGTCATGGCTGAAGGCTTTCTATGCTTGCATTACTGTTTCTGCTTTGCATATTTCTGTTGTGATCTTTGTGTGTGTGTGTGTTCCTTATGTTTTTAAGTTGGTTTTAATATGATTGGACACTGATTTTCAGATCTGCTTCGGTGGGGGGAAAGGCGAGGCATAAGCTGAAAAGCAGAAATATACAAAGACTATAGGTGTTTCTCCAGTAGTATTTGCAGCCAATTTTCATTCAACTAGCAGTATGGCTCTGCTAGTTTTTCTCTCTGCATGAACCTAAACAAGAATGCATGGGAGCAACTTGTGACCTTTCCAAGCGTCACAGTCTTCAGCCATGTATGGTGGCCTTGCAGGAGCAAACCTCCCATTTCTGCTGCTTTCTTGGAACTGCAAAACCAAAAGGGTTGCCCAAGCAAATATCAGGCGGTTTATGATACAGCTTTTGGCTGGAAGGCTGCATGTGATTTAGGAAAATAAAAGTAAATTGGGCCTGTATACTAGTGGTTTAGAGTGTCCATAGTCATGGCTATCTCCACGAGTTTTTTCCATAATTTGTGAAAGATTGCATTATTACCCAAAACTTTTGAGCAATTTTTTTTAAAAAAATGTTACTGCTTTTAATTTACCCCTTCATATGAACACTTCATTGTTTGTTGGTTGCTTTTATGTTATTCATCTCTTTATAACAAACTCTTCCAGCAATTTAACACTGAGAATTTATGGTTAGAGAGGGATTTGGATCGGAATCGTAAACTGATGAATGGCATGTTAACAAATCCTGTGTGAACCATGAATGTGTGTAAACGATATTGCAGGATGGCCAGCGTTGCTCAAAACTGAAGAAAGGGCAATAGAGATTAACCAATGAGGTGTGTCATTGTTCAGTAGATGCGACTAATTCACCTGCAATTAATGCGGGGTTACTTTTTTCCCTAAGCCATTAGGTAGACATCTGGAATGACAGCATGCAAGGGTGCAGCTCCTTTTGCACTGATTTATTAGGCAGTGATAGCTATTAATAAATGTTTGTCTTGTACACCCATCAAATTGCAAGTTGGATTGTGTCAGCATCTAGGGCTTCTTGCCAGCTTTGCAAGGTGAAATAGTTTGCTAATTTCCTTAATGTGATCTGTGATGCCCACAGTAGCAGTTAGTTGCTTGTTCTATTGATCTGCCCTCTCTTAAGTGGCTCCTGGTTAAGAGAGGCTTTTTATGATTGTCTACTGTGTGACTTGAGATGGTTTTTATCAGCCAGAACGTGCCAGTTGCCAGCAGCTGGAGACTGTGTGCTTGTATGAAATAATTTATTCATGCAAGATAATGCTCCTTAACATTTAACAGGTAATGAACGTGACATAAATTTCCTCCTTGCTTTTAATTTTTCCCTTTCCTCTTCTAATGTGCAAACAGGCAGCTCTGGCGCTCTAAATAATAAGTAATTTTTGGCCATCTGTCAAAAGGAAATTTCAATACAAATTTAAATTAATGGTGCCTGAAATTTTTTATAGCTCCTCTAAAAGCCTCTAATGTGCAGAAAATTCTGAATCTGCTGGTAGTAATTAGTGTAGCATGTAATGAGGATGTGGGCAATGTTATGCAGCCCCAGTGTAACGTTTTGATATGGTAGCAAAAGTTTGATTTATACAAGGTTGTGGCTGGGTTTAATTGTGAGAGACGCTTTCAAGTGTTTTCTTGAAGATACAGATTATTAAGCAGGGCAGATTTTAGAATAGCTCATAAAATGTAAATTTAGGTGTTGCTGTAAGAATGAGATAATTAAGGTAGCCTACTCGCTGGTGTGAACAGGAAAGAAATATGTCCAATTGTATTTTTATTCCCATATTTTTTGAAAAGATGTGGCGACCATTCCGTAAAAGGTTCACAAAATGTAGATAACTAGATCAATGCATGGAGGTGGATCCTTAGGCCAGAAGGAAAGAGCACCAGTGAGAAAGGGGTACAACATTTCTTTGCACAGATGTGTAGAAGAAAAATAATTGTTCGGTGAAATTACATGTTTCTTTTAAAGTGCTAGCTAACCAAATGAGTAATAGTAATTTAGGCTGGAATCCCAAGCACACTGAACTAGGGATGTAAGCCCTTTGGACACTGCGAACAGGAGGTTGCCATATGTCCTCTTTTTCATGAATATGTAAAATAAGAGGCATCATAGCGACCCATAATTAAAAGTAGAAGTCGGCAAATGTGTCCTCTTTTTTGCCCTTCAAAATATGGGAACCCTAATTCTGAATACATATGCACAGAATTCACTGTTGGAGCAGCCCCCTTCAGGCATATATCACTCAGACTCCCACAACTTCTCAACTCAACTCCCCACATCCATGCTTTATGTGTAGGCCTTGAAACCTATGTGTTTTTGAACCCCATGAATTATTACAGGGAGCTAAGCATAATGATTTTGGTTTGGTTTTTTTTTTTCAAATCAGAAACTAACACATGGTTGGAAAGCCAAGAAGCTGTGTGGCCTTAGTTGGTCCTACTAGCCTTTGAATGCCTAGAGCCCCTTTCATATGATTATGAGTGCAACTATGGAAAATCTTTATTTTTCTGTATTCTTTATACTTTTTAAAGTTTAGTGTAGATAATATGGTACCATTCACAACATTGTGGTTGATAGCAAATGTGCAGTCTGCCACTTCTATACAGTGGTACCTCGGGTTACAAACACTTCGGGTTATGCGATTTCAGGTTACGGACCGTGGGAAACCTAGAAGTACCGGAAAGGGTTACTTCCGGGTTTCACCACTGGCGCATGCGCAGAAGCACTAAATCGCATCATGTGCGTGCGCAGACGGTTACGAACGCTGCGGGTTGCGGACGTGCCTCCATCACAGATTACGTCCGCAACCCGAGGTTCCACTGTACTGACATGCCACAAGTAGGGACTGTTTTGCTGTGCTTCCCAGACCTTTAATGTCATCAATAATAATAATGTTATTATTTATGCCCTGCTCATCTGACGGGGTTTCTCCAGCCACTCCGGGCACCTTCCAAAAGACTATAAAAACATAATAAAATGCCAAACATTAAAAACTTCCCAATACAGGGCTGTCTTCAGATGTCTTCTAAAAGTTGTGTAGTTCTTTATCTCCTTGACATCTGATGGGAGGGCATTCCACAGGGCCGAGGCTGTTTGAAATGTAGCAGCAGAGATACGCCTTCAGGTATGCTGGGCTGAATGTTTGACATGAAACCCCAGAGATCATTCTGTGTACAGCTTAACGGTTAATTCTGTTAGTATTAAAGTCTAATAAATGGGGATAGGTGGAGATATTGCTTAGCAGCAGGCCAGAATGGCATGATCTTTGCTGAAGTAACACATGCGCTGATTGGCTGTGTAGTTTTCAGTGACTTTTTCCTCTGTATGTTTGGTTGAATGTGTACAAGGCCTGAAGGAAGGAAGACAAAAGTTCTCTGTTCCTTTCCCCTCAAACTATACACTGGTTCATCTTGCTCACTAAAATGCTATCAGAATTTCTTTTCTCACTCCTCAACTCCGTCTGCGTTATTTAAGTGACTTTGCTAACAATGGGTAGTTCTGAGTTGCATTTTGCAACATAGGAATAGTTCTGTTCTGTTTTTGTTTTTTTAATGATAGAAACCATTTGCAGTGGTGAGGATCAAAATAAGGGAAGTAAGGAGGAATTTACCAGACAGAGAGGTGCAGGCAGTCTGTCTTTAGTTTCCTGTAATAGTGACTTCTTATGCCAGTGAAAATGGGGAATTTTGCTTATACAGTAGATGCCTTTTGCTTGCTCACTGGCAAGTCTCATAGTGAGGTGGGAATATACCTCCTCTTAATACTTCTCCCTGCACTGTGAGTTGTGGTAGCTTTGTAGCGAGGGAATAAATTGTAACAAATTCAGCAGTTTTAGTAAAGTTTCTGTGGACTTATTTGGCAATATAATGTTACGTTGTAATAGAAAAATTACTTTTGAAAGCAGCATTTTTAAGGCCACTGTAGATACAAAAGAATAAGGAGAGACACATGTATATACCTTTCAGATGTTTACGTAATAACTAGCAAGGTTCTCCGTAGCATGTAACATGTGTATACATGTACACATTTAGTTCTTTGTTGATGTGTGTTGATTTTTTCAATTACTATAGCAGCAGTTCGAAAGCACGTCAAAATGCAAGTAGATAAATAGGAACCGCTACAGCGGGAAGGTAAACGGCGTTTCCATGTGCTGCTCTGGTTTGCCATAAGCGGCTTTGTCATGCTGGCCACATGACCTGGAAGCTGTATGCCGGCTCCCTCGGCCAATAACACGAGATGAGCACCGCAACCCCAGAGTCGGTCACGACTGGACCTAATGGTCAGGGGTCCCTTTACCTTTACCTTTATATATACTATAGCATTGTAGCACTTTTGTATTGAGAGAGCACCCAGTTTCCTTTCATAAAAAAGCACAACAGGTTGCCAAAGGAGATGTACATTGAATGCCACTCATTTTATCAGGATTTTTTTAAAAAAAAAAAATGCTAAGCTCATGCGAAGCTCTGACTTACTGAATGTGTGAGCAAGCCTTGAGAGTGATGATTTATTACAAGGCCAGCGCTTCACAACTCTTCCCTCTCCCCAATCTCTGGAGCTGTAGACTCGTTGGCATGGTGAGTTGTGGGTCACCCCACCT
Source organism: Zootoca vivipara (assembly GCF_963506605.1). Classification (NCBI taxonomy): domain Eukaryota; kingdom Metazoa; phylum Chordata; class Lepidosauria; order Squamata; family Lacertidae; genus Zootoca; species Zootoca vivipara. The sequence continues at coordinate 5,537,626 of NC_083286.1, forward strand.
TCCTTGCTGCCAAGACTCACGTGGGGTTGAGGCAGAGGGAATCTTCTGAATCTCAACAGTAGGACTTTGAAAGCAGCAACTACAGTACCTATTTCCACTCCAAGAGGTTGACATGAGTTTCGATTAGCTTTTCCAGGATAACATTTATAAAGAGATGCAGTGTGAGTTTTCCTTTGTTTCACAAGGGTGTATACCCTGGAGACGCTTGGTATTTTATTTTATTTTCTATTATTTTTTGGGGAAAGGGAGGAAGGTCACCGCATTGTAGCATGATGAGAAAATTTTGGTTGGTCTGGCAGTACAGCAATTTGTGCCGTATTAATTGATACCTGGCTTTGGATGTGTGAGCTGTGGGGAATGTAACAGGTGCTGTAATTCCAGAAAATGTGTTGCAATTGTGGAGCAGATGAATAAATATCTGTGGGGCAGAGCCCAGTCCTCAGGTGGTGAAACATGAGTGGATTAATGATGCGATTGGGTGAGACAGGCTTGCTTGTTTGCAATCTCAGCCAGTGACTGCTGAAGCAAAGCAAATATTAATTAGCAAGGCCCTGTTTGTTGTATTGGTCTGTCTTAAGTGGCTAATTTTGCATTGTTCTTTATAATACCCTATATTGTTGTTGGGTCCTGAACATTTTGCAACTATAAAGGTAAAGGGACCCCTGACCATTAGGTCCAATCGTGACCGACTCTGGGGTTGCAGAGCTCGTCTCGCGTTATTGGCCGAGGGAGCGGGCGTACAGCTTCCAGGTCATTGCGACTATACATATACATATTTAAATTGCATCATTAACCTGATATTCTGGTAAATGTCTTCAGAAGGGGTCTTCTCCCTGCCTGATGCACTAAACTCTTTTTAGATTTCTGCATTTTTCTCCCACGCTCACTTTTCTTTCTAATGAAGTCATCTTGTGCTTTTTAATTCAGCATAGAACAGTCATTTGAGAATAACAGCATGTATTCTTGTTGCAAAAAATTAGATTTTCCATCTCTCAGTGTCCTGTGTGTGTGGATACATGGTAGATATAGATGTGTGTGTCCATATTTCAGTGCTAGAAGCAGTCTTATCTAGTACCTTCTCCCAGCTTTGCCTGCTGAAGAATTGCTTTATGCTTGTAAGGAGAGCCCCTATAAAGACACTTCAGACAAAATCCTCTGATGCCTACTTTACTAAATCTCTGACTGATTAATGATTTAGAGAAACATGTATTTTCTTTCTCCAGATGTTCTAGTCTCCCAGAAGGCAAAAATCTTATGGACTTGTTTATTTTTAACTATTTATATACCACCCAATATTAGGAAGTTATCTAGGTGGTTTACAAATAAAATGATTTAATTCTAGGGTGATATACAACTAAGTGATACTCAAGCCACTGAAAGCAGTGGACTTAATTAGCTTGATACCACCTTTAAAGTCTAAATATAAGATGAGGCAAAAAACAAAAAATCCAAAGCAGAATAAAATCAAGGTAAAATTAGCAACATGGGTAATAGGTTCCAATGTTTAATGAGTTACTGGAAAGAGAATGTGACTCGACAGTTGGATGTTGGATGTAATAGATCTAGTCTGATCAACTCCCTGACATGCTAGCTTTCTATGTGCATAAAAATGTGTTGTTGTTCTTTATGGAGAAGCATTCAGTCATGTGATCCCTTATCTGCATTTTGAAGTAATATGACCCAGACATAGGTTTACTAAATTAGTGAAAACTAGATAATTTGTTGAGTGAAGTCCAAGTGTTGGTTGTGTTTGTAAAAATGGACAAGGTTTTGTCCAGTCCACTTAACCTGCAATTCAGTCCTATCAATCCCTAATACAGTTCAGAGAAAATGGAGAATAATAAATTACTGAATTATGTGCTGTGAGATTTCCCAAGCTATCATATAGTTTTACTCTCACAATTAGCTTTTATATGATGATATTAAGAAGTTCTACACTTTATTCATAGTTAACAGCAATGGCTCAAAACTAGCAGACTTGTATTTAAAGTTCAAATAAGTTCTAGTATTATTGCAAGCGGAAATGGGTGCTAATCAAACGTCACCAAAGCTGAACCTCAAAAAAAGCTTCGTGGTCTTGCATGCATTTTCTGGTAAATATTTGCTTGAATTTAATTATAAATAGTTTTGAAATCTGTAACACATTTATGCAGTCTGAAACCTACATATTTAAGGAACTCTATGATAATGTATTTAAACAAAGGGCCTTATGCTACTAATTTATGCATGTATTTATCACAGTTGTATAGCTGCATAACTAAGGAGTTCAAAATTACATATACAAGTTTATTTTTTAAATTTTATTTAAGAAAGCACAACTATCATGTGAAATAGGTTAGATGAGGTATTGTGACTTGCTCAAGCAAACCTGGCTTGCTTCGTGCTTGAATATATATTTAAACTGTCTTCCTGGTCCCTACTGTAACTATCACTCTACTCTTATAAATGGTGCTGCAGTAGCTGAAAATAGGCTTGGTCATCCATCTTCCCAATGAGTCCGGAAACTGTTAATATTCTAGGAAGAATGTAGGAAGCTACTTACACTGAAACATACTACTGGTAATTGGTCCATCTCAATACTAGCAGCTGCCTTGGAACACAACCCCTGTGTAAATTTAGGGGAGTTGCTTGCACTGGCAGTGGCTCTCTAATCTAGGGTGTTTCCCTGCACTGCCTTGAGATGTGTTCCATCACTAAACTCTGGTCGTTAATGTAGCACTTCTATTGTCTATTCAGGAGACCTGTGTTGCAGAGATCAACTCAAGTACCAGTGGTTCCCAATTGATGATCTGCAGGGGTGGGGGGTAATGCACCCAGAGTGTCCATGGCACCATTCACATAACAAAAACCACCATAGAGATAACAAAATTATCAAAAGTAGGGGGCCTATTACTTGGCTTTTGAAAAATGGGGGTCTGCAGTATTTACCTATTTGCCAGTTATGCTTCTATGCCTTGTGAAAATGTGCAGAACAAGAAGTTGTGGCACTAGGACAACAATTTTAGCTGCTTAAAATGTTTTGGTAAATATAAATGTTATAGTCCCCTAACCCCCTGGAATGTTCTTCTGTGGCATTGGCTTTCAGATACAGTGGTACCTCGCAAGACGAATGCCCTGCAAGATGAATTTTTCGCAAGACAAATGCATCTTGCGATCTGATGGTGACTCACAAGACAAATTCTTTTTGCGAAAAATTCTTTTTGCGAATCACGGTTTCCCATAGGAATGCATTGAAATTTAATGAATGCGTTACTATGGGCAAAAAAAGAAAAAAAAGGAAAAAAAAATCAATGCATTCCTATGGGAAACCGTGATTCGCAAGACGAATTTTTCGCAAAAAGAATTGACTGGTGGAACGAATTAAATTCGTCTTGCGAGGCACCACTGTACATGGCTGCACAACATTTAACAGTAGTTCTTAAAATTGCCACCGTCTTAAGACTTTTCAATATTTACCACTTCATTAAAGTAGATAATGAGTGGATGGATCTGTGTGTCTAAGAGAAAGGACTTGATAGCCTTCTGCATATTTCTAGTCCTATGACAAACACTATTCCAAAAATGTTTTTATGATGCTGTCGAATTTCATACTGCAGATACCCCATACTTTTAAGCTTTCAGAAAAGTTTGTGTGTATGTGTGCTCTCTGTAAATAAATGCCGAATGTTTGTTAAGATAATGACAGGTAGAACACTGACTTTGATTAATGTAAGAAGGTTTAATTTTAATATTGGTATTGTTTTGGAAAATTGATATATTAATCATAAATAGGTTTTTAAAAAAGAAAAGAAGTAGTGGGAAATGGAAAAATCTGATAATAAATTTAAGATACTTCCTTTTCACCTTTTCATACCTGATTAATTTAATTAGATAAAACAAATACATCTTGGATGACCCCTTGCATATAGCAATGTTTGAAGTTCTATGTTTTCTTAAGCATCATTTGGCCTTTTGAAGAACAAAATAAAATAGGAAATACTAATGTTTTTCCCCCGGCCAACTAAGGGAAGAAAATAAAAATGTCACCATGGTAACAAAGCTGCTTTCTAGGTGGCTTCCTAAGATATGCCTGAACTAGAAGCAGATGTCTAATTTGAGAATCTTGCCTCCTTCAATGTAAACAAATAACTTCTAGGCAGGTGTTAGAAATAATATGGAAATCCTATTAAGGGGCCCTGGGTTCCTGTCAGTCAGGAAGCCCCTGCCACAAAAGGGCTGGTTGTCTGAAGAAAAGAGACAGAGTAAATTCTCATTAGGCTTTAGCTTTCCCAGGAAATGATTGTCTCTGCATGTTATTTCTCCTGTGAATCTGAATGTAAGCCGTTCCTTCTATTGATCTATTCTGCTCGCCCTCCCTTTTCCTCTGCCCCCCCCCTCTTTTCCTTGGATTAACACTTGATATGTGCTGCTACCCTACGATTTGTGACATTTGTGATTTTAACCCTCAGCCCCTCAAAGAAGAAGGGAACAGACAAAACCTCTTTATCTTAAGCATTGGCTGGCCTGTTGAGCGTGAACAAACGCCGAGGTGTTGAACTCAAAGCATGATGGAGGAAGAGTAGAAAGCTTCTGAATAAATGCATTGAGCCAGGTTATTTGTGCGACCGTTGAGTAGATTTGTTCTCTAAGCCTCTGGTTAAATGGTTCAGTGTCGCAGGAACCAAAATTTCCTCCCTGCTATAGGACGGCAAAGGCTGAAGAAGCTTGGTGAAAAGTCGTCTTATTTTCGACTAATCATTACCTGGTTTAGATCAGAAGCATTCTTTTTTCTCCTAGAGAATTAGGAGGCGAGTGCCCAATCCTACATATAAATATCATACTGGTAGGGAAACTATGTTGCTTCACTGTAAACATGCCGAAGAGGTTTTTTTTAAAAAAAATAGCTTGCAGCAGAATTTTACCACAGGCCTATCTGAGGCTAACCTCCGGAAATGCATATCTCAGATCTGGAAGCTGAACATCTTTCCCACCCTGTTGATATCTGTGTGTGTGTGTGTGTGTGTGTGCCATGGCTGTGCATAGCAATGCGCTTAATAATACTCTGAGGGTTAAATGTGGATAAACACAAAACAAGCCTCCTGAAAAGCCTTGCTATTATCATGCAGCAATTCTCGGACTATAGTCCCCGAGACACACTTCATAAAGCCAATAAAGCGCGCACTGGTGGTCTCCTGTTGCCCTAGCAACGGGCCATAGGGCACAGTGTATGTGAAATGCATGAACATCTGTGAATTAATCTTTTTTTAAGTTTGTTCTTTTCTTGGCACTGATTGGGCCACTCTGGCTTGCGCTTGTGACATTGCGTGAGGAGGGATAAGCTGAAGAGTTCCCCTGGGCCCTGCCCTAAGTGGTTGGCAGAATGGAAAGTGAAGTGAGATTTATCCAGGCACTGCTTTCAGTAGTTGAGGGATTTAGTCTGACAGCCCTCTCGGTGGGACGTTATTAGCTTACTTTCTGCTGCATTGGGGAAATGAATAAAAAATTTTCTAGTAAATCTAGGCATTATTGGGTTTATTGGTCTGCCACGGAAGCATAATCTGAGGAGAAAATTGAAATAATCGCTTGTGTTTATACTGCGGTTTACTGGACCTCACCACTCCCCTGCTTGGCTCTTATTGGGTTAGGGAGAGAAGGAAAATGGTTTAGAGCAAATCCGGATGTCAACATGTGATCCAGTTCTATAGTACCATTATAATTTTTCAGACATAGGTGTTTTTTATTTTTTTATTTGGGAGCCAAAATAGTGGAGATGGGTATGATTTGGGTGCTGCTGAAATTTGAAGTGTGGCACTTGATTATTGCAAAGCATACGAACATCAGCCAGCAGTTAGCTTCTCAGATGAGCCTGAGTGTTGATATGTAGTGCTTCTTTCCCTGTACCCCTTGGGCACACTACAGCGTAGATTTTGTGTTCAGCTCCTAATGTCAATACCAGATGCTCACTTGTAAACTGCTTGGCTTACCCTTGTTGTTTTCCAGTGTGTCTCTGAGAGGACTGTAGGGGGAACACTGTGTACGTCATATAATCAGTTAATGCTGCGTGCAGTCGGTATCTTAATGAAGTGAAATACTGCTTTAATCTGCTAATTGCATTAAGAGGGCAACAGATTGCTCCATATTTCTACTTCTTTTTGAGCTGTGAGCTTATCAAAGAATACTGAGGTGCTTTTAAGTGAAGCATATTATATCCAGTCAGCCCGGAACCATTTGTTTTCAAATACTGGCTGATTGAAGCCGTACCTCCTGGCTTTTCTGTATCTCTTGAGAGGTTAGCAGCATATTTGCGCAAATATTCTTTTTATTTGCTTAATAAATGGAGGGGGGAGGGGTTGCAGCTACACTAGGATTTGTGCCCATGCAGTGAAATCTTAGGCAAATTTACTTAGACGTCCGGCGCATTGTTTTCCATGGGGCTTGCTCCCTATGAAGTCTAGTTAGGTTTTCAGGCATTGTTGGTTTTCACGTCTGAAAACTAAAGTTCAAGGACTATAGGGGCTGCATTTAAGGAATAAATATTTGGGGACCAGGGGTTGAACAAATTTTCTCGATCCCTGACTCTAAGGCAGGCATGTCCAAAGTCCGTTTCAGGGGCCTAATCTGGCCTGCCGGTTGGTTTAATTCTGCACCTGTGGCAGTTTATTTCCTGGGGTAAAATCCTAAAAAAATATCAACAACTTCAGTCCTAAAAATCCTTAAAAGAGCTCAACAACTTTGGAGTAAAATAATAATAATAAATAAGCTCAACAATAATAATAAAAAAGCTCAACACCACTGCCTAAGGTAATATAAGTCACTTATAGTAGTTGGAGGAAAGAACCCCATATTGTAGACCAGGGAGTGATTCTGCCATGGCGATGCAGGGTGGAATTACATTGTGCACAGTGGGAGGAGTTAACAAACACAAGTTGGTAGTTGCAGCTTCTGATTCAACTGTCCCCACAATTTAAACCATGGAGACAAGTGATTGGTGTGTCTTATTTTGGAGGGCTTTGGGCATAATGCTTTGAAGTTCCTACACTGATTTGTGTCTTATCCCTCTGCACGGAATTGTTTTTATAATTATTGGAGAAGGTGTTTTATTATTATTATTAGTTATAGTTTTATTTGTTTTTAACTTAAAATTAGCCACCTTAAGATTTTCAAAAGATATCCAAAATGGAAATGTTTCACATAAATGGAACTAGGACAATAATTGATAGCTTCCGATAAAAAGTTAACTCTGCAGGATTTCGGCTACTAAAATGAATATGCTTCAGCCAGTGGCAGAAAAATATATCAAGGTTTATCTGGCAGGGAAGGAAGCCCAGAATGAAACATAAAGTCATGATAGGTATAAAAGAAAGAGGAGGCAACACTCTACCGGACTTCCAAATCTACTTTGAGGCATCATGTTTATGGTGGATAAAAGACTGGATATTGTTAGAAAATATCAGAGTATTGAATTTGGAAGGGCATGATGTACAGTTGGGGGGGGGGGCATGCCTGCCTATGATATGGGAAGGTAAAAATTTATAAAACATTTATAAACCATGTGAACAGAAAAAAATTATAGAGAGTATGGAAAAGTACAAAAATCTATTAGAAAAGAAATAATCAATGTGAAGCCACTAATCATCAATGTGAAGCCACTAAAAGGAAAAGAACCAATATGGATAAAAAATGCTTAACATATAAAGAAACCCTAGATCTTACATGACAGGCCCCAAGGTGGGAAAATCTCGAGGAATTAAAAAAATATATTAACCGATTGGTTACAGATACATCAGATTAACGAACTGTTTAAGATAGATAAAAAAATTGGATTTGCAGAACAAAAATCCCAGTTTACAAGAGATTTATTAGATACAAAAGTGAAAGTATTATCAAAAATGTACAAACTGCTGCTAGAGTGGTAAACAAAAGAGGAAATTGTGAAATCAAGTATGATTAAGTGGGCACAGGATGTGGGTCATAATATTGATTATGAGCTATGGGATAATTTATAGGCAGTAAACATGAATTTTATGGTGTGTTACACATTAAAAGAAAATATGATGAAAATGACCCATAGATGGTACTTAATACCTACCAAACTAGTGAAAATATTTAAAAAAGAAAAAGGCAAATGTTGGAAATGCAATGAAGTAGAGGGATCTTTTTTCCACATGTGGTGAAAGTAAAGTAAATCAGGGAATTCTGGGAAGTAATTTACAATGAATTTTAAAAAATATTCAAAAAACCCCTTCCTTAAAAAGGCTGAAACATTCTTTTTAGGAATGGTAACAATAGAAGTCTCTTAAAAACAAAATAATTTATTATTATATGCCACCACTGCAGCTAGAATCTAGTTGACACAAAGATGGAGAACGAGTACGGTACCCACTAAGGAAGTGTGGCAGTTTAAAATGCTTGAATATGCTGAATTGGCAGGTATAACAAATAGGATAAGAGAAAAGGATGATAAAGAATATAAGGAAGATAGGAAAATGTTTATTGAATATTTTAAGAACCAGTATGAAAGTTGCATAATTGGTGGATGGAAGGAAGGGGGTGTGGGATGTGTGTTTTAGGTTTCTGTAATTAAAAATGCAAATAAAAATAAATAAATATATTTAATAACAGAGTATAATTCAGTTTTCCCACAAAATGGCATCTAAATGATAATCCTGATCTATCACAGTATATGCTGGACATCAAAGTAATGCCTTGAGGCATCCTTGAGATTTATCCCGAAAGGGGAAAATATATATTGTTCTGTTAAATGTCCTGAGACCTCTGGGTATAGAGTGGTATATAAATTCAATAAATCATCATCATCATTAACTCTTAAATGATATATTAAATGATATATTAAAATTAGCTAGGTGTGTGTGTGTGTGTGTGTGTGTGTGTGCGTGTGTGTGTAAGAAAGAGAGCAGAAGGCACATGGGCAATCCAGCAATTGCTGAAATCTGTAGTTGTTTGAAGGGAGATAGGGTGGACCATGCCAGTCCTCAGTCTTTGCCCATCATTAGCATTTGGACGCTGGAGGATTATGAAATAAATTGCATCTATCCATAATGCCTTTGTTACCAGTGCTTCTTTGTTGGAGGTTCCATTACTGATTTTATGACATGAACTCTTAAAAAGCATCTTCATCCCTGTTTTCACACCCAAATTGTGATGCCCAACATGAAGCTATTTTGCAATTCACAATTGTTTATTTTCCCTGTAACAAAATGAAAAGGTATTGTGTTACAGCTACATGTTAAATTATACGGGGGAGGGGCCTAAACACCTCCCAGGCTCATGTGATCTTCCTCCTCCCCCCCCCACCACTTGGCTTAAAGCAGGCACCCCCAAACTGTGGCCCTCCAGATGTTTTGGCCTACAACTCCCATGATCCCTAGCTAAGAGGACCAGTGGTCAGGGATGATGGGAATTGTAGTCCAAAACATCTGGAGGGCCGAAGTTTGGGGATGCCTGGCTTAAAGGAAGACTTTGGAATACTGTGCTTGGTTGTTTCCTGAAAACTGGGAATTGTGGTTTAACATTAACTTATCAGTTTCAAAGCATGCCACATTCAAACAATGAGTTATAAAGCTGGTTTGTTGAAACAATCTGATTATGCTCTGCATTAATCTTCATTCGTTTTATTAGCTTTACTCTGAGTAGAACGTAGTTGATTACCACCCCTTATGTTAATATTGATGGGCTACCTTGTGAGCTTCCAGGTGGAGTGGAGCTTTGAACCTGCCTTTCCCACATCCAGACCCTCCAAACTTCATCACATTGGCTCTTGCAGGTTAACATGGATATGAAAGACTTCACTGTGTGTGTTCTCATCAAACTCTGGTGTGCAAATATAACCTCAGAGGCATGGGCTGTCATAAACGTTATTTATCACAGTAGTGCATACCACCACCACCCTCTCTTGTAATGGTGCAATAAGCCTTTGGGGGGGGGGTTACAATCAAGTATAAGCTATAGCATTAGGTTGTGCTTTTTTAAAAAAAGAAAAGAAAAGTAAGGGCCTAAGTATACTTCTGTCCTCTGTTTCAGGATTTGCCTAATGCGCCTTCCGTTTAACAAATTGGACAGCTGGCACTTTCTCTGAAATATTTGAGGAGCCTTCCTTTAAGCAGTTTATGTGACGAGCCTTGAATAATTCATGTACGACAAATGATTAGACAAGCCCTCGTCTATCTGGCTGAATTATTCTGCATGTTTGCTGAAGCAGTAAAGCGGGAGAAGAGCATTTCCTCCTCCAGAGGGTTTTACAGTGGTAGTATTGACCCACCCCTAGTTATTGGGTTTCAGCCTTTTGTTGACATTGTTGTAAATGAAAGCGGCCTGGACAGGCCTCGAGCAGCTGGGGTTGGATAATTGTGAAGGATTCGCTGCTTGTTGCCGTTACCCTCAGTGTTTGTAGTGGGTTGTTTGCTTTGCCTTGTGTTGAACTGTTGACAAAAGCATTAGATACAAATGGGAACAAATAAAGTGGTGAGGTGCCAGGAGGGCTTGGCAGACATGGCGGTTTACAGGCTGACTGAAATGAGGGCTGTCGGCACTTAATCTGGATGGGAAAGTGTCTAGAAGGTGCCTAGGATGTTTGACTTCTCTTTTCCCTGCTCCCTCTCTCTGTCTCTCTATCTCCCCCCCCCCCCTTAAATTGCTGTTTGCAAACAAAGGTGTTAACAAAGCAAAGAAGAACAGCTTCTTCCACTTCTGAACTATATGTGTTTTACTTTGATGGAGTTCCTGCTCTGACTGAGAGAATCTGGTTTGTGGCAGGCAAGGGTTAAGTATTTACGAGAGAGGAGGGGGAGCTGGGAAAGTGCAGGAGATGGAGGATTGGAGAGAAATGGGAGGTGCAGGATTAGACTAGTATCCCCCAGAATGGTATAGCCAGCAAAATTGAAGTCATTTACTGGAACGCTTTTAATTTGGTTTAAACAAAATGCTCTTTTGTATATTCAAATGGGGAGTAGCTCAGCTGTTGTGGAGCCAGAAAATTAATGGTATTTTTTAGTGAAATAGCAGAAAACCATGTCAACAACATAGCTGTGGATGATAATGCTGGGATTTTTATTCATGAGGAATTATCAATGCAGGTTACTGGACAGCATAGTGTGACTGCGAATGACTGAGCATGAGGAAGCGGCTGTCCTCCTGCAAAGACAGTTTCATTTAGCCTTCTGAAAGGAGGATGGGATATTAATTCTCCCTCTTCCTTTCCTCCTATGCTTTGCAAAGTCAGAGGGGACTGGTACAACCTCCCTGCAGGATTAGTTGGGCTTTCCTTCTGGGAGTTATAGAAAAAGCTCAGAGTGGCAATTTCTTAGGGAAATCAGTAGACCTGGTGGATCAGTAGTGCTGTTGTGAATAGTGTGACAAAGGATCAAATGCTCTTAGGGAGACATATTTCCAGTAAAGGGGGGTCTTTCTCTGAGATCAAAGCACCATAGAATTGTAGAGTTGGAAGGGACCCCAAGGGTCATCTACTCCAACCCCTTACAATGCAGGAATCTTAACTAAAAACGTCCAGTGAAGGAGAGTCCACCACCTTCTAAGGGAATCTGTTCCACTGTAGAACAGCTCTGACCATCAGAACATTCTTTCTGATGTTTAATTGGAATCTCCTTCCTTCTAACTTGAATCTATTGGTTTGAGTCCTACCTTCTGGAGCCAGAGAAAGCAAGCTTGTTCCCTCTTCCATGTGACAGCCCTTAATATATTGGAAAATGACCATCATATCTCCTCTCAGTCTCCTCTTTACCAAGCTAAACATACCCAACTCCCTCAACCGTTCGTCATAAGGCTTAGTTTCCAGACACTTGATCATCTTCATCAGCCTCAACTTGTCAATATCCTTCTTAAATTGTGGTGCCCAGCACTGGACACAGTACTCCAGGTGTGGTCTGACTAAGGCAGACTAGAGTGGTACCATGACTTCCCTTGATCAGGACACTAGACTCCTGTTGATGCAGCCTAGAATAGCATTAGCTTTTTTGCTGCTGCATCACACTGTTGACTCATGTTAAACTTGTGGTCCACCAAGACCCCAATATCCTTTTCACATGTACTACTGGCAAACCAGGTGTCTCCCATCTTATATTTGTGCGGCTGGTTCCTCCCACCTAAGTGCAGAACCATACACTTGTCCCTGTTGAAATTCATTTTGTTACTTTTTGCCCAGTTCTCCAGTCTGTTAAGGTCATCTTGAAATCCCAATTCTGTCTTTTGCGGCATTAGCTACCCCTCCAAGTTTGGTGTCATCTGCAAATTGGATGAGTAACCCCTCAATTCCTTCATCTAAGTTATTTATAAAGGTGTTGAACAACAACGGGCCCAAGACAGATGCAAGGGTTTTATCTGTGCTCTTGCTAATGTGTAGAGAGGGGTGGGAAGTTGTTGGACTCCGACTCCTAGAATTTGGTAGATTTGAATGGCAAGTTGCAATAGCTTTTTATCTGCAGAAGGTCACATGGACTCGAGTTCAAGTGTTTCTTTCTTGACGTACAGTCAAGGGCAGTCTTAGCAGTGAGTTCTTAAGAAGCAGAACTCTTGATCAAGGCCACTGTCTCCTGGTATTTAAAAGGGGGGAGTTGGGCCTTGCCTCGTAAATAGTAATCACCCTTGAATTGCCATTGTAGTAGCATCTCGAGAAGCATCCCAAACTAGGATACATACTGCTCGCATTTGAAGATAGATATCTAAGGATGTGGTTTCCTAGACAACCTTGATGAAATGTTAGCTTTTGCAAAGATCTAAACCCACACCAGAGACATTGTTATCTCGGTCCCTGCTGGGTAATTTGTACACTGCAATAGTTTGTTTGGAAACATGCCTGTTGTTCCTTAAAATGGTACTTAATGTTAGATTAGAGAACAGAAGCATCTCCCCCCCCTTCTGTTTATATCATTTCATTTCTGAACCATTTAAAATGAAGAGCTTGAACATGTATAGTGTTCAGAAACCTTTCAAATGATATTTTTTAAAATAGATAAATTTCAGCATGAAAATGTTAGGAATGGAGCCAAGGAAAAAAAAGCTTGGCTCATTCCATACAGCTATAATGATAATATATTATATCCCCTTTCCCTGAAAGTGATTCTAACAGCTGAGTTGAGTCTGGTGAATTTAGGAGTGCATGCCAGAACACTGTTTTAGAAGGATTACAGTAGTCTGTTTTTAACAAAAATGAAATGTGGATTCTATTATGAAGGAAGTACTTAACCCGCCCCCCAAAATAGAGACTTTTCAATGTATCTAAAGAATAAAACAGAAGGTTGCATGTTTGAATAACAGTTATCACGCTTAACATGTTGGCAGAATGTGGGAGAGCACTAGACAACGAAACCTGTTTTTCAGCTGCTCTAGTTTGAATTAAAAATTTATTGGCCACTCGTTGCTGACATTAAAACATTTCTAGCCAGACAGGCTTGATCATGCTTTTAACATCTAAAAATTTAACTGAGCACTCTTTCTCCTTCCAATAATAGAAAGAGGAAGAGGGAAGAGCTGTTGACAGAGCTGCAAAAAAAAAAAAGGTGTAGGAAAGGCAAAATGAATATTTTAATATTGAGTTCCTTTGCAAATGGGATATGCAGGGTCATAAATTATGGAGCACCCTTCCCCACCTGTGGTTTCCAGGTGGAACTGGTCCAATAGATTTCCTTGCCACTGCCACACTCTGCATATGGGCAATGCCAAATGATAAACTTCCTTTTTTCTTTCAATCAACATTTCTAAAGCTACGTTAAAAGTGCCACCATTACCAGTATTTACAAATAAGGAGGCTTATGTTGCAAATCTCTAGCATATTTTGAAGTGAGTACGAGGCTTGGTACCCTTTGAAAGTAAGCTTACCCTTCCCTGTGAAAGATTTGAAAACTATCCTCAAAGAAGATCAGTAGTATCAACTGCAAGCTATACAGGTAAATTTCTGTCAGCTGCACATAATTCAAAGAAAATATCTGTAAATTCAACATATAATTTTTAGGTGATGTCAGGTTTTAAGAACCAATTACTTGTACATTTTGTGGAATTGTAAAAAATAATAATACTGAAAACAGGTTGTATTAGAGTTAAAAAGTACAGGATATCAACTAACAGTTAGGTTAAATACAAGGTGACGTTGGAAAATAAAGCATTAAAATGTATATCTGAATGTACTAAAAGTGGTTAGAAGAGACACTGAACAACAATGGGGAGAGGGGGAAACCAATGTACTACAGGCCAGTCAAAATGGACCGTATTGCCAGAAGCTCCTCCTGCATTGATGATGTGTAGGGACTGAATCATAGGACACAGATTCTGTGTCCTCAGAATCTGATGGAGATGCTTTCCTGCCCCATTCACAGAGTAGCTCCTCTGCTTTAATAAGGAGTGAGTCAAAAGAAATGCAAACAAAAGCTGGGAGTTGTCTTTCTCTTTCTCTGGGCAGGTCCAGTGTGGTTTCCAGAACTGGTTCTGGAAGTGCAGCAGCCTCACACTGGTAGTCTTTCTCTCTGCCTTGGCCTGTAGCCTCCCAGCCAGAGGTAAATTCACCATTCTTCTTAGCTTCTGTTGGCTTGTATCCCTGCCCAACAAGGGAAAGGATATGCTGCTTCTTTGAAGGTAGAAGCTGCACCCTCTGCAAAGCTCCCTTCTCTGAGGATGTATAGCCAACTCATCACAGCAGGCATTCAAGAGTCTAGTCTATGCCTTTCACCACATGAAATTGCTCCGTTGGAAGAAGTTGAGCGGATAAAATGATGGTGAAGATTTCTTTGTTGCTGCCACAGGAAAGACCAGCAGTGTGTTCTTACCTGTGCTGAGTCATATTCATTATGAATCTTCTCCCATTTACATTCCAGTCATTGGCCCTGCCACTTCATTACCCTTAGTTTCCCAGAATCTCAAGAAGCCAACATGGCTCTACAACTGGGTCAGGGGAATTTGGGAGACAGCATTTGACTTGAGGAGGTTTCTGAGGGTCATTTGCTATTGTAAACAGAACCATTCTCTATCCCAGTCTCTGATGAGACACATGATAACAACCACCAGTTGAAAAGCATAAAATGTGGTGGGGTTCAGCTATGCTCAGGTGTGGCTTATCCGATAGAGTTTGGTGACCTTTGTTGCATAATGCATATTTGGTCTCATGATTGAGCCCATCCTTTTAAATTACTGACCTGGAAGAGAATTTCCCTTGGCTTCATTTTGCTGCATTATCCTCTGCACTGCAGCCCTAGTGACCTTCTCTCTCACAGTGTTCCGGGGATCTACAGACAGGGCATGACCTTGTGCCGCATTAGAAGAAATTAGAAACAAGGAAGTAGATAATGGTTGTTTATATTGTCCTTTGCATGAATACAGTTGGTTCTGAATAGGCATTTTTACAGCCTAATCCTGTGCATGGGGACAGGGAAGGAAGTTCCACAGAGTTCATTGAGACTTACACCCACTTCAGGGTAGATAAGATCGCAGCTTTAGTAAATGTTTTAGTAAGACACGTCAGCCTTTCTTAATTTCTGCTTTGACTGATCCCCCCCCCCCCCGCAGCTTCTAAGCAGCTCACAGTCAGGCCCACTAGGGGGCTACTAAAATACCTATGTAGCAAACATTTAGCTTTGGCTTTGTTTATTCACCTTTTTTTTTAGTATTATTGTCTTTTACTTTTTTAAGCTGCATTCCAAACACACTTGAGGAGTAAGTTCCACGGAATACAAAGGCACTTACTTCCAAGTAAACAAACAACAGTTTACACCATTACAGTTTATAGGGATTGGTTTGGGCATCCTATGAAAGCACCCTGGTGGTAAACCTAATCGAAATGTTACGCTTCTCACATTCTTGGGAACTTGACTATGTTTTTGGTGGGGAGGAGTTAAAGTCTTGCTTTCAGTTGTGTTACACCCACACATAACTACTGGCATTGAGTAGTGAGGTGTAAGATTGCCGTGTGTGGTAGTTGCTCTAGACCGGGCATGGCCAAACTTGGCCCTCCAGATGTTTTGGGACTACAATTCCCTGACCACTGGTCCTGTTAGCTAGGGATGATGGGAGTTGTAGTTTGGCCATGCCTGCTCTAGACAGTCTTGTGAGATGTGTCATAAAAAAATAATTCTATTCTATAGTTGCTATTTAAAAACAACTCTGCCAGAGATTTATTTCCTGTCTAGCATTATTAGCAGTGTGGTGTCTGCCCTTTACAAATATGTTGATGTAGACTGACTGACTGCCTCCATGCTAGTACTTTAAAATCATCGAGGGAAAAGGGGCTGGATTGGTCCCACAAAAACAGCCATTCTGACTTCTGTACAAATTGCTCTGGTGGACAGTTCACTCCTACCTGAGCTATGTACCATGTAAACTTCATATAAGTTCTCCATGCCACTTCACCCATATAAGTGTTACTCTTATTACACTGTTACACTGTCTTCATATAAGTGTTACTCTTACGTCATGAGTAGGATACGCACCAAGCTATCATGATACATGTTGCAATGAACCAAGCCATTACTTGAAAACTCAAGGTGGTCACAACCTTTAGACCTTTAGACCTTGTGTTTTTTCTCCTGAAATATGTTCTGTACCTCCATTACATTAAAATAGGTGCCAGTTGCCAAAACACCTTGCAAAATGACAACTGAAAGAGTTTCCAAACTTCTCTGCAATGAGGTTTTTTAAAAAGGAGAGTTGTTCTGTAGTTGTCCCTGTTTGTTCTTGCTGATACAACACTTCACTCCCATCTCCCTTCTGTGCCATTGCTACTATGCCCTCCACAGTCCTAGTCCTTTTTTTCTGGAATAATTAAATCAGACTAGCTACTCTGCCTGGTTTTTCCCTTTCAAATGCTAGTATAAATTCTGATTCCATCCCAACATAAATTTTATAACTTTTTTTGGTGTATATCCAGTGTGTCTCTTGTGCCCAAATGTTCAGTGTTTATCTGAAAACATAAAGATGCATCCCAGCTCAGTCGTGAGCTCTCAATCTCTGTCAACTCCAGTTTATCATCTGTGAGTCTAGAATATTAACTTTTCTCTCTCAATAGTTGTGGGGCAATATCCACCGGAAAATAAAGAAGATGCCCATAGCTAGTTCAAAATTGGTCACCCAAACCAGGACTAGATATAAAATTCCAGCCCCATCAATATTCTGCTTACTATTTTTTATATTCCTAGAGCAGTAGTTTGAAATGCAACACAAACCTTTTAAAAAAATGTTTAAAGAGAAGTGAGTCCACAACTTTTCCATTCTTCCACCTCTTTAAATGCTCTCTTGGTACATCCACTGAATGTATTCAGAGAGGCAGTCCCGTCCCATGGGTGAAGTGGCGTGGAGAACCTTTGCATTCCCGTCCCATGGGTGAAGTGGCGTGGAGAACTCTGCTCACATCCTGTTTTTAGCACAGTAATGCAAAAGGCTGGAATTCTGGCCATTTGCTATGGGTTGCTAAAATCCAATCCAATGCAGACAGAACTGGGGGAGAGATCATAACTTTGGGGTAGAAGAGCACAGGTATTGCATACAGAGAGTTAAAAGGATCAGGAAGTGGCTTATAACGGAATGCCATTCATTGCACCCTGGAGAACTGCTGCCAGTCAAAGCAGACAACATTGGGTGATCACAAGGCATTTCCATGTTCCTATTTCTGCATGCCCCTTTGCAACTCTTCAAATTGCTTTTGCTTGTGGTAGCCACAACATACTTTCAACACAAGCAAATGGAACCCATATACCTAGGTGGGTTCATGCTAACTTGCTTTGAAACAACTCGAGAACATGTGATACAAGAAGGCAGATCTGCATGGAGGTGGCAGACTCTCCCTCATTGAAGCTTTTAAAGCAGAAGTTGGATTGCCATCTGTCTTTGATGCCTTTGCTGAGATTCCTGCATTGATATGACCTTGGGGGTACCTTTCAGCTCTACAATTCTATGATTCTATGACTTTATGTTCAGAAACATGTTCATTCTATGTACCTGCTAAGACTTTCAAAAATGCCAGGAACTTCTTTTGTATTTGATCATTTTCCTTCCTAGAAGTCACACTCTTACACCACCACCACCTCTAAGGGTCTTCCTTCTTTAAGAAACCATGGTTTATGGGTTGTATATTTATCCTAAACTTCTCTTGCTGCAACACAGCTGCTTTCATGCTTGCATGGACACCTGTGTGTGCAATATTGTACTGTATTGTTAATTCTAAGCAATTTTTTGTATTGTCTGTCTTGAACAAAATATACATTTATTTTCTCTGTCTGTATTCATCTTCCTACTAAGAAAGGCCTTTTGTCATACCCTGTGCCTTTATTTTTATCAGCCTTCCCATGATGCTATTCCAGTGATCTTTCCCCTAAGCGTTGCTGCTGTGCTCTTCATTTTCTTTCACTGACTGTACTTCGGCATGGTTGGTTACTTTCACCCTCCATTGACCCTTGTAGGTTCAGTAGCAGCTAGGCCTCACCTGTGTTAGATCCCCTTAGTCAATGATTGCAGAGGAAGCTGTATGTTAAAGGATTAATTTTAAACTTCCACCTGTGTAGCGCAAGGTAGCTGCCCTTGCTGTTGCTTTAAACACCTGTTAAGCTCGCCTTTGTGCACTTGTGAATCAGGAGGGGCCAGAGAATCAGCAGCCCATGCTGACAGAATTATGCTGCAAAATTGGCTGGTATGTTTTGGCTTCCATTGTGCAACCTGATCTGTCTGTACAAATGCTCTCTCTCTCTCTCTCTCTCTCTCTCTCTCTCTCTCTCTCTCTCTCTCTCTCTCTCGTTCTGTGTGTGTGTGTGTGTGTGTGCGCGCGTGCGCATTTGTGCGTGTTTAAGTGCACACATTGACGCGAACCTGCAGACAGCTTAGTAAGACCCTCCAAATTAGTTAAATGTTTATATATCGCCAGCCTTACAACTATGATTAAGCATTTACGCTTTTGGTTTTCCTTTTCACAGCACTCTACTTTGTCTTAGGTAAGAATAGTCTAATTAGTTCAGTTTGCTATTTATGGGTAAACAAAATGGTCTGCGTAGCCTGGTATCTAATGTCTGGTGATAAATTGATAGCCAGGGTTGGTTTTTTTTAAGTGAGAGCTGCTGATGTGCTTCTGAGGGCAAGTTTGTTCCAAGGGTGACTGAGTAAATAAGACTATATACTTCTATTAAATTTAAGGCAGTGATACAGAACCTGCAGTTCTTCAAATGGTGTTGGATTCCAGCTCCCATCACCCCTGACTATCAGCCATGCTGGCTGCAGCTCATGGAACTGGAATCTGAGTCTGGACAAATCTGGAGGGCCACAGGCTCCCTCACACTGCTAAATGTCTCCTAAGCTGCGGGTGGCACTGTGGGTTAAACCACTGAGCCTAGGGCTTGCCAATCAGAAGGTCGGCGGTTTGAATCCCCACGACGGGGTGAGCTCCCATTGCTCGGTCCCAGCTCCTGCCAACCCAGCAGTTCGAAAGCACGAAGTGCAAGTAGATAAGTAGGTACCACTCTGGCGGGAAGGTAAACAGCATTTCCATGTGCTGCTCTGGTTCACCAGAAGTGGCTTAGTCATGCTGGCCACATGAGAAGCTGTATGCCGGCTCCCTCGGCCAATAAAGGGAGATGAGCACCGCAGCCCCAGGGTCGTCCGTGACTGGACCTAACGGTCAGGGTTCGGTTCCCTTTACCTTTAAGCTACATTCTACTTCTACTGATTCCTCCCACCCCTTTTCTCTCTTTTCCTGCGAGTGAGATTCACCTAAGAAACCCCATTGTTAGAAGACCTGTACAAGGGCTTCTGCTTGTGCAGTGGGGCTTCCCTCCCTTCCTGCATCCCACAATTGGCTCTAAAGGGGTTGTGTGAACCCCCAGAACGGCATGCAGGCAGAAGGAACTGATCCATCTGGCAAGTTGATATGCTTGTGCAGATGGAACGTTCAACACAGCACAGTCTTGGATTTGACCCTCTATGCTTCCACCCTCTATGCTTTAACTATTCAATTACTAATAAAATAATATTAAGTAATAATAATTTGTGAATCTCCTGTTACATATGCCTCAAAGTGACATCCCAAAAAAAAGAACTAAAGATAGTTAAAACAAAACAAAACAGTACAACCCCCTCCTTGGTTTAAAAACCAAAACAAAATGAACATCTAAGGCAGAGACCATTTCATCCAACTGGACCAGCTTGTTGAAACAAAAATATCTTCAGCTGTTTCTGGAAGTAGAGCTAGTGGGTTCCTGTTGTGCCTCACCAAGGAGGCTGTTCCACAGAACAGGGACAGCCATGGGGATCCCAGTGGATGAGGGTGCAGGGTGTACATTTAATCCATCCATTAATCATCCAGGTTATATGGGCTAATCTAGGCATCGAGCATCCTTTCTTGATAGAGCAGAAATACTATGGATCCTTGGGATTCCGTTTCCATTGTGTAATATTGCCATTTTGTCAGTGATTTGCTTTATGTAGACTTCCGATCAAAAGGAAAAGGAACTTTATATATATATTTGCAAAATTATTTTACTTCTATTGTTAACTACCAGAACTAAACATTTGTATTCTGCTATATTATATAGGACACTGTTTTCTGTTAATTAACTTCATTTAATCAGCAATTAGTGAAATTAATTAGCGGGTAAAATGGCATATAAACATCAAACACTGCCTGTTTAAATCATAATTTTCATTAAAAGTAATGATTGAACCCTTGCATTACTAATATCAAACCAATTACCTTAGAGGACCAATGTGAGACAAAGTGATTTGTACTTGAATTTTGTAAAATGCACAACTCCAGAGTTGCAAATGCAATCCAGAGACAGGCAATCTTAAAGCCTCATTGAAATCAATGAGATTTCTACACAAGTAATACCTAAAGCTACAGTCCTGCAACACTTTCCTGAAATTAAGCACAATTGAATGTAATATGAGTTACTTCAAAGTAAACATGCATAGAACTTTCATACAAGTCTTATTATTATTATTATTATTATTATTATTATTATTATTATTATTATTATTAATACCCCACCCATCTGGCTGGGTTTCCCCAGCCACTCTGGGCGGCTTACAACAGAAAAATGAAATGAAATAATCTATTAAACATGAAAAGCCTCCCTAAACAGGGCTGCCTTCAGATGTCTTCTAAAAATCTGGTAGCTGTTTTTCTCTTTGACATCTGATGGGAGGGCGTTCCACAGGGCAGGCGCCAACCACCAAGAAGGCCCTCTGCCTGGTTCCCTGCAACTTGGCTTCTCGCAACGAGGGAACCGTCAGAAGGCCCTCAGTACTGGACCTCAGTGTCCGGGCAGAACGATGGGGGTGGAGACGCTCCTTCAGGAATACTGGACCGAGGCCATTTAGGGCTTTAAAATTTGATTGAATTAACTGAGGCTTAAATGTGTCTACTTTCTCTGGAGAAAACCCAAAAGCTGCACTCTTAAGCACACTAGGAGGTCTGTTCCATTGGAGAAAGTGAGATTTACTTCTGAGTAAGCAGGTCTAGGCTTGTTCTGGAAGTCTTGTGGAAGATTGTGCTCTGGAGGCTAGGGGACCCAAACCAGTGGATTCAAGTTACAAGAAAGGAAATTTTGACTAAACACCAGGAAGAACTTTCTGACAATAAGAGCTGTTTGACTGTCCCCTTCCTTGGAGGTTTTTAAGCAGAGGTTGGATGGCGGTCTGTCCTGTATGATCCAGCAGAGAGTCCTGCAGTGCTTGGGGGGTTGGACTAGAGGACCTTTGGGATCCCTTTCAACTCTGATTCTATGATGACACACTGCCAGGATAAAAGGGACATTCAGTTTGAACTCCTTTACTGTACAGTGGTACCTCAGGTTAAGTACTTAATTGGTTCTGGAAGTCCGTACTTAACCTGAAGCGTACTTAACCTGAAGCAAACTTTCCCACTGAAAGTAATGGAAAGTGGATTAATCCGTTCCAGACGGGTCCGCGGAGTAATTAACTTGAAAGTACTAAACCTGAAGCATACTTAATCCGAGGTATGACTGTATACATTATGAGTTCGCACTTCTTCTTTGTTGCTATTTAGACTCTTAAGCATGTGGCTTTGCATATGCTGAATGGTTATACCCAAATGGCCCAGAATCCTCTTGTGCGGCATTTCCTAGAATTTCTTCAGAGTGAAAATGAGAGGCAGCAAAGTAGACTCCACACAAGTGCATAGTCAGCCTAGTAGCCTTTTCTTCTGAGGTCATTTTCCTGTCATGCATACTTTATTAATTTTTTATTGTTGCATTTGTACTTTGAGCAGACTTTATAACACCAATAATGTCATTCAGATAATTATATTATAATTGACCATTGCGACGAGAAGCCTTGGCTTTTACTATGGTTGGTTTAATACCCCGGGATGGTCAATTATCTCATAATCCCCACTTTGTTGGGAATTGATGTTTTAATTATTGCACGCAAAATACATCATTGTCCTGGTGTTGTAAAGTTTCGTAAGGGAATGATCACATTTTGAGTCCTCAGCCTTATTGCGTGGGAGGGTTCTCAGTTGTCCTTAGTCATGATTTCCAGCTCTAATTTTCCTGAATTCCTCCCCCCCCCAACTTGGTCTGCCCGAGGTTAACTGTCTGGGACGTTTTGCCAAATAGTTGAACAGTGTGGAAAGCTTGCTTTAACTGGAGTTTTATTTCACTGTATTTCCTTCTCCTCCCTTGTTGCACTTTGACCCACATATGCTAATGTAAGTAATATTCAGTGGACATTGGGGGTGGAAGGGTAATAATAATTCTTGGTTTGCAGTAATTTGAAGTACTAATTACTGCAGGCAGGCAGCATGCTGATGTTTGCCCTCTTGCTGGTGAGATATTTATGGCTTTCTAAGAGGGTTTCTGCCACCTTTGTGGTCAGTAAATTTTAGGATAGGCAGGCCATAGGTGACATCTGCTTCCAACAGTGGCTGACACCCCACAATTGCATTGAGGGACATGGTGCCAACTCCCTGCAGTATGTTCATTTGGTTGCTACTGGTTTTTTTTCCAGCAACTGGGGGCTGTGTGTAAAAGCTTCCAGCCACATGATTATTCTAAGCGTGTGCTTAGCATACCACCCAACTGAGGCCTGGGGGCTTTGTGTCACCTGAATGATATTCCAAGCGTTCTAAGCACGTGGTTGAGGCACCATGTTATATGGATGCAGGCAGGCATAGCAGCATATCTACAGAGGGGTGGGGAGCTGTGCTATCAACTTATGTGTTAAAGAGGTCTTAGTCATGTCAAATAAATCAATTAGAAAAACCTCTAAATCTGTATATAGAGACTGATCTAGCTTCCGGTGTCCATATTTTGTTCTAAAGATCCTCCTGATTTGATATTTATATTTTGTTTCAACTTTTATTTGACTTTCCTTAAATTATAATTACAAATAACAAAGTTAAACATCTTTTTTCTTAATAACTACTCTGGATTCCATAAGTGCAAAGTCATAATATGTACAATCACACATTTAGTGGGTATATATTTTACAATATTTCAAATATCTTGGGTTTTGAATAACATGGTCTAGTATTCCACATATTAATACAGATTTATCTGTTTTTTTTTAAAAAAAAGTTGTTTTGCTTCTATTTACTTTTAATTTGTGTTGGAAGTTTCTTTGCTTTCTTGCATTTCCACCATAAATGAAAGAAGAAGAAAAACCCTTTAGTATTAGATTTACATTTTCATCTTCTGGTGCTTAAATTTTACAAACGGCCCCAACCTCACTGCTGCCCTGCCTCGCCCTTCTACCATCCTGTTTGGGGCAGTGATTCCAGTTTGGGAGGGCAGCTCCATTGCACTGCCCCCACTCCATTATTTTCGAAAGGCGTGCAACACCTTTTAAAAACATATACTAGGGCACAACCAAAAAATATGCACAACTGTTCATGTGTACAGCCAGATGTCAAATCGTACTGACATTTCAAGGTCTTGTCCCAAGCTTGTCTTTAAAACAAAACAAAACACCTCCTTGAAATTGGAAGCAAGCAACATTCTGTATAGTTCTAAGGCAAAATTTCTATTGTCCACTGACAAGTATTTATTATCAGACTTAGTTAAAGGTAAAGGGACCCCTGACCGTTAGGTCCAGTCGCAGACGACTCTGGGGTTGTGGCGCTCAACTCACTTTACTGGCCAAGGGAGCTGGCATACAGCTTCCAGATCATGTGGCCAGCATGACTAAGCCGCTTCTGGCGAAGCCAGAGCAACGCACAGAAACGCCGTTTACCTTCCCGCCAGAGCAGTAACTATTTATCTACTTGCACTTTGACGTGCTTTCAAACTGCTAGGTTGGCAGGAGCAGGGACTGAGCAACGGGAGCTCACCCCATCGCGGGGATTCGAACCGCCAACCTTCTGTTCAGCAAGCCCTAGGCTCTGTGGTTTAAACCACAGCGCCACTCGTGTCCCTTCTATCAGACTTAGCATTTTCCCTTAATCATACCCTTTCTACTTTATCCACTTGGTCACACTGAAGTTTCTCCTTATACTTCTGTACCCAACTGCATTGAATAATACTTGTTTATGTGAATCAACCATGTGTGTGTGTGTGTGTGTGTGTGTGTGTGTGTGTGTGTGTGAGAGAGAGAGAGAGAGAGAGAGAGAGAGAGAGATCAGTTTGATAACAGTGTAGTTGCCCTCACCCCCATTGAGAATTAGTCTTTTGCAGTAATTGATGTTGTGGTGGATCATCACCACCCATGTTACCTCTGGTCAGTCACATTGCTTCTGTTTACCGGGATGCAGGCAAGGTGGTGTGGAGGTTGACATGGTGTAAATGCACCGGTCGGAGCACTGGATTGGCTTCACAGATGTGTTTGCACCACAGCAGCCTCATCCCTGCCTCATCCTCTACCTCCTGATAAGCAACAGCAACGTGACCAGCTGGACACCAAGTGAGTGGCAGTGTCCCACCATGCCACCTGCCACTGGTTTTGTGTTGGTGCCGATGATTAAGAGATCTCCAGCCGCCAATTCCATCCAAGACTAGCACTTTCCTGGGGAGACAGAGTCCCTACTAAAGTAGTTTATGCTGTAGGTTTGCTGTGGTTCACTTTCTATAAATCCCTGTATTTGTGTTACACTCTAAAATTGGGATTAGGTTTGGACTTCCATAACATGGGGTCATATAGAAGAATATTTGCAAGTGTGTGTATGGACCATTTTTAAGGTCATGTCTAGACAGATGCTAGGCAGTATACATTGTCCCAATGTGTGGATCATCCTTTAAAGAGCTAGTCTAATTTAGCTGCTTCATCGTGCTTCTAGAGTGCTCTAAATTATAATGTTATTAAGCACCAGAATCAAAGATTAAAAGGGTATTTGTAGCAATGAGGCTAACTAGAATGAGAAAAATTGAAACCATGTGGTTTCAAATTTATGAAAATAAATACTTTCGTTTAAATCAGTACCATGGTTTACTCCTCCCTCTTTAGCCATCATTCTAATTGTCATTCAGCAATTAGTTTTCTCCTTATTGCAGCCAATTACTGTGTGTGTGTGTGTGTGTGTGTGTGTGTGTGTGTGTGTGTGAGAGAGAGAGAGAGAGAGAGAGAGAGAGAGAGAGAGAGAGAGAGAGATGAGTCATAGTAAATTGAATTCAAATTATAATCTGCCTTCTCTCCATTTGTGGGATGAAAATAAACGGAGCAGGGGTATTTTTAAGACATGCATAAGGGTATTTGCATAAAGCTGTGGGGAAAGCTCTAGGTTACTAGTAGTATTAGGGCAAAGGGGAAAGGATATGCCCCTGAACCCTAAATATTGCTGCTTAGAGATAAGAGGTTGTAACTTCTTTATATTGATCCCAGCCCCCTTCCCAACACACCATGAATCTTTCATTAGATCCCTAACTAGGTCCCTATGTATTGCATCATAGGGTAACTAGGGGCATTTTTGGTGGGGCCAAGAAACCTAGTGTGAGAATGGGATGCATAGATCCTGATTTGCAAGATTAGACCAGCTTTGTGTGTTTCTTTCTGGTGTGGTTACTTTCTCTGGCCCTACCCGCGTATTTTCCTATTTGCATACATTGCTGGTGCAGCATGGGACCGGGCAGTTAAGAAATTGCTCCTGTAGCATACCAGGAACACACAAATGACTGTAGAATGCTTGTGATCAGAACCACAGCTTCTGTATACAGCTTATGTTTTCCTTGGGCAAAATAGTGCAACATTAGCCTTCTGCTTTTAATATGCAATAGGTGTTCACACATGATATTCTTCTTGACTCTGGAAAATGAAATCAAGCACTTGGTGTGTAAAAATACAAATGAATAACGCCCTGAGGCTGTTTAGGTAAAACATGTATAAAATCAACTTCCTTCATCATCCAAACTCAGGTGTCCCCTTATCCTGTCTGTCTTTAACTGCTAAGCAAGTTGTAGTGATTTCTGTGGAGCTTTCTTCAAGTGTGTTGAGCATCAGGGTACCAAGACGATCATTTGAGACTACAGTGTGATAGGAAAGAACACCCAGCATTCTTACACATTAAAAGAAGCATTAACGTTGAAGGTGTAGTTTTCTTTTTAAGTAAAATAGTTCAGAGTCGTCGTCCCCCTTTTTTGTCTGATCTGGATTTTGTGTGACTTAACAAAATAAAATTCTTACTAGAGGGCTGCTTGCTTGCTTGAAGTCATAGCAAACACTGGGATTACAGGCTGTCTTCCCTTTATTAGGACTCCACTTTTACCTTTCATTACGAGGTACTAACTTTCCTGCACCATTGAGACAGCAAGAAGGCTTATTCTCCCATGTTTTCAATGTGAAATGACAGCAGATGTACTAGCAAGAAGACCTGCTCATGCAGTGCTAACCCCAGCCTGCTGTTTCAAGTGGCACACTGGTGCAGCCACCAACAAACTTGCCAACTTGAGAGTAATCACCCCTGTTTTCCACTTCCTTCCATCAAGATAGTAAAGTGCTTATCAAACATCAGGTCCTCTGGGAGGGACCTGGTGTTTGGAAAGGTTGCCTGGCGCTGTTCCCCATTCGCAAGACCCTGTTCACAAGATCTGTTGCGGCCTGCTGTCTCATGAAGTAGATATGGGGTTGTTTTGCAAGTGAGCCCTCCAGCCCACTGCTTACAGTGGAAGACAGGCAGAGATCTGTTTGTGAATAAGTTCCACACAGCCTGATGCTTGACATGGCTGGCTAGATTAGTTCCAATGAGTTCATGTGCTGCTCTAATACTGTGCCAGGAGCAGAACAGTTTGCAGAAGGAAATATGAGACCCTGTTTGTGGAGAGAGAGCATTGGTTGTTGGTGATCTTCTCAAAGATGAGATATAAACACTTTCCGTCACCTTTCCTCCTCTTTTCTCTGATTTCAGAGCTCATCTGTGTCTCCATCAGCCAGTTTCAGAGCCTCTGAGAAGCACAGAAACTCAACAGACTACTCCTCTGAAAGCAAAAAACAGAAAACAGAAGAAAAAGAAATAGCAACTCGCTATGTGAGTAAAACCGTCTGTCTTTTGAACATTCTCCAATGCACCGGGGCTTCTGCATCTACTGCCGCCTCCTTTTCATACCCCGAGAAAGGCGACAGGGCAGAGGTGGCTCCAGCTCTCCAGTGAAGGCAGCTGTGCCATAGAAGTTCCTAGATCATCTGTAAGGGCCCTTCAGGGACGAGGGAAGGGGGATGGGCTGCAGGTGCAGAGGTGGCAGGTGGTGCCATAGGCTATGAGCAGACAAACTTACCTTTATGGAATTCTGACAACACCCTTAATTGTGAGCCCCTAATTTAAGTACTGCATTTCAGACAACTGGTCAAAATTGTTTTGTTTCGGGAGGTTTTTGCACCAGATTTCTACATTTTTTTAAAAAAATGAGATTTTATGTTCTTTGGGTTTTAAATTTTGGAGGTTTAATATTTTAAATTTTGTCTCTTTAATTGTTGTAAGCTGCTTTGAGACCTATGGTGAAAAAACAGAGGCCAAGAGCTATTTTTTTCTGCTGTGACCCATGGGCACTTTTGTATGGCCCAACTATTATGTCAGACATTCATCGTTGGCCTTTACATTTTGGTTGTCCTATTCGTTTTGGCACTGCAGCCCTACCAGTCTTCGTATTTTAATAAAAAAAATAATTGGTTGTGCAAGAAGTTACAGAGCTATAGAATACTTACTCATTCTTCTTCACTGCAGGACAGTGATGGTGAAAAGAGTGACGACAACTTAGTGGTCGATGTTTCCAATGAGGTATGTGCAACTTTAAATTTCTTCTCTTCATCAGACCCAATGGGAAAGCATCATCACTGTCATGTCCTCTGGGCTGGAATGTATGATTCTTTGGCCATTTCTGCCAAAGGCAATAGCCAAAGAGACACATGTAGCTCATCCAACCTACAGCAAATAGGATGCCCTGATTATAATTACAGCTTGTTTTCAGGATCCTTCATCGCCACGAGGAAGCCCAGCACATTCTCCAAGGGAAAATGGCTTAGACAAGACCCGTCTACTCAAGAAAGATGCGCCAATTAGCCCAGCCTCAATAGCATCTTCCAGCAGCACTCCTTCCTCCAAATCCAAAGAACTTAGCCTTGTAAGTGACTATACAATCTATGCCCATGCTCGTATCCCTGTGTGCACTGCTGGGTGCCTAAATAGAGAGGGGGGAAATAATGAGATGTGCCCCAGTTGCACATCTTGATACAAAACTGCCTTCAGTGCATTTCTACTTTAAAAAAAGAGAAAGCAAATGGAAACCCAGACTCTTTTTAGGTGATAGAGAGGGTTTGTTCTGCTAGCAGTGTCTCAAAATGATGTATATGCCTTTATTGTGATATATTTTTTTCATGCCAGGAAGCTTGCCATTCTGTGGATAAATAAGAGCACACAGGGGTTCTTTGAATATTTTTTTTTCCTATGGCAGTTTACAGTAAATTCAGCTTTCTACTTGGACGTGATTTGCTTCTTGGCTTTATTTGTATTACTGGGCTATGTTCAACTACAATCATTTTCTATCTAAAAACTAATCTGTCATTCACAAGAGCCTTTCTTGACTTGCATAACAAGTCATAATTCAGAAAAGGGCTGCTTGCAAAGCCAGAATAATGTGTTTCTGTGTTCGTACATATATAGGCACATATGTGCACTGTGTGTAAAAGAGAGAGAGAGAGAGAGTACAAAATGTCATGCCTTGCTCACATTTTTCTCGGAAAGACTGTTCTTGCTCTTCTCACACTATTGTCTAGAAGGTGCAGAGAATTGGAGGCAAATTTAGTAGTAGCCCTTTTGGTTGCGCAAAATCCCAGGCAGAATAAGGAGCTGGCATGTGACTAGTGGCCTGAAACAGGGTATATGCATATTTGCACCCCTGTTCCTACGTTATAGTGCAAAGGCAAGGGAGGAAGGACTTAGGCAAGCACCATGTCTCATCCTCACCTCCTCCGTCAGACATCATGTTACATTACATTCTGGGCTGAATAACCATTGAACGTTGCATATGTCACTGGTACCTTGTAGAAAGGTAGATTCAAACAATCAGATTCAGACTCCTCCACCCATACTCCTTGACGTCTTTTGTCTGAGTGCTGCAGAAATGCTGTTCTGATGTTTTACTCTCTGATGTTTTAGCCAATGTTGTACATTTTATACTTCATATTTTTATTTTTTCTGTAAGCTGTATTAAGACGTGGCAAAAAGCAAGATAGAAATTTCTTAAATAAATAATTCAGACAGACTGAACTAGGTTTTGCAGTTTGGTTGCCATCCCTTTTGGGTTCGTTGGCACATTGGCAAAGCAGAGGACACACTGCAGCCAAGTCTGTTGACTACAATATAATGCTACTTTCAACCCTACTTTTATCAGGGTGATCCACAAGACCCTGTGGGCACCAAGGAAGGCTCCCATGGGCATATCTGAATGTGCAGGCACCCCATTGGTAACCCCTATTTCAAAGGGGTTTTTACACTTCGTTGATTGAGTGTTGGTAGTGGGATCCATTAAATGTTGAATCCCTTCATTCAGTTATGCACATTTTGGGGCAGAGAAGGAACATACCATTGCCTGATCCATCCTATAAATGTGGAGGCTGGAAATATAAAAGCTGAGTTAAAATCCTTTCCCATCCCATCACTGGGCACCTATCTTAGAAGTTACGGTTCCTCAGCTTCATATTTCTGTCTGTGGGGGGATGACTTAGTGCTTCCAAAGCGATATGTACTGTAACTAAATAAATGATTATATAAGTAGGAGGGCCTAAAAATAACACCACTTAATGTCTGCCCTTTACCTTTCCTGGAAACACCTTAATGATTCAAACGAGACTGGCTTTTAATGCTAATTACAGCAAGCAAGTACCGTATGCACATTTTTTGTAATACAGACTGCTGGGAAGCCTGGCTATGTACCAGTAGATCCCACTGAAATGAACGTCTGCAAGTTGCATTCGCTGTTGTTTTTGCACAAGCTGTAGCTGGACGATTGCACCCTTAGATGCCAGTAAGAGCAGATGAAACCTGAAAGAGAAACCACACAAGTCAACCCATTCTAGATTGTGCTTTTGTTGATTGTCTTTTGCTGAAAATGTAAATAATCGTAACTGTCTCTTTCCACATTAGAATGAGAAGTCCACCACCCCTGTGTCTAAATCGAGTACCCCCACTCCACGGTCTGACGCTCCAACTCCCGGCAGTAATTCTACACCAGGATTGAGGCCTGTGCCTGGGAAGCCACCAGGAGTTGACCCATTAGGTTTGTAGACCTCTTGAAGGAGGGCGCTGCCTTCCTTTTTTAAAAGATCACATTGCTACTTTGAACTCTCGGTGGTAAAGTGGTTGAGTTTAGATCTGGGTTCAGATTCCACACCTGCCCTGGGTTTGCTAGATGATCATAAGCAACTCATCTCATCATAAGCAACTCATCTCATGGTATACCAGCAAAGGTCAAGGCCAGGCACCCCCAAACTTCGGCCCTCCAGATGTTTTGGACTACAATTCCCATGTTCCCTGACCACTGGTCCTGTTAGCTAGGGATCGTGGGAGTTGTAGGCCAAAACATCTGGAGGGCCGCAGTTTGGAGATGCCTGGTCAAGACAGTGAAGCACTTTGGACTTTACAAGTGATCAGTCAAAATTTGCCTTCAGTTTTATGTTTGAGATTATTCACCTGTGCAGAAATGACATTTATTTGTTTGTTTGTTTATAAAAAAACATTTATGTAACACTGTAGCATAAAAACATATCACAGCAGTTTACAGCAATATAAAACCAAGAAAAGACATTATTAAAGTTTTTTTTAAAAAAACAAGTCAAAAGCAAGTAGAAATAAAAAAAAATCAGTAGACCATTGTGGGGTGTATTCTCATTTGCCTACATAGGCCTGGCACAATAGAAATGTGTGAGGGACAGGGGATATCGCGAAGTCCCTCCCCTCCTGAGTTCAAGCCCGTCCCCGAGCAAAGGGGAAAGCAGGGAGAGTTCCGATTCCAGTGGGGAAGCAGGAAGTCGTGTCCGAGGCTCAGGCAAGGTAGAGGAGCCAGGGTCCCAGGTGGGACAGGAAGGGGCAAGTAAGGGGGGAAGACCCATCCCCCCAACTCCAGAATTACGCAGGAAGAGGAGGGGCAAGAGGATGGGTCTGCCAAAGCTTTTGTGTTGGAGAAAGACGCGCCAAAAGCCATTAGGAGGTTCTGAAACCGACTGACAACATCGCTCCGTGTAAATAGCAATGACTTGAGCACTGTAAATACGCAGCACCAATAAAAGAATAAAATGCAGAGCTGCGTAGCGTCGTTACTCTGAAGTAGTCCACTCCGGCCACTGTGACAGCAACCTCCTAATCATTTTTGGGCTACTTTGGAGTTGCCGGGATGAGCGTGTCAGAGGCGGAGAAGTGGCGGCAGATCGCTGAGCAAGCCCAGCTAGAACTGCAACAGCTGTCGCTGCAGGCGCAGGGGGAATTGAAGGCAGCTAAAGAGGAGACTAAGAAGGTCCAGGACGACCGGCTACAACTTGCGGAACAGGTGAGAGAGCTCCAGGAAAAAGAGCAGCATTTAAGGGCGGTGGCGGTAGACCTCCAAAACAAGCTGGATGCAGAGAAAAACAAGGCGGGAGGGGCACCCCAAGTCCAAGTGCTGCCAGGAAGGAGAGCCGGGACCCTAGTAAGCAAGTTCAATGGAGACCCGAAGGAGTTTCAGGGCTTTGAGACTGAGATTGTGTATGCTCTTGAGCTGCACCACGATGAGTTCCCTGATGATGAGCACAGAGTAGCGTTTATTGTGGAGCACCTTACAGGGGCGGCCAGGGAGTGGCTAAGACCGTTAATTGCAACAAGGAATCCTTGCATGAAGAATGTCAAACTATTTCTAGAAGGTTTGAAAACGATGTATTCGTCCGATAGTCATATGGACCAGACTAAGGAGGAACTTCATAATTTACGCCAAGGAAATATGACAGTTCGCGCGTATTGGGCGAAATTCACCATGCTGGTGCACAGATTGGGGTGGGATCTGGAGTCTGCCCCAATGCAAGCGGCGTTTTACTTGGGGTTGCATGAGGAGGTGAAGGATGAGCTCTCGAGAGGTCCAAAGCCCAGTAATATGGATCAACTGAGCAAAGCGGCTCTGGCGGTGGGGGTGAGGCAGGAATCCAGATGGAGCGACAAGCAAGCAACGCGCGCAAAGCGGGCTTGGTTCCCACGGTCGCAGGAGAAGCCACTCCCTCAACAACCCTTTCAAGCCACGCCTGGGGCCAGTCAGGACCAGGAACCCATGCAGATTGATAGCGCGCACGCGCGGGCTTTTCAAACCCCAGCGGCGCCAAGACGCAAGGAGGGAAGGGGTGGGAATTGCTTTCTCTGCAACTCCCCCCAGCATCTCGTCAGAGACTGCCCACATCGCAGGGAGTGGCAAGGAAAGGCGGGAACGGTTGTGCCCTCCCCCACTGACGCAGCACCACAGCAGGGAAACGGGAAAGCCTGGCTGCAGGAGACAAGGGGCGGCAGCCAGGCACAGTCAGCAGACAACAGCCCCAGCCCACCCACCCGCACAGAGAGGAGCAGAGCCAGCCCACCCCTCCCAGAGCAGGAGTGGTTCTAGAAGTGACGCTCACGCTCCCAAATGGCTATCCATTGACGGTCCTCGCCCTAATTGACAGTGGTGCCTCAGCCAACTTCTTCTCGAGAAACTTTGCAGAAGAGCACCAGATCCAGCTTCTGCAGCTGGATTTTCCTCTGCACGTGGCAACCATTGACGGCAGAGAGCTGCTGGGAGGGGCCATCACTCATCAAACCCCCCCCATGAGAATGACGGTTGGAAGGCACTCAGAGACACTGGCATTCAACGTCACCACCATCTCAGACCCCCCAATCGTTTTGGGCATGAGCTGGCTGGCGCGCCACGACCCCTCCATAAGTTGGCATCAGAGATGCATCACTTTTGGATCGGACTTTTGCCTGGAACATTGCATGCAGCACCAACCAGGGGAGGGGCCTCCGATAGCCACGGTGGCCACCATGCACGTCAAAGGGGGTGAGGCGATACCCAAACCATACTGGGACCTGCAGGAGGTCTTCAGTGAAGCGGAGTCCGACCACCTGCCCCCACACAGGCCTTTTGACTGCCAGATCAACCTGGTGCCTGGGGCAACTATACCCCCAGCCAAGCTGTACGCCATGTCAGACCAGGAACTGGAGGATCTGCGCGCTTTTATCGACAAGAACCTCAAGCGGGGGTTCATCAGAGAAAGCAAGGCAGCAGGGGGCAGCCCGGTCTTCTGGGTGGACAAGAAAGACACGCAACAGCGCCGTCTTGTGGTGGATTTTAGACGGCTGAATTCGGTGACAGAGCCAGTGGCTTTCCCCATGCCCAGAGTGGATGATCTCCTGACAGCGGCACGCAGAGGCAAGATTTTCACCAAGCTAGACCTGAGGGGGGCGTACAACTTGATCAGGATCCGGGAAGGCGATGAGTGGAAAACCACGATGTTCACGCCTCTGGGCTCTTTTGAATATCTGGTGATGCCCTTCGGGTTGCAAGGGGGCTCAGCATGCTTCCAGGCCTTCATGCACCACGTCCTGGGGTCCCTACTCTTCAGGAAATGCTTGGTCTTTCTGGATGACATCCTTATTTACTCCAACGACCCAGTGCAGCACGTGAAGGACGTCAGGGAGGTGTTACAGCGCCTGAAGGAGAACCACCTGTATGTGAAGCTGGAGAAGTGCAAGTTTCACACCAAGGAGGTGGACTTCCTGGGCTACAAGCTGTCAGACAAGGGGCTGGCAATGGACAAGGACAAGGTGCAGACCATCCTGGACTGGCACAGCCCCAGGACGCGCAAAGATGCCCAACGCCTACTAGGCTTTGCCAACTTCTACAGGAAGTTCATCAAGAACTTCTCTCGAGTTACGGCTCCCATCACTGACTGCCTGAGAGGCAAGCAGAAGTTCAGGTGGACACCAGAGGCGCAAGCAGCGTTCGAAAGCCTCAAGAGGGTGTTCGCCTCAGACCAGAACCTGTTCCACGTGGTTCAGGACGCGCCCCTACGCATTGAAACAGATGCTTCTGATAAGGCTGTGGGCGCCATTTTGTTGCAACTGGACGCCAACAGAGAGTGGAGACCCTGTGCCTTCTTCTCCAGGAAGTTGACCCAGCCCGAGCGAAACTACACAGTTTTTGATCGGGAACTTCTTGCGATCCACGCGGCGTTCCAGCACTGGAGACACTTCCTGGTGGGCGCCAAGCACCCCATCCAGGTGTGCACAGACCACAAGAACCTGGAGTTCTGGAGAACTGCCAGGGTGCTCAACCAGCGGCAGATACGGTGGGCGGAGTTCTTCTCGAACTTCAACTTCTCCATACACTACATCCCAGGAGAGCAGAATGTCAGGGCGGATGCCCTCTCCCGCAAGCCAGAGTACATGGAGGAGGAGGCGCCACCAGCCCCAAGGCACATTTTCCCCCCGTCGGCATGGTCCTGCGGAGCAGCAGTGGTGAGCGAGGCAGAACTCACAGCACTGACGGCAGCGGATGAATTTGCCAACCGCATCTTCAGAGAACTGAGAGGGGGGAGGGAGCAGGCAAAAGACTTTGCAGAACGCAGAGGGCTGCTTTTCTACAAGGGTGCGCTGTACCTACCCACCACCCAGCTTCGACGTACGGTCCTCAAGCAGATGCACGACAACCCTACAGCGGGGCATTTTGGAAGGGACAAGACCACTCACCTAGTCATGAGACACTTCTGGTGGCCAGGGGTGAGGGAAGATGTTCGAGACTATGTAAGGGGCTGTACCACCTGCCAGCGGGCGAAGGTGGTCAGAGCAGCGCCACCAGGGTTGCTGGAGCCC
Organism: Zootoca vivipara; assembly: GCF_963506605.1. NCBI lineage: Eukaryota > Metazoa > Chordata > Lepidosauria > Squamata > Lacertidae > Zootoca > Zootoca vivipara. The sequence goes on from NC_083286.1 coordinate 5,572,847, forward strand.
TTAGCCACACCACACAGGCCGTGGGAAGTGGTGTCCATGGACTTCATCACAGATCTGCCTTCGTCCAGGGGTAAGACTGCAGTGTTGGTGGTGGTGGACCTCATGTCCAAAATGTGTCACTTTATACCGTGTGCCAGGGCAGTCTCGGCAGAAGAGACAGCCAAACTGTTTGTTGATCACATTTTCAGACTGCATGGATTACCTTTAAGGGTTATTTCGGATCGTGGCCGCCAATTTGTTTCCAGGTTCTGGCGGCGGCTCATGAACCTCCTGCAGGTGGAGGTCAGCTTGTCGACGGCTAGACACCCGCAGACCAACGGACAAGCGGAGAGGGTCAACGCCATTCTGCAGCAGTACCTGAGATGCTACGTCAGCCAGCGGCAAACGGACTGGGTGGATCGCTTGCCACTAGCAGAATTTGCCTACAACAATGCAGTGCACGTCTCCACAGGGGTGTCGCCCTTTAAGGCCAATTACGGGCGCGACCTCAGATCTTTCCCAGAGAGGGAGAGGGAGGAGGAGGAGGAGGGCCCACAGGCTGAGGATTGGGCAGAGGAACTGGAGACGGTGCACCAGCAGCTCAGAGAACACTTGGAGAGGGCCAAGGAAGCGTACAAAAAGGGGGCAGATCGCCACAGGCGACAAGGGGAGGTCATCAGGGTGGGGGACAAGGTGTGGTTGTCCTCGGAGGGCCTTCCCACCAGAGGGAGGTGCAAAAAGCTGGCACCCAAATGGCTGGGCCCCTTCACGGTCACGCAACAGGTCAACCCGGTGGCATACAGGCTGGCACTGCCAGAGGACATGAGGGTGCATCCAGTGTTTCATAGATCGCTGCTGTCGCCGTACAGGGAAAGCAGCAGGCTCAGAGACAGCGAACAAACCCCCGAGGGAGGGGGGGAGAGGGAAAGCAGGGAGCAACTCAATGAGGCCACGGCCATCCTGGATTCAAGGTGGGGGGTGGGGGGCCTGGAGTACCTCATGGCATGGGAGGATGCTCCACCGTCCCAGAATGAATGGGTTCCCGCCACTCAGATACAGGAGGAATTCTTGGTGGAAGAATTTCACGCCCTCTTTCCCCACAGACCCAAGCCCTGGCACATGGAAAGGGAGGGGGAGGAGGAGGAGGCACGGGAGAACAGCTCACCATGGCGCTGGGAAGCGGAGTTTGAGGAACCAGAGGATGAGGTATGGGTGTCGCCAAGATCCACCCAGTCAGAGGAAGGAGCAGATTGGCAAAACATTTTTACCCCCACCAGCTCTGACGCCACGGACTTTTTGGGATTCCCGTCCTCCCAGGCGGAAGGGGGGGCTCGCAGGACTGGGGGGAGGTGTTCACACCAACGGGCTCGGAGAGCACCGAGTTTTTAGGCTTCCAGTCGTCACCGACACATGGGGGGGGCCTGGGGAGGGGTGAAGGAGAGCTTGGGAGGGGGGTGGATGTGAGGGACAGGGGATATCGCGAAGTCCCTCCCCTCCTGAGTTCAAGCCCGTCCCCGAGCAAAGGGGAAAGCAGGGAGAGTTCCGATTCCAGTGGGGAAGCAGGAAGTCGTGTCCGAGGCTCAGGCAAGGTAGAGGAGCCAGGGTCCCAGGTGGGACAGGAAGGGGCAAGTAAGGGGGGAAGACCCATCCCCCCAACTCCAGAATTACGCAGGAAGAGGAGGGGCAAGAGGATGGGTCTGCCAAAGCTTTTGTGTTGGAGAAAGACGCGCCAAAAGCCATTAGGAGGTTCTGAAACCGACTGACAACATCGCTCCGTGTAAATAGCAATGACTTGAGCACTGTAAATACGCAGCACCAATAAAAGAATAAAATGCAGAGCTGCGTAGCGTCGTTACTCTGAAGTAGTCCACTCCGGCCACTGTGACAAAATGTTTTCAGCAGGTGTTTAATAGTGGGCACAGAAGTCTCCCACTGAGTTTATTGGCAGTGTTCCACAGGACTGGGCCAATGACACTAAAGTAATTGATTTCTCATTGTATCTCATTCGGTAGAGCAAGAGACTCTTAATCTTGGGTTAATGGGTTTGAGCCCCACATTGGGCAAAAAGATTTTAGGGCACTGGGGCTAGATGACCTTCAGGGTCCCTTCCAGCGCTACAGTTCTGTGATGCCATGAGCCTCACCAACTCTGGGAATGACCAAAAATGCTGGGATATAAGGGTTCAGGTATCTTGGACCCAAGTTCTTCAGGGCTTTGGAAAGCACTACAAGAACTTTCAGGCTCAGTAGCAGATCGGCAGCCAGTGCGGCTGTTTAAACAATGGTGTCACCTGTCTCTCTCTCCCCCCCCCTTCTATGTTTTATAGCTTCAGGCCTGAGAACGCCCATGGCAGTACCTTGCCCTTACCCTGCCCCATTTGGAATAGTGCCCCACTCTGGGATGAATGGGGAGCTGACCAGCCCTGGTGCTGCCTATGCAGGTCTCCATAACATCTCTCCTCAAATGAGTGCAGCAGCAGCTGCCGCTGCTGCCGCCGCAGCATATGGGAGATCTCCAGTGGTAAGTTTCTTTCTTCCTGGTTTGTATCCCAGCAAATGCTCATTGTGCTCCTGAGTGGAAGGGGTTTGTTTTCAATCGAGGCACAAAAAGGGAGGGAGGCTGCCCTAGAGAAGCAAAAATAAACCAGGAGACGCCTGACCCTCCATGTTTAAAGGCAGTATACCTCTGAATATCACCTGGTGGGAATGACAGGTGTCTGGCCATGGCTGGAAACAGGGTTTGGGAATAAGGGCCCTCTGCTTAATCCAGCAGGGATTCTTCTTATGTTCTTAAACCTTAGGGAGGACTCTCTTAAAGAAATGTTTGTGAGCCCCTGAGATTTAAAACTAATGGATGGAATTCTATCATTTCCCATTAACGCTTTGAACTTTCTTTGTTCTGTTTGTGGGAAAACTTCAGGTTGGTTTTGATCCACATCATCATATGCGAGTCCCAGGCATCCCTCCCAATCTGACAGGCATCCCAGGAGGAAAACCGTGAGTGTTAAACGTACAAACTCAATCATATTATTAAGCTTTTGTTCCTTTTGCTCCCTCTGTGATACTGAATTCGATGCGTGGCAGAGGGTGGTTAATCCTCCTTTTAATCTTAAAAGCCTATTTGGCAGTTTTACCCATAGGTGAATACGCGCCAAGGGTATCGGATGCTGTGGATAAAAGAGGCCATGGGGTAGGGGTTATCCTTCTGCAATGGGACGTGCTGGACCACAGTAGCTCAACTTGGCACAGAAATGCAAATTGCAAAGGGCTCTCTAGTGTGCATGTCTTCAGTGTTCTGCCTCTCCGCTTTAGAAATAATTCCTTTGTGCACAAAAGAAGCCCTGCAATCAATTGCAGACTTACTGGATTCCATAAACAGCACTTTGCAGAGAAAGAAACAGCGAAATGTTCTGTTTGATTGAGAATGCTAAAAAGAATTATGGTATTGTAATGTACAAATGCATCCTTGATGGAACTGACCAGAAAAGGTGACCTGCTCTAACAAGCTTGGTTCACTGGGAGCTGGGCATGAAAGAATTATATCATTAATACTGAGTTTTCACTCAGTATTCCTCTTCAATGAAATGAAAATAGACACAGCGATCCCAGGCCTTCATTTGTGCATATATTTGTGGCATGACAATCCCTTTTTGCAAGCAAAAAAGCAAGAAGTGGCAGAGCTCTTGACGATAAGTAGTCATTTTTCACATGTTTATTTGTTTTTTTTAAAAAAACCGATCAGGTTTTGTTTTTGTTTTTTTGCACTTTCTAAGTCATAAATACTACATGTAAGAAAAACATTAAAAAAGCTTAGGCTGCTTCACATGCCAGTATGTCTTATAATAAAGCTACAGGAAATAAGGCAGCAGAATTTCTTCTTCAGGAAAGATTTGTGATCCATTTTCAGTGGCCTGTGTGAGTTTTCCATTTGCGCACTGCCTCCATGAATCTGCTAGCCTCCCCCACCCGTTCCATTAGCCATATATTTCCATACAATGTACTCTTGCTGCGCCTTCAATAAAGTTGTGAGCAATGGCAGAAGCGCTCCAGCACGTCGCATCTTAGAACAAAGCTGTTTTGAGCAGTGGAGTGCTCTCCCTAGCAGAGCTTTTGAGATGAAGTTGTTGATAGGTTATTCGCAGGTGGTATAACTGGCAGTCATATAACATGTTGTTCCTGGTGAGATGTACTGTTTGCCATGTTGGCTCAGCATTTATTGGTCTGCCATTTTGGCAATTCTTTCTGAAGAAAAAAATATATAAACGCCTCGGTATTTGTGCCCAATAAAATATATTGCAAGGGGCTAAAATGAGTTAAGCCCAACTATCTTAAGCTATGTTTTGCAAATTGTGTCTTTTTTCTACGTTAAGGGAGACGTTCTGCATCTATGTAAACCTTTTGTCTTGTGCATACCACACGTGTGGCTCATTGAAACATGTTCCTCTCTCTCCTTCTTTCCCCAGGGCATACTCATTTCATGTAAGTGCAGATGGCCAAATGCAGCCGGTGCCTTTTCCTCCTGATGCCCTCATTGGGCCAGGAATCCCGCGTCATGCTCGGCAGATTAACACCCTGAACCACGGGGAAGTGGTATGTGCAGTTACTATCAGCAACCCCACAAGGCATGTGTACACTGGTGGGAAAGGATGTGTCAAGGTCTGGGATATCAGTCATCCCGGGAACAAGAGCCCTGTCTCTCAGCTGGATTGCCTGGTGAGTAATGGCAGTACAAAAGTCTTGAGAGAGTTGGTGCTGGCGGTGGTGAGGTCCCCAGGGACCATTGTTGGGTGGTTGGGGCATCTGTAAATTGGTCGTCCACTTTGATCATTCCTATGTAGTTTAAGTAGTACTAGAACCCAGTAATTTTGCCAACTGCTTAATTAATCAATCACATATTTTAAACTCTGGGATTTGATTGAATTTCAAAGGAACCTGTCAACTTTTAATAGAGGTTTCTGTGCAAGCTACATAGTTTGTGTATCTCTAAATTTAGGCTATGCTTTTCTATAGAGGATAATTCTTCAGTTTTGGGTGCTTAACCAAGAAATAACATAATCATTAGATATTTTTCAAATTATTACCTGCATTTGTTAAAAGTGACATTTATTGTGGCTGGAATCCAGTTAAAGAAATTTTAACTGGCTAATCATGATGTTAGTAGATTACCTAGTTCATCATTTTATTAAGTTAACATGAATTTGCATCTGAGTAAATGCAATAATTGTGAAGCAAGAAGCATATTTTATTTTTTTAGATTATGCACAAAATGGCACCTATAATCTTACAAGACTTAAATAAATAAGAGAGAAAATGTCAGATTTAAGACCATGCTTGCTAAACTGAAGCTTTTATAAACACTTGAATAAAAATAAAATAAAATTTTATTGCCTGATTAATAGGGACTTTTTAAAAGTCAATTTAAAAACAACTAACTGATAATTTAAACCAGGGATCGGCAAACTTTTTCAGCAGGGTGCCGGTCCACTGTCCCTCAGACCTTGTGGGGGGGGGCGGACTATATTTTGAAAAAAAAATATGAACGAATTCCTATGCCCCACAAGTAACCCAGAGATGCATTTTAAATAAAACGACAGATTCTACTCATGTAAAAACACGCTGATTCCCAGACCATCCGCGGGCTGGATTTAGAAGGCAATTGGGCCAGATCCAGCCCCTGGGCCTTAGTTTGCCTACACATGATTTAAACAGTCCGTCTGATCAGTTTTTGACCTGATCAGACGGGTTTGTGTTATGTCCTTAACTTTAGTGAGGCTACCTTTACATAGGTTTTGGTGAACTTAGCTGACAACCTACTACTGCCTCATGAAGTACGCTTCTCTGAACTAAAGGTCCTCGTGATCTCTCTCTCTCTCTCTCTCTCTCTCTCTCTCTCTCTGTAGAGTATCCTGACATCTGAATAATCATATAGCCACTTTTTAAGCTGATGGGAGGAGGGAAAGGTGCAACAGTAATCTACATACTCATATCTAGTTATGAGCATTCACTGGTGTAGTTGTGTGTGATATTTATGATACTATTTATAAAGCTCCTTTTTCTGATTACACACTTTGAAATGTCTGTCAGGCACCTCCTGTCCCTGAGGTGTTTCCATCCCAGCAGGTCTTTATAAGAACTACTACCATACTTAACTGACAGTTAAGTTTGCTTCCCCTCCATTTCATGTCTTTTTTTCCTTCTGAGTTGTCTTTTAGATTGCAAGTCTGTAGGCAGGAATGGTCTTGTTTTAATTGATTGTATATAAGCTGAAATAAACCATAGTTAATAGCTTACCATGAACACACAGAAGGCTCCAATTTGTTCCTTTCCTTTTACCAGTGGGAACAACAAACCACAATCCAGTGTTGCATCTGAACTGAGATCTTGGTTTGTTTTGCTCCAAACAAACTACAGTGTTAAGCAACTTTTGTTCTAGGATTACAAGCATGGTTTAATTGAACCAAAAGAGAGAGAGAGAAATGCAGTCCCTGGTTGAGACATAACACCAAGTTAGGGATCCTTGCTTGCTCCTGCTGGCTAGAGGAGGACAAGTAAAGTGGGAACAATCTCTGCATTCATGGTGAACCATTCACTTTGGTTAAGCATAATGCGTGAACTGGACTAGATTATCTCGACAATCTTTGCAAAAACCTGCAAGTCTTTATTCCCATATTGGAGATAGGAATGCTGAGGCTTGAGGGGTAATGGCTTCCTTAGCCATACTAGTCAGAGTTAAGATTTAATCCTTGGTCTGATGGCACATGAGGCCATCAACTTGCTGAAGCTAGATGGTAGACCTTCAGGGGAAGTGTGTATACACACCTTGGGCTCCATGATGGAAGAGAGCCAGAATATAAATGTAAGAAGAAGAAGATGATGATAAATAATTCATTGAGAAGCATTGTTTTTTCTAGCTTTTGGTTTGTTATCTTTTCCCCATTCTTGACCTGATACGTTCTTCCCCTTTATTGCTACTATTACTACCAACTATCAGTTGGTAGTGAAACATTACAATACTGAAAATCCTTGTCAGATCTTTGTTTCTTTATTTTTCTTATTTCTTGGCAGCGGTGGTAGATTTTATAAAGTCACTGCCTGCTGAGAGTGACATTAGTCTCCTTCAAGGGGTTAAAATAACAGGAACACAAACTTCCTCAAATGAAGGCTTCCATAAGCACTCAAAAGGCTCGCAAGCTCTGAACTGTTTGGGACTGGGCGCAGGCCTGCATGTGCGTTTTGATACTAATTAAGATTAAATATCTCTCACTGCTGAGTTTTGTAGATCAAGTTTAAGTACTTCCCTAATGTCGTGTAATTTTCTGGCATTAATCCACTTTATCATTGTCATAAGTATAAATGGCTCATTAAAACCAAGAGGGAATACAATACTTTTATGGATTCCTGCTCTCGTGTTAATGCTGTTTTCCTTTCCTCATGAGTAATCTCTTGATGGCTTCTGTCTCTACAGAACAGAGATAACTACATCCGCTCCTGCAGATTGCTCCCCGACGGCCGCACCCTGATTGTCGGCGGGGAAGCCAGCACGCTATCCATTTGGGACCTGGCAGCTCCAACTCCGCGTATCAAAGCAGAGCTGACGTCCTCGGCTCCTGCCTGCTATGCTCTGGCAATCAGCCCTGATTCCAAGGTCTGCTTCTCCTGCTGTAGCGATGGGAATATTGCAGTCTGGGATCTGCACAATCAAACTCTGGTCAGGTAGGTCAGGTTAAGCTGGATTGTCAAGCCAACACTAAATGTGTTTGCACTGGGGGTGTCATGTTGTTGGAGCTATAGCAAATGAAGCAGCCATAAACGTGAAAGGTCAATAGTTGTTTGCACATTAGGCTTCCAGAATCATGAATTATTACTTTTTATGGTGGATTATTTGGATGGGAAGAGTCCTAGGGCCTATTTCAGTCATCCACTTCCCATTCTGCCAGGTGTTTCCCCATTCTATCAAAGGAGACATTTCTAGGAAGTTGTTACCTGTGAAGCAGCAGCCATTGCAGACTCTCTCTCTCTCTCTCTCTGTGTGTGTGTAGTCTAGAGTTTAGAATTAGATTTTGATTGGTGCTGGAAAGAACAAGAGTATTAGTATTAAAATACACAGTATGGCTCAAGTGGCCTGCTAATTTGTTATTTTTGTGCAGACATAATGGAAACAAGGGCTGTAGCTCAGGAAAGAGACCTGTATTGAAATCCTGGAAAACTACTCCCAGTCAGACCATACTGAGCTAGATTGGGGAATGGTCTGATTCTGTTTAAAACAGCTTCCTATCGAAATTATGTATATATGCATTAATGGCTGAATGAAAGACCCTGGTGTTTGTAGCCTCTGCAATTAGATTGTGCAAACATGTATACTTGATTTTGAGTGGCTGCCAGAGAGTACCAGTCATGTGAATTCCTATACTTTCTTTTTTCTTTTGTTTCTTCTTCATTGGCTCTTTTGGGGCTTGGGTGGAAAAATTGTTGTTTTTTTTAAAAAAAATGAATTAATTTTGCTCCTGAGATCTGAGGGCAGGGCAGGCAGTAAACCTAATTAAATACAGATGAGAGTTTAAGTACCTCCAAGCTGGGAATTCTTTGAGATGCATTGGTGTGCTGTTATCTCCAGTGGAAAATAAGGCTGAACAAAAACTAATAGCCTATGCAAAATCTGAAGGGTAATAATACATGGAAAACATGGGTTGTCCTCGGCTAATAATCATGTTCTGTGTTGAAGCCACTCTAATAATGTTGGTCTTCTTCGAAAAGATAGTCAGTTTTGGCACAATGTCATATATATGGCATGTATATATTGGGGGTAGGGTTGCCAGACTCAATAGTGGACAGGACTTCTGTGCCTTTAATTGCCCTGCTCTCTTTTGAGTCTGGAAACCTTAAAGAGAAACCAGCAGACCCTTTGTTTAATTTCCAAGCAAAGGGTCTGCTGGTTTCTCTTTAAGGTTTCCAGACTCAAAAGAGAGCAGGGCAATTAAAGGCACAGAAGTCCTGTCCTCTATTGAGTCTGGCAACCCTAATTGGGGGACATGACATGTATATATTGAGCTGCTGAATGTCCTTTCTTGATACTGACAAGCTGTTGTATCCCAAAAGTCACAGTAGGCCAAGTCTTATTAAGTCCTGTTAGTCTCATTTGGGAGAATCTTTTGGGGGTGGGGTGGGGGGAGTTGAGACAGATGTAATTCATTTTATTGGATCAAAAAACATTCAGAATACTAGAAGTGTGATCTTATAAGCAGACGTAAGAACAAAAGTTTAAAAATAGACTTAATGTAGCATATTGGCCATCAGTTTAGTAAAACTAAATGGTTCTTCTGAGTCTGGATTCGCCTTTGTGGTAGCTATGGGTGAAATGGTGCTCTTAAGGACTTCCCCAGCTGCCAGTGAAATATTTTGAGCCCACTCCACTGCAAACTTACTACTGTCTTTGTGATGAGGTGGCGATGATGATTACTCTCCTGCTCTGCTTCTAGAAGTACAGAAAGCTAAATAGGAAGTTGGAAGAGCAGCACTCTTTTCACTTCTTTTATTTTAGCTATATGTGCTTTTCACAGCTCAGATCAGCACATGAGGTCAGAAAGGCTGAGTGGTGGTAGAGGGGGGGAAGGAGCAGAAGGGGGGTACAGGAAATGCAGTGATTGGGTTGACAGAGAGAGAGAGAAGGTGTACATATGTTGGATCTTTAAAAATGGATTTTCTTGAAACTGCATAGTTTTTTAAATGGGTTCCTCACCAACCACCATCATATTGCAGATCACATCTATCTCCACTGACTAAAGAGCACAAATTGTGGATCTGGTGCCTTGATGCAAAAAACATGGATCAAGTAATTTGTTTTCAGGATACATCCAAAATTGTGTGTGTGTGTGTGTGTGTGTGTGAAATTCCTGCCTCAATTCATACTTCTTTTGAAAGTGATGGCACTTTTACCTTATTTTCACATTTCCAGGCAATTCCAGGGCCACACAGACGGAGCCAGTTGTATTGATATTTCAAATGATGGCACTAAGCTCTGGACAGGAGGCCTGGACAATACAGTGAGATCCTGGGACCTAAGAGAAGGCAGGCAGCTACAGCAGCATGACTTCACATCACAGGTACTCTCCTGAAGAATTCGCGACATGTTAAAAGCAGTCTGTGTTGTTTTTATATTTTAAAAATCAAGGTTCTTAAAGCAGGCTTGAAGCCACAGCCACAGAAGAATCTTTTCCTTTGGCTTTTGCATCCTTTAATTGGTGTGTGCAGGGCTCCTGTAGATGATCAGCTATCTGTAGATCCTATTCCAAGATACCCTGTATGAAAATATTACTTCAGCCCATCTCAGAATTAAGACGTAGGTCTCGATGAGTGCTGTAAGTTACACAGTTAATTGAGTTTTGTTTATATGAGCTGCTGTCTCTTGAACTAGTGCTGTAGCTTGATTAGCATCTCTTTTAAAAATAAAACAACTGTGTTAGACCAAATTATCTTTCCAACAGCAATAAATTCAGTCACCGAGACAGGTGTGTAAAGCTTTCATTAAGCATCAACCTGTGTACTATTTTAATTGCAGATCTTCTCACTGGGTTATTGCCCAACTGGAGAATGGTTGGCAGTAGGAATGGAGAACAGCAATGTTGAAGTGCTGCATGTCACAAAACCAGACAAGTATCAACTACATCTTCATGAGAGTTGTGTGTTATCCCTGAAGTTCGCTCACTGCGGTAAGCAGTTCAGTATACCGTAGCGCCATCTTCCGAATCTGCTTCCCGTAAAAACCAAGAAGGGAGAATCAAATGGCAGATATTTAATTGTACATGTATGTTTGGGTTTTTTGTTTTGGTGAGCCATTCAGCTGCAGTTTCAACCAGGGATAAAGAGTGGGTGGGAAGGGGAGAAGAGATGTGCAGATTAATCACTTGGAAAACTGCTTCTAATTATTTAAAAATCTGATTTCAGGCAAATGGTTTGTAAGCACTGGAAAAGACAACCTTCTGAATGCTTGGAGAACACCTTATGGAGCCAGCATATTCCAGGTATAAATCACAGAGGTGGGATGTTAAGCACATACGAAGCAGCCTTATACTGAGTCAGACCAATGGTTTGTCTAGTTCAGTATTGTCTACACGGATTGGCAATAGCTTTCCAGGGTTTCAACCACCGAGTCTCTCCCAGCCCTACCTGGAGATGATAGGGATTGAACATGTGACTTCCTGCTTGCAAAGCAGGTCTGTGAGAAGTAATACCTGTAGTTTGCGTTGGGAAGTGTCCATTTTTCTGCTGTTTGCCACTGTTGACTGAATTTGCAATTAGCAGTGTTGTAATATTTATCCTTTGATTATCTTTATGAAAGAACTTGACAACTACCCGGTACATTGATTACTGAGCTTTAAATTTAATCTGTTCACCATTCTAACTTTAAAATCACCTGCCAAGAGTAGTAAAGTTATTAAACTTTTCTCCTGTGTCCTGTTCATAAAATTTACAAAATCTAACCCAGCAGTTTTTGTTTAGGGTGATGATGACTATCTTTTGGGACATGGACACACACATACTCTTATTAATAATAACAATATTTAAGAATCTGATTTTGATGCCAAAAAATAATAATGTGGGAAATATCCATCAAGCTTTGAAAAAATTAGAGGAAGCAATAAGAAAGCCAGATGTAAGCTTATGTAATCCATGGTTTATTTTTGTGGGGTTTTTTGTGTTATTGTAAATATTTGTTTGATTACTGTGGAATTTCCAAAAGAAAGCATTTGTAAAAATTAAAAGAAAAAGAAAAAATAAGTTGCATTACTGAAATAAATGCACTTTTCAGCAATATTCTAATTTTCCGAGTTTCACCTGTAGGTTCTTGATTTATCTTGATCTTAATCTCTAGAGGACGGTTCATGTAAACAATAACATGATCAATGTTTCAGGTCTGCAGAGTTTACTGAAGTTTAACGGTGCAGAAACAAGCAAAAAAAGACGTTGGGAAGGAAGCAAAAATGGCTAGACCATTCTAAAAAAAAGTCTTGTTTGAAGGGAAGAGTTTAATATTGCAATTTTTTGCAATATTGTTGGTTAACTCTCTTTCTCTCTCTTTTCTTTTTTCAGTCCAAAGAGTCATCTTCTGTGCTCAGCTGTGATATCTCTGTGGATGACAAATACATTGTTACCGGTTCTGGGGACAAGAAGGCTACAGTCTATGAAGTTATTTATTAGAGACAAATCTGAATGAAAACTGTACTCCTCCTTGTAGCACTTTGCTGTATATTTTTCTTCTCTCTTTTTCTCTTTCCTTCCCAAAGTGAGGACGGAAACCGTTCATCACAATTGTGGACTTTCCCCCACCAGACTTGCTATTTAATATCAGGCATCCATTAAGGACTTGTAATACCAAATCTCCAGCTATCTACTCGGAAGAAGATGAAATAAGCATACCTAACAGGGAACTGACTCTTTCAATTATGTATCATAGCTGTAATGTATTTATTTTGTTTAAAGAAAATCTTTTTAACAAGGAACTGACTAAATAAAGTAGTCTGCTTCTGCCTTGGATTTAAAGGTATGTTGCATTCTCAATGTTTGTATTGTTTGTGTGGGATGAGGCTATTTGGGGAAGAATGGGAATTTACCATTTATTACCGAGTGTACACATCTGCACCAATTCTGATCTCAAACGAGTGCTTCATTAAATTTTATTGTTTAATAAATAATGCATAATTTATTATAAGAGTTGATAAACTGGGTCAGATGGCAGTCTGGGAAAACAGGGACTACACAAGATCTCACCTGACTTGCCTCGCCTTTGGCCTTGCCAGACAGGATGGCCTTGATATTTGAAAGGTCCTCTATATGTTAAAACTAACAATGGTAGGCCCAGCCCCCATTTTCCAGACTGTGGTCCAATTTGCACAATAACTAAACTAGGATTTATCATTACAGCCCTGGGGGCTTGTTCGTTCTCCCTCCCTCTCCACCTCTGGCATGGCTTTGAGGAGACTGGAAACTTTCACTTCTGTTTTTAACAAGTTGCAGTTGTCCCTCTCAGTCCAAATCCAGATAAACTGATCAATGTTGACTATGGATTAGGGAATAAGGCTTAACTTCAAAGCATGGTGCATGATCCGGGCTTATTTCCCTATATGTAGGATAGTTGGTGCTGTGCTCCTTTGATATTTTTTTATGCATAGGCCTTATGCACACCTTGCACCTGTGGGGGGGGGGCATAGCAGATGCAAAATGATCAAGGTGCCTCCCCACCAAGCATAGACTAGATGCTTCTCCAGACCCAGGCCAACCTAGACATAATCAAGCATAAGTCTTTCTTGCTGTCTTGAAATTTTATACAGACAAACATGCTGATTGGAAATTTGAAAGGAAAAAAAGGAAGAAATTGGTAGTTGTATATCAAAACTGGGTCATATTATTGCCACTTCTGAACTCAAATGGGTGTTGGTTTAATCTCAAGAGGCCACACACAGTTGGGTTCTTGCCTGCTGCACCTACTGTATTTTGGGGCTCATTCAGTAACTCTGATTTATCAATGGCAAGTTCAAGTGATGTATGACGAGGGTATCCAAAAAATACGCCCAAAATAGAATTGCTATACTGTATTAATCTGCCATTTTACTGGGTTTTTTGTAACAGTGCTGTGTATGTTGTTGTTCTTTTGAAACAAGTGCAGTGTGTTGCCCAAAACGATGAATATAACTTCTCTTTTGTATGTTTCAGAGAGAAGTACAATAATGTGTCTCAAAGAATGACCTTCATCCCTTCTGGACATTTTTGCCACATTTCTTTGAAAAGGGGAGATGTGAGTCTTTGGGCAATTCCGCAGTTACAAAGATTACAGAAAAATATTTGATATATTCATTGGAAATGGCACTGAGAAGGGAAAGGATTCTACAAGTGTACAAACTATAAAAGCGAGGACCTCAGAGGTAGGATTTAGAAGAGCACTCGTTCTGAAGTGCGGAACAGAATGGATTTTCACTCGGGAGAAGGACTTGTGTTATTTACCGCCAGTTTTACCCAAGTCTTAGTTGAACGTCCCTGAAATGGACGCAGGCTGAGCCATTGTGCCAGATACATTGTGTTATCTTTTTATGTTGTTGTTGTTGCTGTTAAACTATGACCTGTGACTTTTTTTTTTTGAATGCTTAAAAAAAATCTTTTAAGTCTGTGGATCTGCTGATGTACAGTGCCTTTGCTGCTATGGATCAAAATCAAAAGAACTGTGTAGATAAATCTTTATTGTGTAAGTAGAAATTTACTTAATTTCATACTAGAAATTGGTTAATGCTGCAAGTTGAAATGGACTGTTCATTGAAGTTCCAAATGTGGTAGCAAAAAAAAAGATAATAATTGTGTTAAGTACTCAGTGTTTGATGTCATTAACAGTTTCGTAATACTCTACAGTGTAGAAAGATTTTGATACTAAACTGTGTCATTGTACATAGTTCTAATGCATTGTATTGACCACAAGTACTTCTATAATGGTAGATTATTGTTTGTGCATTCAAACTTTTAAGCATTAAACATAAGTAACTTGTAAGAAGTGGTTTTTCTAATCTCCCTCCCTTTATGTGTGACAAAAAATGAGCCCCAACCGACAGGCATAAAAGCTTTTTAAGCCTACACCATGAACAATGTGTGTGTTAGAAAGAACTTCTCATCCATGTGTGTCTGTTTTCCCATTTATGAACAGAAGAGAGATATGGAATGCAGTTTTTGCCAACTTCATGAGCATTGCAGGATTCAGCTCCCATTTATGTGTCCCTTTTCAGGGAATTTCTATACTACAGACTTAAAGTGTTGATAGTCATTCCCCGGGGGAAATTAGAAATTGCAGTTTTGTAAGAGAGAGTTAGAAGTGTCTATTAGAAAATTCTCAGCATTCTCACCAAATTAACAATTCTGTACATTTGTCATCTTTTGGGGGGGAAGGCACGACAGTAAAACCAGTTGTATAAAACAGATAGAGGTTTGTGATGTAAATCCACCCTTTTCTATCTCTTGTAATTTTGTTGATTGGGTGTGGAAGCAAGTAATGTTCCACACATCCAGAGAACAATCCCTCCCGCCTTCTCTCCTCCCTGGTGGCAGGAACTCTGATATAATTTTGTATTGAGCAGAATGCAATCCTCTTTCCTTTGGTTCTATGGCATTATGTGTAATTGGCATGATCACATGTGTGTGGGGAACCTTTTAAAAAAATGGGTTGACAGCCTAGATTGAAGCTTGCTTGGGGCAAAGCGATTTGTATGAGTGCTCTAATTCACTTTGCAACTGGTCAGACTGTTCTAGGGCTGTTTAGGGTGGCACATTCAATGGCAGGATGATCTTGATAATATGCTCTTACCATCTCTATGCATTTGCACTCTTCAAGGCTGACTTGTGGCCAGAAAGCACACTTAAGGGTTTTGCTAATCAGCTCTCAATGATAGTTATGTGATAGTTGTCCCATCTTGCCCTGTTGCTGCCATTATCCCAATGACAGCTGAATTTTAAGGATACTGACAAGCTGGAACGTGCCCAGAGGAGGGCAACCGAAATGGTCAAAGGCCTGGAAATGATGCCTTATGAGGAACGGCTTAGGGAGCTGGGCATGTTTAGCCTGGAGAAGAGAAGGTTAAGGGGTGATATGATAGCCATGTTCAAATATATAAAAGGATGTCATATAGAGGAGGGAGAAAGGTTGTTTTCTGCTGCTCCAGAGAAGCGGACACGGAGCAATGGAGAAAGAAGATTCCACCTAAACATTAGGAAGAACTTCCTGACAGTAAGAGCTGTCCGGCAGTGGAATTTGCTACCAAGGAGTGTGGTGGAGTCTCCTTCTTTGGAGGTCTTTAAGCAGAGGCTTGGCAGGCATACAGTATGTCAAGAATGCTTTGGTGGTGTTTCCTGCTTGGCAGGGGGTTGGACTGGATGGCCCTTGTGGTCTCTTCCAACTCTATGATTCTATGATGCTATGATTCTATGATTCTAAAGCCTTGACCATGAAGCAACCCCTTCAAACTGCTTTATTCCGAACATCCATGATGTTGCTCTCTGCTTTGGATGGCCTTCCCTTGGGAATATTCTTTGTCATTGTTCAGATGCTGGATCTGATTATTGCTGTATCAGCTCACACATGTCCTTGTTTGAGGTGCACTTAATTTCTTATATTCTGTTAACTGGGATGCTTTGAAAAGCCAAATCCAGTTAAATCTGATTCACAAATAACGAACAGTGACTGATGGCCTTCTGCAAGGAGAGCACACGGTATATTATCCTTGATTGCACTCCCTATGTTACATTAAGTCTGCAACATATCACAGGGTGCAGACAGTCAGACTGGAGGTTGTGGATTAGTTGTCGTGTGAACTAAGATTCCAATGGGTTGCTCATTTATGTAATCAATTATGGCCATGTATGTGATATGGTTTGGGCCAGTGGGTGGTAGTACTGAAAAGAGAGCGGAGACGAAGTCCTATGTCCCACATTTTCCACCATGTGCCCCCTTCACAATCAGTGGGAGAGATGAAGCTTGAAGAAATGTGCTGTAGAAGATCGTATTTGACAAGCTCTTAAATAATGCACCTGCCCCATCTGCTTTTGAACCAAGAGTTACTGAACATAACCCTCGAGACTTCACGTTTCTTCCGGTATTTGGAGTACCACATCACTACCCCGCAGAGCAAGGGTTTTTTTTTTAATGTCAAAACCAATAAATGTTTTTACTTTTACCAAAAGATTTTCTGTCCTGGTTACAAGGAAACAGTATTATAGTGTCTTTTTTATTATTAAAAAAGGCGTAGCCTGACATTTACAATGTGTCCATAAAACTGCTGTTGGCTGCAGTGAAGCATGCCTGTGGGTCACATGACTTCATGTGGATTCAGTCAAAAACATTGCCTCTATTTTTCATTCCTTATACAGCTATGATGCTTTGTGGTGGCCAATAGAGTTATCTTCTTAGTGAAGTCAGGATTTATTTATTTTTTTGTCTCTTAAAAGTAGAAATGTGTGGGGTCAGAAATATTATTAAAATATCCTTATATTCTACTAGACGACTGAATAGCGTCCAGAACTTGAAGCGAATTTTTAAGTGCAGAAAACAAGGTTTGCATAGCAAATGTGAGGAGGGGTTTTTAGAAGTAGAATATCTTAACTAAGGCAGAAGTCCTAAGGTGTCAGAACAGACAGTTCACCATGTTTCTTAGGATCCCTAGAATCACCTCATGCCAAATTTGGCCCTCTCTGACATCACAGCTGTAAATCCAATCCATCCTATGACCCCTTGGACACCCAACCAAGGGATGTACGATCACACACTTAAAGCACACAGGTGAAACTCGGAAAATTAGAATATCGTCAAAAAGTGCATTTCAGTAACAGAACTTCCTATTTATTTCAGTAACACAGCTTACTATTTTTTATTTTAATTTTAATTTTTACAAATGCTTTCTTTTGGAAATTCCACAGTAATCAAACAAATAGTTACAATAATACAAAAATAAACAAAAATAAGCATCGCTATTACATTTCATTAATTACATTCATCTTAGAAAATGTATTTCTTTCTCAGCAGTGTGGTAGCATTTCATGCAAATGTGTTTAGCTGGGGAAATGAAGCTAAAAATTTGTCAAGTAAATGAATCTCCAGCACTGGGTGTGAAGCTCAACTAAGGTTTTTCAGTGAATAGAAAAGAAAGTTTTTTAAAAGAAAATTAAAGTACGCAATAAGACTTAAAAATATATCATTGATGAAAATCAGTAGTTGTTTTAAAAGCATATTGAGAGAACTGTGCAGCGTCTCGAGAGTGCTGCGTAACTATGTAATTTTACATTCTCTAAATAAATCTTCTGAAGTATGCTCAATTGCCTCACATTGGCTCCTCTGGGGGTGGGTAACATCTAAACCCAGCTACTAAAAGAAAGCCTTGTTGTTGTTTTTCTAAGGATGGATCCCTATACTTTTGGAAAACGGCTGCCTTAATGCTTCTCTTCTATTGAGCACCCCAAATCATGGGTTGCTTTTGAAAAATTAGGTATGTAGTGCACTTTTGACTCCTAAAATACATTGAACAATAGTGCAGGAGTATGTAGAGTCATTCTACTAATGGGTAATATGCTGAGAGAGACTCCTTCAGAATCAAGCTTCCCTTCCCGTGGAGAGCAGGGCTTTGTATAATTAAAATCAAGCCACACTATATGATTCTCCATCCTAAATAGACTTCCTGGGTAGGCTGCCATTGCATTTAGGTGATTGGAACTGAAGTGGAAAGCTCTTTGCCAAGCTGATGGACAAGTGGAAAGTGGAGGCAGGTAAAAGGATTTTTTTTTTAACTTAGTGGAGAAGCAGGCAAATAATTCTTAATGCATATTACCCATGATATGCGCAACAGATGCATTTAACAGTAGAGATCATAGAGGGCGCAAGCTTGTGTTTGGCAGCTGCTATATTTTCCCCAAAGAGCTCTTAGGCTCCATGTCAGTGGCCTTCCAGTGCTTTCGCATTTGATGGGGTTGGGCAGACTTGATGAATTTGGTCAGAACAAGCACTATAATTTCTTGCCCTCTTTCACTTTACAGTCCTGACTTGTAAAAGGAAGCCACTAACCATATCACTATGACAGCTCTCTCTTTCCTCTCTCTCTCTCTCTCTCTCTCTCTCACACACACACACACACACACATGTACGTCATCTACAATAAAAAGTGACATTTATCCAGCCCCATTTTGTCCAAAGACCTTGACGAGGGGGGAAAAGAGGTGGTAAGGGGAATATTTTCATTTTTTTCTCTGTTTGAAGTCCAGCCAATGCTAACTTTTAGAGCAGAAGTAAAGGGTTATTTGGAAGTGCAAGAGAATGTGAAAAATAGAGGAAAAGGCTGGGCTGCTGCTTTCTTTGAGCTCAGCTGCTGAGAAGATGTGAAGTTGTGGAGACCAAACTCTCATCTTAGCATCAGTGTGGCTCGGCATGCAGAGATACTCAGAATATAGGAGACTTTATGAGAGTTGAACATTGGTGTCTGCTGAGTTGCTGACTCCTTGTTTCAAATCTCATCTGTCCTTGCCTTCTGCTGTTGCTAGACTACAACTCCCATCATCCCTGACCACTGGCTATGCAAGTGGGGCTGATGGGAGTCCCAAGAACACCAGGAGGGCCACAGGTTCTCCACTCCAGTAAGACTTCTAAGGGAGCAGGACATGGAGATCCAAGAATTGAAGGCCCTCCAGTTTCCTTTCATGGCTGCCTATTCTTGCCTCAGCATTTTGTCTACCCAGATTATTTATTTGTTCATCAATTGTAAAAAAGAAACAAACAAACAAACACACACACACCACCTCTAAGCAGTTTTACAGAAATATAAAGTTTTAATATTATGGATTATAAACAGTTAAAAACAACTATTAAAAACAACAAATATTAATGATGATTAAACAGTGCCTAAAATAATGATAATAATGCATATATCTTCTATACATCTGGATAGGCTTGCCTGAACAAGTAGGCGTCAAAAAGAGTTTGGTGCAGGCATCTTCCTGATTTCAATAGGCAGGGAGTTCCAAAGTATATTGCACTGCTCGTTGAAGCTGTCTGTATTTTGGCCCCGATCCTAATTGCAGCGCTGAATTTTAGTCTTGTTCCTTCCTTCAACAAAAATCTCACGGGGGGTACTTCACTAGAGAGGTAGCAATGTTGGTTTTCTGCAGCAAAAACCATCATAGAGCCTTGTGGTTCTTAAAGACTAACAGCATAAGCTTTTGGAGACAAAGCAACACTGTGTAACTGACCTGAAAATTGTCACTGTGGTGCAAAGGAGCTAAAAAGAGAAATACAATGTGAAGCAGCTAGATTGAAATTCAAGAAATCTAATGTCACTTGTTGGGTTAAATTGAAACAAAAGATTGTTTATCACAATATCTGTGTTAGTTCACCAATGTCAGGATATCTGTGCTATCTATGACTATCCCTTGCAAGTGGTTCCTTGCCCCATTGTAGGTATAAATGCCATTCACTGGCCAATTGTTACCATTCAGCTTCTGTAAAATATTATAGATGTGCCTGTTTAGCATACATTTAAGCTCCAATTATTATGAATTGTAATGCTTGCATCTTACTTTTATTCAACCACCATCTTACACATTTCTCTTTTATTATGTCAGTCAACTTAGATTTCATGTCGTGAGTCCGTAAGAAGTTTTCTTCAGGTTTCACCATGTAAATTAATTCCAAAATTATCCTCATTCCATTTTATTTATTTCAGCGTTTGTATGTCACCTTTCAGAGCAAGTTCTCCCAGAGCAGCTCCTAATATATTAAAAGCACAAAATTTCAACAGAATAAAACATGGGGGTTTCCTTCAAAAGACAAAAATGGTGATGGAACTACTTGAAGGCCCCATTTTAGTGTCCATAATTGCTGCAACTAGGCAGGTTTAGATATATGTAACAAAGGAACTAGGCAGGTTTAGATATATGTAACAAAGGAACTGAAATTTCCATTCCACTCTTCCATGCTAGTTAAGGGGCAACCTATAGGTCCTATCTGCCCATAGACAAATTACATAGAATACCATCATTGCCATGACCCAGTGTGGCCCTATTGCATGTTCTTTGGGAGCAGCTGAGAGAGCTGGCTGTGAACCACCTAGCCTGGTGAGAAGACCACAGAGTTTTGGAGTTCAGAAACCGAATGAAGTATTTCAGAACTGGTATTGTTTCCTTTTCATGAAGTGCTTTACCAAGAGCACATATGTGCATCAGCCAAATAAAGCTCAAAAAGAACATTGCTGTCGTTCTTTGTTGTTAGTTGTTCTGCCTTTAAACCGTAATAACACCCTGAGTGCTGTAAAAAACAAAACCAAACACTAGCATCCAGTAGTCCCATCCTTCATGTAGGCAAAAATGATTTGACACAGTAGTCTGCTTTGGACTTGGAGTCAAACAATCCATTGCAATCTTAGACAAATCAAAGTTCAGGCCCCTAACCTGGTCATAGGTCAAAGATAATGAAGCACGGAGCTTTCCATGGGGCTTTGCATCTCAATAAGATGGATAGGGCCCACTGCCAGGTCACCTGAGGTAAAGAGGTGTTTCCTGCAGCGGGTGGTTGCAGACATTACCTTTTTTTGCCGTGTGGCTTTTCTGATTTGTTGGGATGGCTTCTCACTATTGATATACCTTATAGCAGGCATCCCCAAACTGCGACCCTCCAGATGTTTTGGCCTACAACTCCCATGATCCCTAGCTAACAGGACCAGTGGTCAGGGATGATGGGAATTGTGGTCCTAAACATCTGGAGGGCCAAAGTTTGGGGATGCCAGCCTTATAGGGTGGTGGTGGTTGTAAGAACTACTGGCAGAATGTATGTGGAGCTATGGACACTCAAAAGTGCTACTGAAATGCTAAAAAACTTATTAAGTCTGTCTCCGTGAGATCAACCACATTTACTGCCAAGTAATTGTGCATTGGATTGCAGCCTTAGTCACAGATGGAGTATCACTAGAATAATTTCATTACAACTGTGAATTACAAGGATTTGCTCTTTAGGTATTTCTGCTCTGGTTCATGAAGTTCATACTTGGTACGAACACAAGGACAGTGGGTGTAAAGCAAATTTATAATCATGTCTTTTTTTCCAGTCCAGTCTGCATTCATCACTTAAAGTAATGGGTTTTGTTAACTCTGGATTTCTGCTGGTCATATGACTTTTGCAGTCCATTAAAATTCCAGCTCAGTGAATTAATGTAAGAACAGCACTTGACTGAAAACATTCTGGCACAGGAGACCCAGGTATCAGATGATGCTTTCCTTATTATAACCTATACCCTTGGCTAGCTGCCTTGCTCCAGCCCCTGGTTTTGTTTTGTTTTGTTTTACGTGGGTCACTGAAATATGCTAGGGTTTGTTGCAGGCTTTGTTTATGTATGGAGTTGAGTCTCAGACAGTGTCAATTAGGTAAATAGGCAAATATGAGAGAGTTAAGGCTTCAAAGTTGAAATCGATGTCTAATGGAGCAGGTTTGCCGGTGGGAAGCCAGCTGTGAGATTAACTTGATAAGGGATCCTGTGTGATTCTCTACTGCTTACAAAGGGTGTCAAACAGCCTTTTAGCGACACCAGGAAGAAAAGCTATGATTTGTTTACATGAAAGTGGTTCAAGCTCTTCATCTGTGACAAATTGTGTATGTCACGTCAGTACATTAAAGTTTACCATAAATCACGTACGGTACTCTTGCCAAGATAAAAGGAAAGTTTATCATTTCTCGTCACACGTACACAGGTTTAACTTTATGTAGCTATCTCCACCCTAAGAAGGCCTGATAGTCTGTGGTGCCTATAAGCATTTACAGCTGTCTCTTTTCATAGATAAATTGTCTGTCATCTCATGCAGAAGCCTCTAGGTGACACACAATGAAACAGATTCAAGAATTTGAACAGCCAAACGCAGCTTATTAATGAGGAAAACAAAACAACTTACAAGAAGCTTCAGTTACAGCGAGGGACTGTGGCATCAGCTGTAATCCAGTGGGAAGGTTAACATTAAAACAGTCCAGTGCCACCTTTCGCCACCCTGCAGGGTCAACAAGTAGGCACATCAGACATGTTTCCAGTTCTTAGCTGCCAATCAAAATGGAAAAGCCCATCTATTTAAGCGAGTATCCATTAATGCCAGTTTAAAGAGATGCTGAATTTAATACTGGTTAACTGGTGTTAAAAATATGTACACGGTGTTCAAAGACCTAGAAAAAGAAAAGGGTCATTACCCTGGGTGAGCCGCTGGAGAGGGTAACAACGTTTAGATTTCTAGGCATTGAGTTACAGGAGGATCTGTCCTGGAGTGTTAATACAAGGGGGCTTGTGAAGAAGGCGCAGCAGAGACTGTATTTTTTTGAGAATTTTAAGGAAAAACCATCTTCCACAAAGCTGCTGCTTGCCTTCTATCACTGTGCCATACAGAGCATGCTCATGTACGGTTTATGTGTGTGGTACGGAAGCTGTACTTCTCAGGACAGAGCAGGGCTGTGTAGAATTATTAAAACAGCAGAGAGCATTATTGGCTGCTCACTCTCCACCTTAGAACAAATCTATACCACCAGGTGACATAGTAAAGCACTAGAAATATCAAGAGATCCAACGCACCCTGGTCACCATTTCTTTCAGCTCCTGTCATCGGGACGGAGATATAGAACTATGCAGGCAAGAATGAGCCGTCTCAGGAACAGTTTCTTCTCTAGAGCGATTTTGGCCTTAAATGGAAAGCCTGGACTTTGAAGTCATCTTATTTTACTTGTTATTTGTATTATATTTACTGTTTTTAATTAGGTTTTGTAATTTTGGATTATGCGGAATGCTTTATCTGAGTGGATGTAGCAACCGAGTAATTTCGTTGTTCCCGCAAGGGGACAATGACAATATAGATATCTTATCTTTTTTAGGCAAAGCATCCCAGATTGGGGGCTACCATTGAAAGGTGCCTCTCATTTGTTGCCACCTTGCATAATTCAGAATGAGAGCCTCCATGGATGGTGAAAGCCAGCACTTTGAATCAGGCCCAGTGGACATGGGCCAGGATCAGTGTGAATGTGTTCATAACGCCTGGTCCGAATTACCATACCATACCAGGCCATATTCAAGGGCAACCAGTTACAATTTATATTGAAAAGTGTTTGCCCCTATGTTTGCTCTCTCTACTTTGGGACTCCTCATTTTGGAACCCCCATTTCCTCACTGCCCCTTTCTCAGCAAAGCCACAATTAAGTAAATTGTAATCCCAGCAGCAGAAGCGTCTGTGCAGACACTTATAATGTAATGAATACATTTATAAACTAATTCAATCACATTTAATGCTTCCTATAAAGCATTCTTGTTTGAGCTAGAAAAATGGTGGTTTTAATTACTGACACTACTTGTTCTACAGCCTGGACAGGATGTGATTCATAATCTTCCTGTCCTAATGGAATGTGTTTAAATGTGAAAGAAAAATGAAGAAAATTACTGCCGGTCCTACAGTTGTCATATTTGAAGACGGATCTGTTTTGTCCGTTTGCATTGTACCCCCAATTTCATGCACGTAAATCGTCTTGAAGTCACTCTGTGCGTGTTAAATCAATGGAATGTACATGTGTGTTAGGAAAGAGCAGCCAATCTGTTTTGGAGATGATTGGGGAAAGGCCATAGCTCAGCAGTAGAGAGTCTTGCTTTGCATGCAGAAAGTCCCAGGTTCAAATCCACAGGTAGGGATGGGCAAGACTCTGGAAAGCTGCTGTCAGTCAGTGTGGATAAGACTGAACCAGGTGGAGAAGTAGGCGCAGGCTAACAAAATAAATTCCAATAGGGACAAATGTAAGGTTCTGCACTTAGGCAGGAAAAACCAGGTGCACGAATATAAAATGGGGGACACCTGGCTTACCAGCAGTACATGTGAAAAGGATCTAGGGGTCTTGGTGGACCACAAGCTTAACATGAGTCAACAGTGTGATGCAGCAGCAAAAAAAGCTAATGCTATTCTAAGGCTGCATCAACAGAAGTGTAGTGTCCAGATCAAGGGAAGTAATAGTACCACTCTATTCTGCTTTTGTCAGACCACACCTGGAATACTGTGTCTAATTCTGGGCTCCATGGTTTAAGAAGGATGTTGACAAGCTGGAACATGTGCAGAGGAGGGCAACCAAGATGATTAAGAGTCTGGAAACTAAGCCTTACGAGGAACGCTTGAAGGAGCTGAGTATGCTTAGCCTGGGGAAGAGGAGACTGAAAGGGGATATGATCGCCGTCTTCAAATATCTGGAAGGCTGGCACATGAAAGATGATTGTTGTCTCCTGGTCTGGAGGGTAGGACTAGAGGCAATACCTTTGTGTTACAAGAAAGGAGATTCTGACTAAACATCAGATACAATGTTCTGAGAGTAAGATCTTAATATTTTATGATTCTATGGACCATAGGTCTGACTTGGTAGAGGGCAGCTTCTATGATGATTCATGAGAGAAACTCAAAACCACATGATCGCTTTTCTTTATAGCTGGATTAGAGAGAGATGTTGAATTTGGCAATGTTCCCCGTCACCCTTACGCCCTTCTGTCAATCTGCTGGTAAGCAGAGTATCTCCTCTTTTGTGTATCACCAAGAGCTCTGGCGACATCAACTTCCAGGCATCATAAAATTTGGCTTATAGACAAATGAGCCAGACTTCAGACCCTTCCATGGCTCATCCCGTCCCTAATCAAAACATGCTATGCAAACTTGCAATAGCTAAGTGCAGTAATATTCACTGCAGCTGTGCTGGGAGAACACCTTTCAATTTGCCTCTCCGCCTAAGCAAGCAGCCGCATTAGAGAGCAACCTCTCACAATGGGCCTAATATCTGTGCTGGCTGCTTGCCAGGGGACAAACGGTTTCTTGGCAGCTCTGAAAAAGAGATCCACAAAAGGAAGTCTGTTACCACAAGACACGTAAGACTAGCCTTGGGAAATATAAATCCTGCTGTGTGGAAACCCAATTAAACACAATCACTGATCCCGTCTGCTTTTTTTTTTTTTTTAAGCATTAATTGCATTAGCAACATTTCTAAGAGTAACACAAAAACAAAAAAGAATTGTAGCCAGGATGAACTAATCCTCTTCTACAACACATCATGTGCGAAATGTTCAAAAGCTGTAAATACTGAAGGGATATTGGAGAAATGAATGCACAGGTGTTGCAGCATTAGGGATGCTGTATTCTGATTACTATTATATTATTTTCAAGGCAGGTGTACTAGGGAAGAGATACAGCTCAATAGCAGAATATGGTTTTGCAGGGTTCAGTCTCTTGTCACCCAAATGAGCAAGTTTAGTTCTATTTGCCTCGGGGGAAAAAATCCATTTGCAAATAATATGGAAATAAGGGCTAAACTGGCACTACATTCCGCTATAGCACCAGAAGTGGCTTTACATCAGGGGTTCCTGATGTAAACTAAGGCCCGGGGGCCGGATGCGGCCCAATCGCCTTCTAAATCCGGCCCGCGGACGGTCTGGGAATCAGCATGTTTTTACATGAGTAGAATGTGTCCTTTTATTTAAAATGCATCTCTGGGTTATTTGTGGGGCATAGGAATTTGTTCATTTTTTTAAAAAAAGAAATAGTCTGGCCCCCCACAAGGTCTGAGGGAAAGTGGAGTGGCCCCCTGCTGAAAACGTTTGCTGACCCCTGCTTTACATCATGGGAAAGCTTGTGTATGATGTGGAAATTAACATACCCTCCAACATTCATCAGATGAAAATAGGGTCATTTTAATCTACATCAGTATGCAATTGTGGGGTGAATTTCATTGGGGGAGGGGGGCGGCTGACCCTTCTCAGATGATGGGCCTCCTCCTCCTGCTGCACCCCTTTCCCCACTTGAGGGGACACCGTGACACCTTGGGAATCAGTGATTTTCAGGCATCTAGAGGATGTGAATTAACCGTTAGGGGAAAGTTGTGAAAATGGAATAAACTGCCGTGTGAACACAGCTGCTGACATTCATTTTGAACCACTTTAGGCTAGATGGCCCAATGTTTTGGTACTGTATAAAATGCCTGTTTCCATAATTCTTCTGATATTTTTTTTAGCCTGTCTAGTTTTTTTCCCCTTTTACTTTCACCAGCACCTTTGGAAAACTTCCCATATCTGCAAGTCTGTTGCTTGCTTCTCTTCCCAGGAGAGGTGACACTGAGATAGGTGAGAAAGGAGAAGAAAATAAACCGTGTTTGTAGAATGTGGTATTTCACCTGGAAAAGAGTTCCCCAAATGTCCCTTTATCCCTGACTACTACAGAGCAGAAGTTCTTCAATGCTTAGCTTTTGTGACACCATCAGGCAATACACCAATCCCAGCTATCTTCTCACAGCTGTTTGAGAACAGGATGCTAGACTAGATATCCCTTTGTTCTGACCAAGCAGAGCTCTTATGATTTCATGTCTGTATGCTCCTTTCTGTCTGATTTTAGATCGTAGGCTCTTTGGTATATGTCAGAGGGCCTGATATGGCTACTCTAGAGTAACGACTCCAGCATGGTCTTTTAAGGCTTTTATTAAGTGCTGATTATTTACAGTGTTCAGAGCGGTAAAAATGCATCCTTAAGGTGAGGTGTCAGAACCTCCGAATGGCGATTGGCGCGTTTTCTTCCAGCACCAAAGCTTTGGCAGACCCAACCTCTTCCCCCTACGTTTGCGTCGCAATTCGGGAGTTGGGGGGATTGGCCTCCCCCCCGTGCGTCCAACTTCCTGTCCCACCTGAGGCATGGGCTCCACAACCTTGCCTGAGCCTCGGACACCACTTCCTGACTCTCCGCTGGAGGCAGAGCTCTCCTTACTCTCTCCAGCGCTTGGGGATGGGCTGGAACTTAAGATGGGAGGGACTTCCCGGTATCCCTTGTCCCTCACATCCACCCCCCTCCCAGGCTCCTCTCCCCCCCTCCCTCGGGGCTCTCTGCTTGCTGGGGACGAGTGAAACCCCAAGAAGTCTGTGGCATCCGAGCCTGTGGGTGTAAAAATTTCCCCCCAATCCTGTGATCTTTCCCCTTCCCCCTGAGAAGACGGGAATCCCAAGAAGTCAGTGGCGTCAGAGCTGGTGGGAGTAAAAATGTTCTGCCAGTCCTCTCCTGTCTCTGACGTAGTCGACCTCGGTGAAACCCACACCTCTTCTTCCGTATCCTCAAATTCCGCTTCCCATCTCCATGGAGAGCTGCTGCCTGCGATCCCTTCCTCCCGCCCCTCCCCCTCTCCCTCCCTTTCCATGTGCCAGGGCTTGGGCCTGTGGGGGAACAGGGCGTGGAACTCTTCCACTAAAAATTCCTCGGGTACTTCCGTGGCCGGTATCCACTCATTGTGGGACGGCGGAGCGTCCTCCCATGCTATCAGGTACTCCAGCCCTCTCACCCCTCTCCTTGAGTCTAAAATCTCAGTTGCCTCATTGAGCTGTCGGGCGTCTCCCGTCTCCCCCCCTCCCTCTGGAGGCTGATCGCTGTCCCTGAACCTGGTACTTTCTCTGTACGGCGACAGCAGCGATCTATGAAACACTGGGTGCACTCTCATGTCCTCAGGTAGTGCTAGCCTGAAGGCTACCGGGTTGACCTGTTGCGTGACCGTGAAGGGGCCCAGCCTCCTGGGTGCTAACTTCTTGCATCGCCCCCTGGTGGGAAGACCTTCCGAGGATAACCAAACCTTGTCCCCCACCCTGATGACCTCTCCCGGTCGCCTGTGGCGATCTGCCTCCTTCTTGTACGCTTCCTTGGCCCTCTCCAAGTGTTCTCTGAGCTGCTGGTGCACCGTCTCCAGGTCCTCTGCCCAATCCTCTGCCTGTGGGCCCTCTTCCTCCTCCTCCCCCTCCCTCTCCGGGAAAGATCTGAGGTCGCGCCCGTAGTTGGCCTTAAAGGGCGACACCCCTGTGGAGACGTGCACCGCATTGTTGTAGGCAAATTCTGCCAGTGGCAGGCGATCCACCCAGTCCGTCTGCCTCTGGCTGACGTAACATCTCAGGTACTGCTGCAGAATGGCGTTGACCCGCTCCGCCTGTCCATTGGTCTGCGGGTGCCGAGCCGTAGACAAACTGACCTCCACCTGCAGGAGGTTCATTAGCCGCCACCAGAACCTGGAAACAAATTGGCGGCCACAATCCGAAATAACTCTTAAAGGCAATCCATGCAGTCTGAATACGTGGTCCACAAACAGTTTGGCCGTCTCTTCTTGCCGAGACCGCCCTGGCACACGGTATAAAGTGGCACATTTTGGACATGAGGTCCACCACCACCAACACTGCGGTCTTGCCCCTGGACGACGGCAGGTCTGTGATGAAGTCCATGGACACTACTTCCCACGGCCTGTGCGGTGTGGCTAATGGCTCCAGCAAACCTGCTGGTGGCGCTCTGACCACCTTTGCTCTCTGGCAGGTGTCACATCCCCTTACATAATCCCGAACATCCTCCCGCACCCCTGGCCACCAGAAGTGTCTCATGACTAGGTGAGTGGTTTTGTCCCTTCCGAAATGACCCGCCGTTGGGTTGTCGTGCATCTGCTTGAGGACCTTACCTCTCAGCTGTTTGGTGGGCAGGTACAGGGCTCCCCTGTAAAAAAGCAAACCCCTCCTTTCCTCAAAGTCTTTGGCCTGCTCCCTCCCCCCTCGCAAGTCTCTGAAGATGCGGGAGGCAAACTCATCTGCTGCCGTCAGTGCTGTGAGTTCTGCCTCGCTCACCACTGCTGCTCCGCAGGACCATGCTGATGGGGGGAAAATGTGCCTGGGCGCTGGTGGCAACTCCTGCTCCATGTACTCTGGTTTGCGGGAGAGGGCATCCGCCCTGACATTCTGCTCCCCCGGGATGTAGTGGATGGAGAAGTTGAAGTTCGAGAAGAACTCTGCCCACCGTATCTGTCGCTGGTTGAGCACCCTGGCCGTTCTCCAGAACTCCAGGTTCTTGTGGTCTGTGCACACCTGGATGGGGTGCTTGGCGCCCACCAGGAAGTGTCGCCAGTGCTGGAAAGCAGCGTGGATCGCAAGAAGTTCCCTATCAAACACCGTGTAGTTGTGTTCAGGCCGTGTCAGCTTCCTGGAGAAGAAGGCACAAGGTCTCCACTCTCTGTTGGCGTCCAGTTGCAACAGGATCGCTCCCAACGCCCGGTCTGAAGCATCTGTCTCCACGCGTAGGGGCTGCACCACGTGGAACAGGTTCTGGTCGGACACGAACACCCTCTTGAGGCTTTCGAACGCTGCTTGCGCCTCTGGCATCCACCTGAACTTCTGCTTGCCTCTCAGGCAGTCCGTGATGGGAGCCGTAACCCGCGAGAAGTTCTTGATGAATTTCCTGTAGAAGTTGGCGAATCCTAGGAGGCGTTGGGCATCTTTGCGCGTCCTGGGGCTGTGCCAGTCCAGGATGGCCTGCACCTTGTCCTTGTCCATCGCCAGTCCCTTGTCTGACAGTTTGTAGCCCAGGAAGTCCACTTCCCTGGTGTGAAACTTGCACTTCTCCAGCTTCACATACAGGTGGTTCTCCTTCAGGCGTTGCAACACCTCCCTGACATCCTTCACATGTTGCACTGGGTCAGCGGAATAGATAAGGATGTCATCCAGGAAGACCAAGCAGTTCTTGAAGAGAAGGGACCCCAGGACGTGGTGCATGAAGGCCTGGAAGCAGGCTGAGCCCCCTTGCAACCCGAAGGGCATCACCAGATATTCAAAAGAGCCCAGAGGCGTGAACATCGTGGTTTTCCACTCATCGCCTTCCCGGATCCTGATCAAGTTGTACGCCCCCCTCAGGTCTAGCTTGGTGAAAATCTTGCCCCTGCGTGCCGCTGTCAGGAGATCGTCCACTCTGGGCATGGGGAAAGCCACTGGCTCTGTCACTGAATTGAGCCGTCTGAAATCCACCACAAGACGGCGCTGTTGCGTGTCTTTCTTGTCCACCCAGAAGACCGGGCTGCCCCCTGCTGCCTTGCTTTCTCTGATGAACCCCCTCTTGAGGTTCTTGTCTATAAACGCACGCAGATCCTCCAGTTCCTGATCTGACATGGCGTACAGCTTGGCTGGGGGTATCGTTGCCCCTGGCACCAGGTTGATCTGGCAGTCGAAAGACCTGTGTGGGGGTAGGTGGTCGGACTCCGCTTCGCTGAAGACCTCCTGCAGGTCCCAGTACTGCTTGGGTATCGCCTCACCCCCTTTGACATGCATGGTGGCCACCGTGGCTATTGGAGGCCCCTCCCCTGGTTGGTGCTGCATGCAATGTTCCAGACAAAAGTCCGACCCAAACGTGATGCATCTCTGGTGCCAACTTATGGTGGGGTCGTGGCGCGCCAGCCAGCTCATTCCCAAAATGATGGGGGGGGGTCTGAGATGGTCGTGACGTTGAAAGCCAGTGTCTCTGAGTGCCTTCCCACCGTCATTCTCATGGGGGGGGTTTGATGAGTGATGGCCCCTCCCAGCAACTCTCTGCCGTCAATGGTGGCTACGTGCAGGGGAAAATCCAGCTGCAGAAGCTGGATCTGGTGCTCTTCTGCAAAGGTTCTCGAGAAGAAGTTGGCTGAGGCACCACTGTCAATTAAGGCAAGGACCGTCAGGGGATAGCCATTTGGGAGCGTTAGCGTGACTTCTAGAACCACTCCTGCTCTGGGAGGGGTGGGCTGGCTCTGCTCCTCTCTGTGCGGGTGGGCGGGCTGGGGCTGTTGTCTGCTGTCTGTGCCTGGCTGCTGCCCCTTGTCTCCTGCAGCCAGGCTGTCTCGTTTCCCTGCTGTGGTGCTGCTTCAGTGGGGGAAGGTACAACCGTTCCCGCCTTTCCTTGCCACTCTCTGCGATGAGGGCAGTCTCTGACGCGATGCCGGGGGGAGTTGCAGAGAAAGCAATTCCCGCCTCTTCCCTCCTTGCGTCTTGGCGTCGCCGGGGTTTGAAAAGCCTGCACGCGCGCGCTCCACCGATCTCCATCGGTTCCGGCTCTGGGCTTGGTCTGGGCGGGTCTGGGGGCGGGCCCTGGGGTGGGGTTTGGTGATGTGGTCTGTCCTGGGAGCGTGGGAACCAAGGTTTTGCTGCGCGCGTCGCTTGTTTGTCATTCCATCTGGATTCCTGTCTCACCCCCACCGCTAGCGCCGCTTTGCTTAACTCATCCATAGTTCGCGGTTTAGGACCTCTTGCCAGCTCATCCTTAACGTCTGCGTGCAAACCCAGGTAGAAGGCTGATTTCACTGGCTCACTTTGCAGATCCCACCCCAGTTTGTGCACCAGCATGGTGAATCTCGCCCAGTAGTCCCTAACTGTCGATTTTCCTTGTGTTAAGTTATGAAGCTCCTCTTTAGTGGCCTCCATTTCACTGTCACTAGCGTACATTATTTTTAAAGCTTCTAGAAATAATTTTGCGTTCTTCATGCAAGGATTTTTTTGCGCGATGAGCGGTCTTACCCATTCTCGGGCGGCCCCCGTCAAATGCTCTATGATAAAGGAGACTCTGTGCGCGTCATCTGGGAATTCTGCTGCATGCAATTCCAGCGCATAATTTATTTCTGTCTCGAATCCTAGGTACTCCCTAGGGTCGCCGCTAAACTTGGTGACTAGGCTCTGTCCCCTTCTCACTTGGACTAGCTGCGGCTGGGGCGCCCCCCCACCTCTAGCGGCTTTCTCCTCTTCCAACTTTTTCTGCAGGTCCAATACCATCACCCTTAGCTGTTTCTCAGTCTCCTCTTTTGTCCTCACCTGGTCCACCAGCTTGTTCAGCTCCTCCTGCGCCCCTCGCGCTTCCTCCTGAGCGGCATGCAATTGCTGCTGTGCCTGCGCTGTGAGGTTCCGTAGCTCCTGCTTCGCTGCTTCGGCCTCCAGCCTCCAATGCTCAGCCTCTTGAGCGCTCATCGCTGCACTCCAAAGTAGCCAAAAAAAGATTCGGAGGTTGCTGTCAGAGGGCCTGATATGGCTACTCTAGAGTAACGACTCCAGCATGGTCTTTTAAGGCTTTTATTAAGTGCTGATTATTTACAGTGTTCAGAGCGGTAAAAATGCATCCTTAAGGTGAGGTGTCAGAACCTCCGAATGGCGATTGGCGCGTTTTCTTCCAGCACCAAAGCTTTGGCAGACCCAACCTCTTCCCCCTACATTTGCGTCGCAATTCGGGAGTTGGGGGGATTGGCCTCCCCCCCCCCCGTGCGTCCAACTTCCTGTCCCACCTGAGGCATGGGCTCCACAACCTTGCCTGAGCCTCGGACACCACTTCCTGACTCTCCGCTGGAGGCAGAGCTCTCCTTACTCTCTCCAGCGCTTGGGGATGGGCTGGAACTTAAGATGGGAGGGACTTCCCGGTATCCCTTGTCCCTCACAGTATAATAGTGCAGAAGTGGTAAAATAAAATACCGCTAGCAACAGGGGCTCTGCAAATTAGTAAAAAGGTGTAGGTAAAGGACCCCTGGGCAGTTAAGTCCAGTCAAAGGTGACTATGGGGTGTGATGCTCATCTCGCTTTTTAGGCCGAGGGAGCCGGCGTTTGTCCACAGACAGCTTTCCAGGTCATGTGGCCAGCAGGACTAAACAGCCACTGGCACACAGAGGACCATGATGAGTGCCAGAGCGCATGGAAACGCCATTTACCTTTCCACGACAGTGGTACCCATTTCTCTATTTGCACTGGCATGCTTTTGAACTGCTAGGTTGGCAGGAGCTGGGACAGAGGAACAGGAGCTCGCCCCGTCGCGGGGATTCAAACCACCGACTTTCCAGTCAGCAAGCCCAAGAGGCTCAGTGGTGTAGACCAGTGTTTCTCAACCAGTGTGCCTCCAGATGTTTTGGGACTACAACTCCCATCATCCCTAGCTAGCAAGACCAGTGGTCAGGAATGATGGGAATTGTAGTCCCAAAACATCTGGAGGCACACTGGTTGAGAAACACTGGTGTAGACAGCAGCACCACCCATGTCCCTTCCGCAAATTAGCTGTGACCTTTCAGTATGGGCTGAGTCAGTCCCCATAATCAGCCAAGGAATCAGCAGTTCTCTGCGACTTAGGCAGAGTATGGATGATGCTATCACCATTTTCCTATTTATATGATGACATGTGAAGGCTCTAGTTTCCTGGGCAAGTTGTCAACAACTGTTCCTGCCATATTTATTTTAGGAATTCAAACTGGAGGGGGTGCCTACACTTCCTCACATTTGACACCCAGTCTGGGAAATGCTGGCAAATCATGCATATAGTGCCTTGTATTAAAAAAGTAAGGTAATGAGCAATGATGACATATTTTCACCTACCATTAGAGGAACTCAGCAAGGTCTGGAATCCATTCCTTTCTTGGGGCCACAAAACAGCATCGTATGGTGGTGGGCAAGCAATCCCGGCTCCCTGAAGAAGCCAGGATTGCAGTTGCTTGTTGCAGTCATACTCACATTAATAGGTGTACACATAAAACTGTGTTTTTGTGCACACCTCAAAATGTGATGTATGATGCAGCAGCCCTCATGTTCTCCCCTGTGCCATCTTTCTGAGCTGGATTCAATTAGCTTTGTTCGTTTTCCACAGTTATGAGTGAACCTGAGGTCAAAGTGTGCAGTAATTCCTATCAAGGTTAGAGGTTCTTGACCTAGCTAGCTCTCTCTGATCTTGAAATAAGCATTCATGTAAACAAAAGCAGCACTGATATCTCTGGGTTCACTATTCCACAGTGCAACATCATTCCTGTGGGTGGTCCAAGGAAATTGTGAGTGGAATTCCCTATTAACACAAGATAACATCCTTCAGGTTGAAAACGTAGGAATCTTGGTTGTGTAAAGTGGCCCTGAAACACCGAGCAGTGACATGAAGCTGCTTTCATGACCAAGTAAGGATAATAACCTGGACGTAGGCACATGAATCCCACAAGCTCACACTCCCCCCCCCGCCCCCCCGGCACTGTATCAATCTAGCTTTTGCTTTCTTTTTGATAGTCACAGTCTTCCCACTCCCAACTAAAGTCTACTCTTCCTTTTAGGAATGTTGGAAATAGAAATGAGAGTGGAAATTGCTACACTTCGCATGTATGTCTGAAGTCAGGAACAGAAATTATGTTATATTCTCCATAGTTTTTGACGTTTTCTTTACATTGAGATTAATTATGTAATGAATTGTATTAGTTTTAGCACCAGCAGATAGCGAGACAAATAACATAGTTTTCAACAGAAGCTGAACTGCAGTGGAATAGACAAAGCCCTGATTGCCATGAGCACAGGAAGGGATGGGAATTGATGCCCTCCTTTCATCTCCACTGCCAAGTAAAATCAACAAATGGTCTTGTGGTGCCTTAAAGGCTAATGCTGCTTTCTTTGTAAGCATGGGTTTGTTTGTTTGTTTTTTTAAAAAATAAACATAAATAAATCCTAGTTTAGTTTGATTAAATCTCCTGGAACACCATTGATGCAATAGGCATCATTATTATTAATAATATGGAGTGCTGTAGCAAAAATGCTGAGATTGGGGTAATCAAAAAGATGCAAAATGTGGTAAAGTTGGGGGTTGTGAGAGAGGCCCAAATATATACAGAACAGAGACCAAAGGGACTGGGAGAACAGACCTCCTCCCAATTCTAATGAATGTTGCAGTGCATGCAACTAGAAGAATGGAGAGGTGCAGACAAGCTAATCTAAAAAGAGAAAGTGGATACTTAACAAACCCCTGAAACTGATGCTGAGAGGAAGTGATCAGGAGGCAACATGTCTGCTTTGATCTGCTCTCCTTCAGTTGCATAGATATACAATACCTTCAGGTCTGAGGGCATGAACTTCATGCAATCTATTCCAACTTCTTTCCTTTGACTTTCGGGAGTTACCTGAGTGTGTGTCAGATGGTCCCTCGTATCCAACTGTGACAGATAGTAAAGATACACCAAGGCCATTTTTTCAGCTTAACTGATGATACCCAGTTCGTAGTCTCATTTAGCAAATCCATTTTGGTCCACTGGTATACCTGTAATGATTTGATCTCAAGGCACAGAGCATTCATAAATAAATTTATCCCGGGTGCATACAGAAAAAGTATTATGGTTACTTTCTTTCTATCATGATTAGAGGAACAGAGTATGACTTTACTATGTACATGATTAGAGGAACACCGTCACCTGAGGCTCAGGTGGCCTTGAGAGCCAGGAGTGCCTTTTCCCAGCTCTGGCTGGTTTCATAGCTGCCAAGTTTTCCCTTTTCTCACGAGGAAGCCTATTCAGCATAAGGGAAAATCCCTTAAAAAAAGGGATAACTTGGCAGCTATGGGCTGGTTTGCCAGCTACGGACCCTTATGACAGAAATGATGTGCTCCATGATCTAGTTGCAGACTGGAATGCTGCAATGCACTCCTTGTGGGGCTGCTGTTGAAGATGACTTGGAAACTTCAATTGGCAGAAAATGCAATGGTCAGGTTACTGTCTGGAGTTCCATCTAGATCTTGTATAACAGCTGCAATAGTTCTTTTCCAGGCAGAATTCCAGGTGCTTGTGTTAGGGTTTAAAACCTAATGACTCAAGACCCTAATACTAATACTAATTTATTATTTATACCCCGCCCATCTGGCTGGGTTCCCCCAGCCACTCTGGGCGGCTTCCAACAAAATATTAAAATACAGAAATCCAGCAAACATTAAAAGCTTCCCTAAATATCTCTACAAACCCTCTTGGGTGTTAAGATCAGGAGAGGGGCCCCTCTTGGGTGTTCCTATGCCCTCAAGAGCTTGCTGGGGGTGGGTAGGTCAGGAGATGACATTCTCTGTCATAGCTTCTAAGTTGTAGAATTCCCACCCCCACTACCCAAGGTGTGTTTGGCACCTTCACGATGCAGCTTTCCTCTTCTGCTGAAGGCATACCACTTTTCCTAGGCCTTTGACACTTGAGTTGCATATTTTAGGAATCTCTATTCTTGTAATTGTATTTTGTTTTCAAGTGATTTTAATGCATTGCTTGGACCTACTCTGGGACCTTAGGGTGTTTGTTGACCTGATGACAGTGCAAAAGCAATCTTCAACTGTCAGTCAGCTGCAGTTGGCTTTTGTGCATGTAAAGGCAAAGGGCACCAGCTTGTCCTTTGCTTCAGGCAACAAAATGTATTAGGCGAAATTCAGCAAAAGGTGTGTGCAGAACAAAGGCTGCATATGCAATGGGACTTCCTCGCTCTCCACCCCTGTGCACCCAACACTCCTTAAATCTGTTCTGGAAGGTTGTGGGGGTTGAAACACAGACCAAGTTTAGAGGGGGCAGAGGAGAGGAGGAAAGTTCTGTTGTGTGAGCAGACCTTCCACCTCCCCATGCATACCCCAATCAGTGCTACATTGATTTCCACCCCTTGAGATGCCCCTGGCTGCCCCAAACTCATTAACCCTGAAGGAGTGTCTCGGCCCCCATCGTCCAGCCCAGACAATGAGGTTCTCCTCTAAGGGTCTTCTGCTGGTTCACCCACTGCAAGAACCAAACTTACAGTGAGCCAGGCAGAAGGCCTTCTTTGTAGTGGCACCCTCCCTGTGGAAAGCCCTCCCTTCAGATGTCAAGGAGATTAAGAACTACATAACTTTTAGAAGACATCTGAAGGCAGTCCTGTATTGGGAAGTTTTTAATGTTTGATGTTTTATTATATTTTATATATGCTGTAAGCTGCCCAGAGTGACTGGGGAAACCCAGCTAGATGGGCAGGGTATAAATAATAAAAAATGTTATTAAATAAAAATATTTCTATTATTATTATTATTATTATTAACCCTGATGTAATGTGGCTAGCAACAGAAAACAGTTTGCCCACCCTTTCCTAAACGTATGGAGCACAATCCAATGGAAAATTAAACACATTTTAAGTCATTGAATAATTCTGTTTGATCCTTGTGCCAAGAATAGGGTTAATACCTGATGAGATTATAGCCCAACAATCCAAAGACAAATAAATGCAACTGAACGGTGTTTTTGTACATGCATGTTCACAATTCAGTGACTGTGACATCAAAGCTTTGTTCAGGCATCCCAATTTGCAGGTAGGGGAGTAGGACTGCATATATTCAGTTTTTACAGGTTCATTAAAATGCTACCCCCCCCAATAAAAATATGCATGTTACAGACAGAGGGACACACACACACACACACACACACACACCTAGAGGAGGCACACAGTTGAATTGAATTTCAGTTACAAAGTCAGTTAATCTTGTCTATCACGGTCTAGTTTAATTTCTTGCAGTGACGAAGCTAGAGGCGGATGGTATGTCACTCCTAGAATTTCTCTTTGGAAGCAAGGCTTGTTCTGGTGACATTCTAAGCCTGGCAAACCACGATGCCCTCTGTTTTAAAAAAGAACGTGGGCTCACTAATGCCTTGGAATGATACTCTTAAACTTCCATTAGCCTTCAACTCCACACCGGAGAGAAGTGTAAAGTTACAGCAAGATGTCAGACTGTACTAACTGGGAACTTGGTATACAATGTAAGGTGAAAGTGATTCTAATATAAACCCCTTTGAACTATTTGCTTTTAAAGCACTTTACACTGCAAAGAGCGAGGGAGTGCTGTTGCCATGCTGAAAGTCAGATACTGAACTCGTTTCCAATAGGAATGTGCCAATGATAGTGGGAACTGTTAATTTAGTGGAAAATGACAGAGATACGAATGCCTATTAAGGCAATGCTCTGAATGACAGGGTAAATGAGCCTGCTCAGATGATGCTTAAAAACAGAGGCATTGGATGAAAGAACTCATTTACTCTTTGGACAGGGTGAAACTGTTGTTGACAAGAAGATAATGGCAGCACCTCCGCTTACAAAGGAATAGGTGTGTGTGTGTGTGTGTGTGTGCACCTGTTTCCACACACGTACATGGTTTGCCTGCCTTTGTGACTTGAGGGGACGTGTGGTGCCATTGCCTGAAACAGGAGGCAGGGATTTCTGGATGATAGTTCTATGACAAATGGGGAGGGAGGAGGAAAATGTGCTTGTCACAGGCCTCATTCATTCCACATCTTTAGACCCGGCCAATATGGCCAACTACCGCCCAGTCTCAAATTTACCATTATTGGGCAAGGTGATTGAGCGGGTGGTTGCTGAACAACTCCAAGCATGCCTGGAAGAAGCGGACCATTTGGATCCCCTCCAATCGGGATTCAGGCCTCATCATGGGACTGAAACTGCCTTGGTCACGCTGGTCGATGATCTCTGGCGAGCTAGGGGCAAAGGTGAGAGTTGTTTCCTAGTTCTGCTGGATCTCTCAGCAGTCTTTGACACCATTGATCATAACATCCTTCTGGACCGTCTAGAGGGGCTGGGAGTTGGGGGCACTGTCATACAGTGGTTCCGCTCCTTTCTCCGGGGCCGTGTCCAGAAAGTGGTGTTGGGAGATGAGTGTTCAGACCCCTGGGCTCTCACTTGTGCTGTGCCTCAGGGTTCCGTTCTCTTCCCCATGCTTTTTAACATCTACATGCAGCCGCTACAAAACTAGCATGACAACCTCAGGCAGAGTGATTGAGCAAGCAAAGCAGGCAGGCCTGTGCCATGAGTGGGCAAAGTGGGCAGGTGAGTGGTCCAGGTGGGCAGTCCTATGTTCTGGGTGC
This sequence comes from Zootoca vivipara, assembly GCF_963506605.1. Classification (NCBI taxonomy): domain Eukaryota; kingdom Metazoa; phylum Chordata; class Lepidosauria; order Squamata; family Lacertidae; genus Zootoca; species Zootoca vivipara. Next base: position 5,611,805 of record NC_083286.1, read on the forward strand.
TGCTGTTGCCCCCCCCTGCCGCCCCCACTTGCTTGCATGCAAAACAGGGAAGCCCAGAATGTGAAAGAGTGGGTGACCTGGCTAAGCAACTCATTATTGTTGCTGCCACTACCCACAATTTTCTCCAAATCCCCTAGTCCTTCTGTGGTTTTGACCAAAATATGAGGGGTGGGGAATGGATTGGTAAAGGGGTGAGATATAGGTGTGGTTGGCAAGCAATGTAAGCAGAGGCAGCAGCAGCCCCTGGTGTGTGTTTGTGGTGTGTGTTTGTGTGTGTGTATCAATATATTCACACATATACACATGCTGTATATCTTACCTTTGGGGCTCAGTTGTTGCCTACATTGCTGATCATAGAGGTTCCCATATGTTTGTTTATTATGACTTGACTTTCTTCCCTTGAAACATTCCCTTATTAATGTGATCCTTCCAGGTACATAGCACAGACGACAGCTATTTATTAGAAGAGCCTGGAACTTACTTTCTCATCAGACTTTCCAGGGCTAGAACAGCCAAAGAATTAGCAAATCCATCAGCACCGTTGTGGGCTTCAAAGAGAGAGAAAACCAAGAAGCCATGTTCAGCATGAAATGTGTTTTGTTTTGATTGGGTATGTGTATCCAAATGCACTTTGCAAGAAATCTTACCTTGTCTGAATTGCAGCCCTGTTCTTTTTCAGCTTTAGGAAGTGTTTATGACTGTTAAAATAAGAATGAGAAATAGAGATGTGAAACAGATGCTATTTTCTCCTGCCAGACTGAACATTTTTTTGTTACAATCCACCATTGCCTGCCTGTCTCCTATGGACAGAGTTGTGTACGGTATCTTACAGGTGGATTTAACACAAAGAGCCACTGTAGTGAGACAGCTCATGACATCCTACTGCAATTAATTTATTAAAACAACTTCCTTGCTCCCAGAAACTACAGAATTTACAACAAATATATAGTCAGTCCAAGCAAACAAATTGGCATGTGAATTGTGGGCTAACCCAGGCTGCTTTGTCAGTGTAGCAGCATCAGTTGATGTGACTGTGAGAGCAACAGTTACCATTGCTTGGCACAGGGTGATGGTGGTATCTGAGTTTGGAGCTTAACCCTCACAAAGGGCTTTCTGTGCATGCACTGCTAGGCACAAAGGATTAGACTGAAGGGCCACAGTTCAGTGCCTGAGTGCAGCCAGTGCAACGAGACTTTACCATTATTAGTTATGGAACAATTTGAACTTCCAGATCTTTGCTTTCCAAAGCCAGATGTAGTTGTGTGCACAGTTTTCTTCTTTTGTGGCACTCATACTTATATCTTTCCTATGCTTAAATATGGGCAATTGAAATGTGTGCATTTGGAACTAGTGTGGTGACAGTGGACAGAGTATCGTGCTTGGGAGCAAGGAGAAGACTTGTGTTCAATCTGAGTGACACAAGAAGTGACTTTATACCAGGTCAGACTTATGTGCCCATCTATCTCAATGCTATCTACTCTGATTGGCAGTGGATCTCCAAGATTTCAGATGTATAGTCTTTTTATCTGGTGATGACAGGGACCTTTTGACACATGCTCTGCAACTGAACTATGGTCTTACCCAAACAGTATATCTCAGTCTAGCCTACTTTGCAAGGTTGTTCAGATAAAATGGAATATTCCCCAACTATTGGAGGGTATTATTATGCCTGTATTCCACCCTAACATTTGGTATACTTAACCCTACATTCTTAATTTTACCCTGTGATTCTGGAAGCTCACAATCCTACATTTTCAATTGCCCTTCTTTACACTGAATAAACCATATTCACTTAAATTATCAAATGTTCAAATTTCCTTCCCTGCCATGCTTTCTTTTCTTTGTTTGCTATAGATTTAGATGTGACATGAAACTGTGCAGCACATTTGTTATTCTTGAATGCTCACTGAGAGCATTTTATAACCCAGGAGAATACACATAATTTTCTGCTTTAAAGTCATAAGAAGTTATTTGTCACTCAATCAAAATAAAAATGTCATTTCAGTATGGATTTGCAGAAATGACAGAATTTTATTTTCCTGAGCAAAACAGACAAATCCCTATTCCTAACTCAGTAATATTTGCAGCTTTGCTAACTCTTTCCTTCTACTGCTTGCCAGCAAACATCACTTAATGGAAGTTTTGAAACAGATGTTGCAGTACTAAGTTCACACAAATTATAACACTCCATGTAAAAGGCTTGGAACTTTTAATAATATTTGTAAAGCACCTTCTCCTTTCAATTCACAAGCCTGACCATCTCACATCTTTCACCCACAGCTCTTTTGTGACCCTTCTCGTGCATCTCAACAAACCGTTAAGTGTGTTGAAATGAGCCTTTTGAATTTTGATATGTTGGTCACCCAAAAGTGAAGTACACGTTCAAAGGATTCCTTCACACATACAAAACAGAACTTGGTGTACCATATTTTTGTGTTCCTTTATTTGCCAATTGTTTTAATTAGACTGCATATCCCTTTATGAAGAGTTATAGCTGGTCAAGAGTAAATAATATTTAGATTCACAAGTCCACTGTCATCCATGACTTGATCATGGACGGAGGAATTGATCTGGCATTTGTAACAGAGACTTGGTTGGACATAGCAGATGGGCCTGTTCTTGCTGCTGCTTGTCGGTTAGGTTTCTCTTACATGCAGCAGCCCAGGTCATGTGGTCTTCCCCTGCCATTTAATGGATCCAAATGGTTTCCAGAGAGTGGCAGGGTATGTCTTAGTCCATGATGATGGCCTCTCAGCTGACATGAATGCAGAGTTAACCAGGGCTATTGACTATCTGGCTCTGAAGTGCCCTCTCCGATTGCATGGAGCCCAGACAGCCCCATGGGTTTCCTTAGAGCTGAGGGCAATAAGCAATCTCTGAGGTGGCTGGAGCACTCCAGGTGGAAAACTCATTCTGAATAGGACCAAACACGGATTAGAGCTCAACGTTGAGCCTACCAAGTGGCAATAGCAATGGTGAAGAGTACCTTCTTCACTGCTGCTATTGCATCTACAGGAAACAGCACCAGGAGACTCTTCAAGGTGGTTCATAATCTAACAGAACCACCTTCACCGTGGGGGCCTATTGAGGACCCCAAGATCTCCTGCAAGTTCACCTCACTTCATATTAAAGGTGAGCCTTTAATATGTCATTATATTTGTACCTCCAGTTTGATTTGGTAAATCTCCCCTGGAAATGCTAATGTTTGATGCAACTGGTTTGGGAAAATTATTGAGCGGATGCTTAGATTTGATTTTAGAACTATGTGAAGATGGCGGCTGCCAGCAGTGAAAAAACTTTTGGATTGATTTGCCAGAAATACCAGCCTGTGAGGAAATACAGTCGTACCTCGGTTTACGAACCGCTCGGGTTGCGAACAGTTCGGGTTACGAACTCCGCAAACCCGGAAGTGTTTTTGGCGGCACGCGTCCCGCGCTTTGCGCATGCGCAGAAGCGGCACTCGGTTTGCGACCTTTTCGGGTTACGAACTGCGACCCGGAACGGATCGTGTTCGTAACCTGAGGTACTACTGTACTGCGAATTTATGGAAGGGAACATAAAAATAGACATAAAATTCACACAGAAACACATCATTGTTTGTTTTAACTCGCTTATGGGGACAACTCAGAGGCTGCAAAAGAATGAAGGGTAACAACAGAAAGAAAAAGAGGAACCACCGGAAATGATTAAAAAATGCAGTAGAACTATGATGATGATTAGAGCCCTCTGAACTTTGAAGCATGGGAAGTCCCCCCAAAAATCTATAATTTGGCAGAATATTTGGATCATTTGATATGTATAATTTGGAATATTTAAAGTGATTTGATTGGATTGTTAAAGTGGAAAAGCAAGTTCATTCCCATTTTCTGTAGTAATGTGCAAAATGAAATGCAGGTATACTTTTAAATTGGCAGTTCTCTGAATTTTGCAGTACAGCTCTACAACATGAGAAAGTATACAAATGTGCATATTAGAGGGAAGTGTACAAAAATGCATATATACTGGAGAAAATAACACATAAATACAGCACAGTAGGGAAGGTTGCATGCAAAAATATGTATAATTGCATAAACATTTTGTAGTAGGAGAAATGCAGACTAAAATGCTGGAAAATGTGAAGATTTAAAATAAATGAATTTGCAAAGTAGTGCAAATTTGTGATCTGAATTTTGGATTGGAAAAACAAGAATTTTGGACTGGAAAAACAAACAACTGAGAGAAACCAAAACTGACAGATTTGTCCATCCCTAGACCAAAGGGATTTATCAGTATGTTACACTGAAGCCAAATTGGGTATGATTTTGTGCTGCTGATTAATGAGTGGAGTGATCCGTTTGCATAGCAGTCAAAGCAGAAAACAGTTGCATTCTACATGACTAATAAATACAGCTTATACATGCTTACATTTCCTAACATCTCTTCCTGTACAACTGGGGATCAGACTGGCATGCACTACTATTTAACTATTAGGGTGAGAAAGGCCCCTGGATGTACCTCCAGGAAGACCTAATGATGAAATTACTTGACAAACCATCTTAGATGAATTGATTGCAACATGCTTTCTCCTACTCTTTTATTCAAGTTTTGGGGTGTCTGCATGGTTCCCCGGATTTCCTTTGTTCTCTTCATTGCTCCATGCACCTCATTTTGCTGGAAAGTATTTTTACCTTGAATGCTGGGAGCCAACTTTCTCTCCAACTTTACTTTGCCACCCCAATCCACTTCTTTTTTCTTTTCTTTTTTGGATCACCCCAGCATTCTCTCTTCCTACTTATAATCCCTTCTCCAATGCAGCCCTTCAACCCAGCCATGAAACCCTGCCTTATTCCTTCACCTTTGACGTCTTCTCAGTACCTGGATGAGAAGTGAGCTCATAGCAGCAGCTTCTCATTCAATTCAAAGAAGCCCCTATTTAAAAAGGAGATTTAGGCTGCAACCCTATGAACCAGCAGTGAGGAACCTCCAGCTTGTGAGACTAATTAGGTCTGGTAGGATTCCCTGTTTCACCCATGGGGCCATTTTGGACAAGCCACACGCACTGGCACTACAGCTGACATGACATACTTATACAGAGATCTTGGCAGAATGTAATGATGTAAGGGAGAGGGGTTTGAATGCTCTGGGAAATCCAAAGTTTCAAGATTTCAGAAACAACTCAGTTTTGTTTGAGAGACCTTGAAGGATGACTCAATTCATCTCAGAAGAGCCTCAAATTCCTCTGAATCTGTCTGATTTGGTTCAGGATTTGTCCAAACCAAACGCACATTCCTACAGTAAATCAGACAGGCGAGGGTTTTAACAGCACTGCCTATGATAGATGGCTTATAGCAGACCTCTGGATTGGCCAAGTCTGGTATAAATTTAGGGAGCTTTGTTTCGTCTTTGCCCTGCTATAAAGGTTCAGAGTCATGGCCTGCTGCATTTTAGCACTCTGTCTGCAGTTTGCACCATGTCAGGAGGGCTGCCCACTGTCCCAGCATGGCTTGATACCATGGCACTTCTCTGTTGTGCACAATTTCTAGCACATTGTGGGCATTAATTGGACTGAACTGCACAACCTCTTATTCTCCCTCCTCCAATCAGGCATTTCAGCTCAGTTTAATTTGGGTTAAGAGACTGCTGAGACTGTTTATGTCTTTTATGGGTGTAATCAAGTGCACTTCTTCTTGCATAGTAGGGAAGGCCTTGAAAAACAAGGTATTGTGGTTTTAATAGTCTGCCTTAAATACTTTCTAAGACCAACTACGGAATATATGTATATATATATGTATACACACACACACACACACACACACACACACACACACACACACACGAGAGTCTTGATAGGTTACCAGTAGGATAAAAAGAGTCTTACCTTTTGCATTTTGTAACATAGTCTTATGTGAGCATTGGCAAAGGACATCTGTCAATAAATGTCCGAATATCAGACCAGGGAGTTTAAGCAAGCCCCAGCCTTTTGGACCACAGCCATCTTCATTTTTATGTTGATGCTATTGCAGCACCTGGTCTTCCATAGTGGCTGAAATACCTCTTTTTATTCAGTCTTTGTCCCGCAGTCTTTGTTGTGTTGTGTTGAGAGGTGCCCCTCCCCCTTTACCCTTTTGGCTATGTAGAAACCTGAGATTTTTCTTGTCAATGTACATTTCCTTTAACTTTGAGTTGTCAGCATTCTCTTTCAAGCTCTTTACCCTTGCACTATATTTTATTTCTTTTGTGCAATCTGTCATTTTTTATACGTCTACAGCTCTTCACCAGATGTGGCATATGCAGGCTTCAGATCCATTAACTGTTGTACTTCATCCCAGTTGATTCTGAAGCACTTTGCAAGTTCTCCACTTCACAGCACTTAATCAATGGCGACACCAAACAATAGATGCGGATGGCAGACATTAACACAAATTGAGTACAAGCTGCTTTTCTTCCATCCGTTCAGATGCCTATCTCTTGAAAGTCGCTTACTTTCGCTTAGTGATGACTATATGCTGGGCCATTTTGAATGGGTGAGAATAAGCACCCATCTTCCCTTTTTTCATCTGTGCCCATGCTTCCTGTTCATCATGGGAATAACTTCATTTTTATAAATGTTTAGGTAGGGCAAGGTCTTCTCCTGAAGTATAGCCATCCTGCTCGGGACCAATCATCACAATGCAATCAGTATGATGAGTCCACATTTTGCAATCCCATGAGATAAGTCTGCTGCTGGTCTGCACATCTCGTGCTGCTCCCAAAAACCAACTCAAGTTCATCCCTAAAGTGAGAAGATATACTGCTGGTTACTAGACATATTTTTTTCTAAATAAATATTTACAATTCAACCCATAGCACCATAGCCACACATTAAGTAGTCAGTGGACTTTTTGTAACAAATTAAGAGTGTACAAATTCATTCAGTTGATGCCCCTCAATGTATGTTAGAGCCATGGTGCTTTGCTTACACAGGGAATCAAATCTGCAGCAGAATCTGAATCTACTTCAATTCTATTTGAACGTGTAGGGAGAAATCAAATATAGAAATCCTAGAACTCTAGAACTAGAAGGGGCCACAAGGCTCATCTAGTCCAACTCCCTGCAAAGCTGAAATGTAAAAGCATAGCAGTCTTCCCCCTTAAAAAAAATATTTTTATTAAAGATTTTATTGGTTTACAAAAGTACATGCCTTGTCTCTTTTTTCAGTCCTTTTTACAAATCAGTTACATCTGTTGTGAGGCATTAGTGTTGAGTACAGTGTAAGGTTGGGGAGGAAGAGGAGGGGTGGGGTAGTGAGACTTATATTCTTTTCTACAGTGTAAGTGTGGGGTTTTGTGTCAGCGTCAACTGGGTTGGTTCTCTTTCTATTCGTTTATTACATTTCCTTGGTAGTGAGAGGGATTGGGGGCCTAGGGTGTGGTTGTTTGTTTGTGGGTGGCTGCAGTGGGGTTTGTTTGCATTTGTGAGGGGGGTAGGACTTGGGTCAGGTAAGCCAGATTGATTTGCATGCTGTTGGTGGATTCTTTTTGTCATTGGGCTGTGTATGTAAGGGGAGCCATACTGGGGTGAAGGCGTCCTCTTCTGTTTGTCCCCCGTGTCAGTTTCAGTTCATTGGTTAGCTTTTCTAGTAAGGCCGTTTCCCATACAGTTTGAGGCCATTGGTCCATGTTTACTCCTGACAGGTCTCTCCAGCATCTGACTATGAGGCTTCTGTCTGCTGGGAGTAGGTGGGTTATAGGTTCAGTATAATGTGAGTGTCTTTATGATCTTGGAAGGTGTTCAGTTGGGCCAGTTCTGCGTTGAGTTCTAATACCTGTTTAGTTATTTTGCATATCTCTTGTAGGACTGCTGTCCAGAAGGGTTGGATTTAGAGCATTTCCACCACATGTGGAGGTATGTGCCTGTGGAGGTGCAGCCCCTCCAACATCTTGGTGAGCTTCCTGGCACCAGTTTCCATGGTGCCAAATACTACCTGTAGGTGTGTTTCAGAGTGAGTTCCCTTCTTTTGGCTGATATGGACTTAAAGGGAGGTTTTGACCACATTCTAGTCCATTGGGTGGGGTTAATTTCATAGCCTATGTCATGCTCCCATTGTTCTTTTGATTGCGTCAAGGGGATTTGTGGGATTTTGGAGTAGTATTTTGTATATTGTGGATACCATCCCTTTGCCATGTCCCTTTGCTGTCAGGAGAAGGTTTTCGAAGGTGGTCAAGGGCCTAGTGGCTGCTGATTTTACTATTGGATTGTTTTAAAAAGCATGTAGTTGATGGTGTGCTAGCCAAGGTATTTGGGTGCCTCCTAGTTTGTCTTGTATTTCTTGTGTTGGTATGGGCTTGTTGTTTTTGTAGAAGTCTTTTAGACAGTGCAGGCCTTTGACTTGACAGGTTGTTATCTGGAGGTTTTGTGCTGTGTGTTGTAATAGTGGGTGTTGGGCCAGGGCAGTTAGTGGGGATAGAGATGAGGATAGTTTGCTTACTTTTCCCTTGTGTGAACCTGTTCAGTGTTGTGGGGATTTTCTTTGTTTTGTTTTGGAGAAATGCGTATGCTATCGTGGGGATGTTTTCAATGGTGTATCTCTCCAAGTGGACCCATTGTTCCGTCTCATCTCAGGACGGTGGAGGGTGTGTGTGCTGTGCCCCATTGGTGGAGGGGTGGTGACGCTTGCCCTTCTCATAGGAAATGCTCTGCGGTGGGGGGTGGAGTCAAAAATGAGGGATCAAGGAGGGTCAGTTGAAGGGAGTGAGAAATATCCCTGTTTTCATTTGAGGAATGTAGGAGATGCATCAGGTGATAGTCCAGGTGGCTGTGACTTGTTCCAAGTGGCTTTGCAGGTCAAATAGGAAGTCATGGCTGGGCCTATTTAGGTCCATGAGCCAGAAGTTCCCTACCACTGGTCCTGAATATGTTAATGAGGCTCCACAGTTACAGACATCATGCAGAGATGTTTACAAAGTTCCATGATTACAGAAAACTTCCCGTTTGGAGCTCCTAGTGGATGGTTATAATAGCAACACACCCACCCACCCAATCAACTGCAGTCAGGTTAGGATTTGCCTTGTATCAATAACTGAAAGATGTCAATTTAGGGAAGACAAAACAATCCTCCTATGAAACTGAACACTTTCAGTCTGAAAAACAATGTGACAAACATCAAAAAAGAAACTTGACACTGGTAAACAATAATCAATTATTTAAAACTATTCTAAGAAAAAGTGCCTCAATTTATCCTTTTCAAATGGAAAGAGCAAGAAAATTAGGTTGGAGCTGTCATCATATTAAATTGGCTATACTGAATCTTAAAAAGTGTTGAGATTATTCTTTGCTCTGTAACAATTTACTGGTACTTTTCCAACACAATTCTTTACTTGCCACAGACTTGGACCAAACATGCTTCTGCTGTTCAGTCTTCCCCACTGTCCATGCTCACGCAGCCAGTTCATGAAGCTTCCTCACATTGTGTCCAACCATTAGCCCATGTAGCTACGTAGTTTCTGAGCACACTTCAAAGTGTTGGTGCTGACCTTTAAAGCCCTAAATGGGCTCGGTCCAGTATACCTGAAGGAGCGTCTCCACCCCCATCGTTCTGCCCGGACACTGAGGTCCAGCGCCGGGTGCCTTCTGGTGGTTCCCTCACTACGAGAAGCCAAGTTACAGGGAACCAGGCAGAGGGCCTTCTCGGTAGTGGCACCAACCCTGTGGCACACCCTCCAACCAGATGTCAAAGAGAGCAACTACCACCAGACTTTTAGGAGACATCTGAAGGCAGCCCTATGTAGGGAAGCTTTTAATGTTTAACAGATTATTGCATTTTAATTTTCTGTTGGAAGCCGCCCAGAGTGGCTGGGGAAACTCAGCCAGATGGGTGGGGTATAAATAATAAATTACTACTACTACTACTACTACTATTACTACAGTTGTCTACTCTGGCTGGTAGCATCTCATCAAGATCTCGGACAGAGCCCTGCTACCCAAGACCTTTTGAACGGGCGGTGGTACTGAGGACCATCTCCATACAAAGCATGGACGCTAAGATGAGCGAGTTCAGCATTTGTCAGTATTGTAGCTGTACAGCTTTTAATGGTTTTTCTATTGTTTTCATGTTTTATATTGCTGTACACAATCATGATATTTTATGATGGTATTTAAATATTTTTTATAATTACATAAATTAAATTTAATATTGCTAGTTGGAGGGTGGCAATTGGCAAGGAATTCTAGGAGTGCATACACACACAGGCAGCCCTGTTTAGGGAAGCTTTTAATGTCTGATGGATTTCTGTATTTTAGTGTTTTGTTGGAAGCCACCCAGAGTGGCTGGGGGAACCCGGCCAGATGGGCGGGGTATAAATAATAAATTATTATTATTATTATTATTATTATTATTATTATTATTATTATTATTATTATTATTACACTATACCTTTAAAACACATACAGAGCACATTATTTGTCTCCAGGAATTCTGGGGAGTGTAGTTAAAGTGAAGGACTTTATTTGTTCTGCTGGTGAAAAAGAACACACCACCCTCCACCTTGAAGTCAAGCTTTCCACTTGACTTGAGGAACTGGTCTGCCATTTCTTCACTGGTCTAAACATAGCTTTGAATGGGAAGAGATTTGAATGTGTTCCTCAAAGGATGTGCTTTAGAAGACTGTAAAAGGTTCTGGTTGTCCTAGTCCTGTGCTGCCAGAGCTCAGGGGAGGGAGAAGCCAGCCAACCAGCCAAGTCTCAGGGGGGTACTTGCCTGGAGGCAGAGTCCATATACAAATTTCAGTTCAGGAGTATCTCAGTTCACATAGTCAGTTGATCTGGGGGCTGAGAAAGCCGCGGGTCCAAGGTCCCAAGAAGCATCAAGGTGGTAAGCAAAATAATGATTTGAGCTTTTTCTTCTTTCTTCTAAAAGCAAATAAACTTATTAGTACATGTTTCTTTTTCCCTGAATTAAAAAACCCCCCTCTGTTAAAAGTTTTTTTAAAATAAAAAAATAAAAAAATTCAAACTCCATATTCTTCAGCATGTTTTTAATGTTTTTATATACCAGAAAGCACACTGAAATAGTTTTAAGACTTAGGGCAATATCCAACATTAGAACTACTTAAATGGACAGACTTAAGTAATTTATGTTCATTGATTTTTATGAGTTTTCACTGTGTATGACTTGGCTGGATATAGTCTATTGTAAGGATGTTGCCACCTACTTATGGGCTATGTGATCCTTCCTCTTCTTGCAATAGATACAGTTATATTTACTTTATGACAATTTCAGATCATGCATTTCCCCATTCCCTATTCACATCCTTGGCTGCTCTTAGAGGGGGCGGGTAATGCCAAAATGCCACAGGGAATCACACATTATGGGAGAGAAGTGAAAACATGACATGGAAGCGCCATCTAGGTTGTGTCTTTTGTACACTTTTCACACTCAATCTATGCCAGAGTATTATTATGCAGAGTAACATGATGGAGTATTATTATGCTTCTATTCCTTGTGAAAATGCACAGAACAAGAAGTTGTGGCACTAGGGCAACAATTTTAGCTGCTTAAAATGTTTTGGAAAATATAAACGCTATAGTCCCCTAACACCCTGGAATGTTCTTCTGTGGCCCTGGCTTCCAGATACGTGGCTGCACAACATTTAACAGCAGTTCTTAAAATTGCCAGCGTCTTAAGACTTTTTAATATTTACCACTTTGCTTATAAGGCAATCATTTCTGACAAGCTAAGAAATTGCATGAAAGCCCAGTAGAAAACAGTTACTAATCCTCTTACATTTGTCACCCATATTGCTGGGGTCAAAGATGATGTCATTTTTTTCAATGGTTGCTACAAGCAATAGGCTCAGTAATCACAAATATTATTAGCATAAGCCTTTCTTTTTAAAAAACCGTCCACAGTTTATGTGTAAGCACTTTCATGGTGTGAACTGTTGGAATTCCAGTGTGCCAAGAAAAATAAGTACTAATGCTAGTAATCCTTTTAGAGTTATTAACCATCTTAGATCCTGTGAGTACTAATATTACAATCCTCACTCAATAGTTTCATGGACTCATAGGACATGCTGATTTTTCAAAAAATAAAAACATTTGTTTTAGCAGAACAGCTTAACCCAACCACATATTACACACACAGTTTCAAAATATGCCAAGAGAATGAGGTCGAACAGATTCCTCACTGGCCTTGCAGACAATTTCATTGTCCAGAAAGTGGGAGAAGCAACAAGAGGATCAGCCATTTTGGATCTGATCCTAACCAATAGTGATGACCTGGTTAGTGGGGTAGAAGTGGCAGAATCATTAGGTGGGAGTGACCATGCCCTTCTGGAGTTTATTATACAGCAGAAAGGAGCAACCAAGCATACTAAGACTCAAATTCTAGACTTTAAGAAACCCGACTTCAGGAAACTTAGGGAAACGCTGGGTGAGATCCCATGGACAGAAATACTAAAAGGGAAAGGAGTTCATGATGGTTGGGAGTTTGTTAAAAGGGAGATATTAAAAGCACAACTTCAGGCAATACCAATGAGACGGAAACATGGAAGGTGCCTAAAGAAGCCAGGGTGGCTTTCTAAAGAACTTTTAACTAAGTTAAGATTTAAAAGGGATATGTACAAAAAATGGAAAAGGGGGGAAATCGCCAGAGAAGAATTCAAACATATAGCCAGCACGTGTAGAGACAAAGTCAGAAAAGCTAAAGCACAGAATGAACTCAGGCTTGCTAGAGAGGTGAAAAGCAACAAAAAGGGTTTTTATGCGTATGTCCGTAGCAAAAGGAAGAGCAAGGAAACAGTGGGGTCACTTAGAGGAGAAGATGGTGAAATGCGTACAGGGGACAGAGAAAGGGCAGAACTCCTCAATACATTCTTTGCCTCAGTCTTCTCCAAAAAAGAAAACAATGCCCGACCTGAAGAATATGGAGCAGATGATTCAGCAGGGGAAACACAGCCCAGAATAAGTAAGGAGGTAGTACAAGAATACTTGGCTAGTTTAGATGTATTCAAGTCTCCAGGGCCAGATGAACTACATCCAAGAGTATTAAAAGAACTGGCAGAGGTGATTTCAGAACCATCTTTGAGAATTCCTGGAGAACAGGCGAAGTCCCAGCAGACTAGAGGAGGGCAAATGTTGTCCCTATTTTCAAAAGAGGGGAAAGAGAGGACCCAAACAATTACCGCCCAGTCAGCCTGACATCAATACCAGGAAAGATTCTAGAGCAGATCATTAAGCAAACAGTCTGTGAGCACCTAGAAAGAAATGCTGTGATCACTAAAAGTCAGCATGGGTTTCTGAAAAATAGGTCATGTCAGACTAATCTGATCTCATTTTTGACAGAATTACAAACCTGGTAGATGAAGGGAAAGCTGTGGATGTAGCCTATCTTGATTTCAGCAAGGCCTTTGGTGAAATGTGGGCTAGACAATGCTACCATTCAGTGGATTTGTAACTGGCTGACTGACCAAACCCAATGGGTGCTCATCAATGGCTCCTACTTGTCCTAGAGAGTAGTGATTAGTGGGGTGCCACAGGGTTCTGTCTTGGGCCCAGTCTTAGTCAACATCTTTATCATAGACTTGGGTGATGGGCTTGAGGGCACCCTGAGCAAGTTTGCAGATGACACCAAATTGGGAGGTATGGCTAATACCCCAGAGGACAGGATCACACTTCAAAATGACCTTAACAGATTAGACAACTGGGCCAAAGCAAATAAGATGAATTTTAACAAGGGGAAATGTAAAGTACTACACTTGGGCAAAAACAAAAACAAAAACGACAAATAATTACAATTACAACAAGTAAAGGCTTGACGTATCTTGCTTTGCATGTCATGCATCTATCCCATATATTGGTTTCACCTTTTAAGTTGTGTTCAGTTCAAATGCAGCCAGTTCAAATGCAGCCTTTCGTTGTCAATCAGAACTGCAAAGATGCTCTGCCAGCTGTTTATATGCAGCAGGAATTCCACCCAAGGACAAGAAAGAAGTTTCCAGCTTCTGCTTGCCATTCCCGACATTCAAATTCACCCAAATACTAGAAGCCTAATAATTAGACTACACATACAGTAAAAAGGAAAATAAAAATTAAACCAAGACAGGTGGAAGCCATTAAGTGTTCATATTTTCTCACAGCCTGCCATTAAAAACAAATATATATTTTTTTCAGCTGCAGGGTGCTGCTTCTGCCTTACCATGTCAGCCTAAGGTTTTATTAGGATCATACTTTTATGGCTGGCAGTACAAACCTCTGGAAACAAGTTTCACTTTAAAAATGCTTGCAAATCCTTACTTAGCATGACTTCTGAGGCTAGCACCCTAATTAATTTCCTATACCCTACAGTATTTTAAACAGTTAACACATTGCCATGCTTGTACAAGATCGATAAGAGAGTTAATTTACATCCCGTAAAGGTGGGTAAGCCTCCCCCCCCCCGTATTAATCTTTCCGGTCAGCTGCTAATTGCCACAGACTTTAAGCATGTATTTATAGCAATGCATGTTAACACCAATGTCGTTAACGCTTTGGCAAGGTTCCCTTTCTATTTACTACTGTTCTCTAGGATATAAAAGTTCATAATAAAAATTAATTTACTCAAGCCTGGCACAATACTTATCTATACATAAAATACTGTTTAAATAACATAGAGCAGGCATGTTATTTGTCTCCCCCCCCCATTGTTGTGGAAGCAAAAAAAAAAAAAGTTTGATCATGAACATTTGTGAGGCAGCGAAAATGTTGACTGCTTAAAGGTTTACATGTTTACAGGAGTCCCTGGATAGAAGAGCTCAATAATGGCACAACCTCTAATAGTCCAGTTCTCATAATGTACACAGCTAAACATTTCACAGGTTTTCCCCCTAGCAGTTTGAGGGTGTGTTGTGTGGGAATCCCTACAGTATTTCTAAAACAATTTATGCATTACCATTGTCAGAGTTGTTATGACTACTCCTGAGTAACGACCTTCCACATGCTTGTCTTTCAAAAGTCTTTATTAGTGCACATTATTTACAGTGTAGCGAGCTGCTGGTTTAATGTCTCCTCATTCCGAATCAGAATCCGGCACTGCCCCTTTTCACGACTTTGACCAACATAAAAGCCTCGGGACAGTGAATCTCCTCCCCTTTCTCCTCCTCCTCAATACCGGTGTCGGGGGGGGGAGGGTCTACGGTCTGCCCTGTTCCTGTCCACCCTTCCCGCCTCTCTCTTTTCCTGCCTGTGGAGCAGGGGCTCTCCAGTGCTGCCAGAGCCCTGGCACTCCTTCTCCGTCTCCTGACTCATCCGTTCAGGCTCCTCGCTTTCCTGACTGCTCGGAGATGGGCTGCTTCTGATGAGGGGGGGGGGTTCTCTGTAATCCCTCCCCCTTACAACCATGCTTATTCTTTAGTGGTATAGATAGAAGGGTTCAATACTGTCCAGTTCTTATCATGTATCCAAGAGGGCTGTGCCTTTAGATTCTTGGTGTTATTAAATGTAATGAGCCATCAAGCCCTTGACTCTAGATTCAGGTAGGTAGCCGTGTTGGTCTTGACACAGTTGAAATAAATTTAAAAAATAAACAATTGTCCAGTAGCAGCTTACAGACCAACTAAGTTTGTTCTGGTTAGAAGCTTTTGTGTGCATGCACACTTCTTTCACACGAAAGTTTATACCCAGAACAAACTTAGTTGGTCTCTAAGGTGCTACTGCACAATTTTTTAAATTTTACTTATTTATTTCAAGCTCTTGACTGTTTAGAATGCAATGTGCCAGGGCTGCCCAGGAGAACTCCCCTGCTGTGAGTGCCCGCAGGTCCTGTCCCTGCCACTCACCACCTGGCCCAGGGCGGGGCCTGACAGGCCTCATAAGGACGGTTGCCACTGCTGCCGCTGCTGCCCAGGAGAACTGCCCAGAACAACACAGAGTTCTTCTTAAAATGTTTTTTTAAAAATTCTTTTTAATCTTTTAAAATTCTTCTAGTTATCTCTTGCTTGGATTGCTGCAATGTGCTCTATGTTGGGCAACCTTTGAAGGTGACCCGGAAACTACAACTAATCCAGAATGCGGCAGCTAGACTGGTGACTGGGAGCGGCCGCCGGGACCACATAACACCGGTCTTGAAAGACCTACATTGGCTCCCAGTACGTTTCCGAGCAAAATTCAAAGTGTTGGTGCTGACCTTTAAAGCCCTGGACGGCCTCGGTCCAGTATACCTGAAGGAGCGTCTCCACCCCCAATGTTCTGCCCAGACACCGAGGTCAAGCTCTGAGGGCCTTCTGGCAGTTCCCTCGCTGCGAGAAGCCAAGTTACAGGGAACCAGGCAGAGGGCCTTGTCGGTAGCGGCACCTGCCCTGTGGAACGCCCTCTCACCAGATGTCAAAGAGAAAAACAACTACCAGACTTTTAGAAGACATCTGAAGGCAGCCCTTTTTAGGGAAGGTTTTAATGTTTAATAGATTATTGTATTTTAATATTCTGTTGGAAGCCGCCCAGAATGGCTGGTGAATAAATAATAAATTATTATTATTATTATTATTATTATTATTATTATTATTATTATTATTTGTAGTGTTCATTGCTTTGCTTCCATGTTTATCGACAGTGTTCATATTTCTGTTGGAAGAAAAAAGTAGCTTGCTCTTTGGGGTGAGACATGAAGGGAAAATATATTTCATAATGTACCTGTCACACAGGATTCTGATTCTACAACCTAAGCAGTTCTTGAACTTGATAACTACATTTGTCCAATGATAAGCAGTTTGGCAGAATGTTGTCATTTCTGTTAGAGGCAGCAAAGCTCTTGTGAAAATGATTGACAGATGTGGAACTTCCTTGGCAATGTTGGATAAATGGAAACTGAAGATGGAATCCTAACCCCACTGGCCCATTGAATTCAACAGGACTTGTCTCTCAATAGTCATGGTTGGGCATGCGCTGCTAATCAGGATAGTGGCTCAGTAGTAAGTGACAAATAAATGTAATAAATAATAATAATGATATTTCTATTACCAGCAATATTTTTATTATAATATTTCCATCGGCTAAGGATACAACCAAGCACATTTCTGATTTTTAGCATTTTTTCTTCATTATTTGTCTATTTATGTTGTAAGCCACCAAATTTGAAGGGAGGGGCTAAATAACAGATACAAATTATGTGGCATTTTGGAAGGTTCTGTGCACAGATTCAGCTTAATACACTGCTGAAGATGCGGTCAATGAGTTGACCAGGAAGGGAGGTCAATTAGACTTGGGACTTCAAGAGGTGAACAGAGGGAGTTTAACCATTCCCCTAACCAGATGGAAATGGTCACTCAACCCAACCTGCTACTTTTCATTGGAGGGTTGGTCCCCAATTGCCACTAATGGGAGCTTTCCTCCTCAAGCAAATAGCAGCACTGAGTTGACCAGGGTGGAGATTTCAATGGGACTGCTGCAGGCCTCCTTCCTCACCCACTTAAGTCCCAAGCAAGCCCAACCATGATTCCTGTTTGCATATGGACTAAGATCTATTTAGTATAATATGTAGTCAGACCCTGTCCTCTCTTCATACCCTGCAATCCTATGGTCCCTGGGATGGCGTTCCTATCATATGGTAGAGTGTGATCTCCCTTGCTAATGATGGGCAGAAAGAGATACCGTATGGCCCAGAGTGAAAATTCAGGTGGGGGTGGGAGCAAGAGGCACATTTAATGCCTCTGAAAAGGCCAGATTTCAAAGAGTACATGTTGCATGACTGCTGATAGCACATAGTTAGAAGCAGAAAAAGGACATTCTGTTAATGCATCATCAAGAAATTAAACAAGCATAGAAGAAATTGACACTGGAAGAGCACAATACATCACATAACTTAAGAACTACTCTTTTGTGAATGGTGAGTGGAAGCGAGAGCAAGACAGTGAGAACGACGCTTGTCAATGTTGGATAATACAGTGTGTCTTTGGTTCACTTTAGGGATGGGCAAACTGTCATTTTTTGTTTCCCTTCTCATTTTTCCAACCTTAGCTTCAGTTTTCCACATTTCCACAGCAGTTGTGATTTTTTTTTTGCAAGAAAAAAGTCCTCATGAAATCCATCTGCATTTTAGTGTGAATTTTATATTTTCACAGAGCAATTTCCCTTAAGACATTGCATTTTTGTATGTTATTTTCATGCACTTTTGTGCTCACTTTATCCCATTTTATGCATTTTTGTATACATTACTTGGCTGGAGAACTGCACTGCAAAAGTGTGAATTTTGAAGGGTGCCTGTGTTCCAGTTTGTGTGTTGTTTCAAAAGGTAGGTTTACCTTTAAATGTGAAATGAATCAAATTTCTCTCCAAACTTCACAATATTTAAAATGGTCCCTTTTTGCTGTTGCTTTTTAAAAAAGATACAGGTTGGTTTGGTTTGATTTCTGATGCTAAACTACTCAAGGCGATATAGATACATCTTAGCTTGGAAACTGTTATAATACCCCACTCCCCTTCATTTTGTCAAATAAAAAAGGAGTACCATTGACCTTCTTGCAATTGAAGAAGTACTTGATGATGAATACTGTAGCACATAAGAGAACCTTTCTTTATTGCATACATGCAAATCACTAAGCAGAAAGTAAAGAGTGTAAACAGGCCAATTAAAGTGAAGGCTAAAGTAGGTAACATTGAATTTCAGACCCTGGAAAGAGGCTATACAAGACAGATTACATTCTGAACAATGGCAGCCATTCTCAAAGGCCTGTTTGAACAGACGAAGGAGCAGAAAGGCTATGCCACTCCACCTGGGGAGGTCAAGCACTGGACTTTGGGCTATAATAAAATGTGGATTTTGAGCCAACTGTAATGTAAACAAAGCTGTTACAGACAATAGATGGGTAGACTTCATGAAGCAGAAGTACATTCCTTTAACAGAAAATCCTATCCCAAAGACACAGAGCCATTAATCCTAATGGAACAAAAATAGCATTGTGCCCATTCATGTCCACAGGAAAATATGAAAGCTTGCCACATCATCAACATCGCTTTTAGTTTGGAAGTATAATAGCAAATACTTTATGATGCAGTTAAATATTATGGCAATAACAAGCTTTTCGTTCATGATCTTAATTCGTTCTAAAGTTCACAGCAAACAATAGCAATGAAAATAATAAGCTAGATCTGAAATTCCATGGTGAATACTGTTGTGTACTTCAATAATTAAAACAGTCAGTTTTCTGACACAAAATGTGTTAGCTCATTGATTATTATTGTATTCTTTGACTACATTATTCGGGCACTCTAATTCAGATTTGAAACTTTTTTTCTGATTGGTACCTTCAAGGAGAAGGAGGACGCGGTAGCTCAAGTATATCTGATGCCTCCATTGTTAACCCAGGACTGTAGCCAAAATAACAGAAGAAAACAAGTGGAACCTGCAGCAAAGTGCAACGTGGAGAGCCCTCTTCCCACCAGGATTTCCATTCACCCACCCAGTCAGTCAGTCGGCATTCTTTGGCCACTGAATAGGCTCAGTCCTCACAGGTGTATTTTTAGGTCCTCCCCCATTGATTTTTTTTTTTTGCTTTTGGAAACCTCAGGTTTCCTTCAAGCTTGCTGACATTACAATGGCTATTAACCTTAATGGCTTTGACCTATCTCCGCTGTCAGACAGTATGCTTCTGAATACTAGTCGCTGAGAACCTCAGGAGTGGGGATGCTGTTGTGGTCAAGTCCTGCTTGTGAGCTTCCCATAGGCATCTGGCTGGCCACTGTGAGAACAAGATGCTGCATTTAAATGGGCCACTGGCCTAATTCATCAGGGATCTCCTTGTGTTCTCCCTCCGGAATGTAGATGGTGCCATTTTATCTACATAAGAAATACTGCTCACCTCTGACCATCCAAAATAGATAAAATGCTGGTGGTGGTCTTACCAGTACAGATGGGGGCAAGTAGTGGTGTCAGAGGTTTGTTCTTCTTTGGATAGGGGCCAACTTCATTTCAGGCTGCATTGGACAAGATCCAAAGTGGAACCTCACTTATGAAACTTCTTTTGTCTGCTCACTACACTATATTGGGAAATCAACAAAGAGGTATAACTCTCTCTTTTTGTAGAAATTTGTAGATACGGCAACCTACATGAGGCGATGAAGCCTACCAAATGTGACACCAATTGGGTTCTGTGCTTGGTGTCTTGTGGAGGGAAGTCACCTCTGCCTTGTAAAAGGTAAAGGGACCCCTGACCATTAGGTCCAGTCGCGAATGACTTTGGGGTTGTGGCGCTCTTCTCGCTGTATAGGCCGAGGGAACTGGTGTACAGCTTCCGGGTCATGTGGCCAGCATGACTAAGCTGCTTCTGGCGAACCAGAGCAGTGCACGGAAACGCCGTTTACCTTCCTGCCAGAGCGGTAACTATTTATCTACTTGCACTTTGATGTGCTTTCGAACTGGTAGGTTGGCAGGAGCAGGGACCAAGCAACAGGAGCTCACCCTGTCGCGGGGATTCAAACCGCCAACCTTCTGATCGGCAAGCCCTAGGCTCTGTGGTTTAGACCACAGTGCCACCCGTGTCCCTACCTCTGCCAAATTGGAGCAAACTTCAATCCAGAAAAAACTAGAATTGCCATTTGCTCCAGTTGAACACTGAAGAACAGTTTCCCCAGGGAAAAGCAGCGGGACAAAAGGAAGCAGGGATAATTTCTAATTTGATGCCTGTGAATTTCAATGTCAACAGACCCGATCCACATCTCCCAGATTAATGTATGGATTAGAATATACTCATCCTTTGAATCTCTCAGTTTTCCAAAATGTGTGATATGGTTCATGACTCAAAAACTGTAACACAAAGTAATTGCAAGATAAGTATTTTAGGATAAAATATGTTTAGAAATAACTACTTTGAGATAAAATATTGATGAAAATGTGTGTTTTCTGATAAAATAAGTACTTAAACCTATTTTTGTGCACTTTCTATTTTTAAAAAATTGTAAACTAAAGCAGAAACAAGATAGAACAGATTTATGAATGAATACATGCAAAGGCAGGGACTGATCTCTGTATCCCTAGGGTCCAGAAACTGCCTTGGGTAACACAAGCTTAGGCATACTTCTGCTTCAACCTTAATGGATATTTAATTGAAATCTGAAAGTGTACACTGATGTAGTGAATGTGCACACTAAAACATTGTGCATGCTCTTCCTCTACCTCTGTGCACAACAGTTTCACTCAGCATCGTCACACCAAAGAACACAGACAGAACTTGACATTTACGCAGACCTTCAAATTCTGAACACTGAAGTTAGAGGGAAGTGAACTAAATAACAGTTAAAGGCATAAACAAATGGTAAGAGTATATAATAATTAGGATGCAAGGCACTGGGTTTTTGGAAATGATTCATCTGGAATAGAATAAGAGGAGCGCTCACACAAGCAAACGAGAACTAAAAACACCAGAACTTCTGGTGTTTTCAACACCCTCCCATTTTCCTCTCTAGTCTGAGAGCAACCCACCCATCTTTGGACCAATTCAGAAAAAGACCCTTTTTGCTTTGGAGGAGGTTTGCATACTTCCTAATCAGCCTGCTTCAGTTGGGTATTTGTCTAAGATGGATGCACATTGCCAGTGACAACCAGCAAACTTCCTATCTGTTGAAACCCTAGTGCTGTAACAAATGTGTAGTGCAATAGGAAAGGCAAGCTTTAAGCCCTGAACAGAAGTTTCTTGGCTGACAAATACCTCTGTGCAAACCTAGTAATACTTCTCTGCAAGTAACCACATTTCTTTGTTTCTCTTCAACCCAATAAAAATGGTATTATGATGCATAGCTTCCTTAGCTTGGGTTTTGCTGATGAATACATTATGTTAAATCATATATAATTTAACAGTCATAAGAGCACCGGCATCAGGAATGGGAAACCTCAGGCCCAGTTATCTGGCCCTCGCGACCCTCTCTTGGCCATACCCCCAACTGGCCTGCTGCTCACCTCCCAGGGAGCTTTTGCCTGCCTGAAATGTGTCCTTAAATTGTGATGACGCCTCTAGCTTGCCAGGATGGCGAGTGGAGAAATACCGGTATGTGTGGGGAATATATAGAAATATCGGGCTTTTGCTTTGCTAATACACAAAGGTAAAAATCATATCCGTTGCTCCATACACACATGCCTCTGGCCCTACCTTCCATTGGAATGTGGGCCCTGGAAGGTTCTCAGTCAGGTCCTTGAGAAAAAAAGGTTCCCCACACCTGATCTCCATAGTATTATGCACTTTCCACAAGTAAAAATAAATGGGTCCAAGTTCACTGGTGGCATGAGGATTGTGGTCACATTTGAATTGCCATTTCTTCTTCCCCTTGTGTGCCTGCTCCCTCTTGATAGCAATTTTGTAAGATCCACATGAATTGTCCCAATTTTTGTAATGAAGTATACTCACATGCCAACCTAGCAGTTCGAAAGCACATCAAAATGCAAGTAGATAAATAGGAACCGCTATAGCGGGAAGGTAAACAGCGTTTCCATGTGCTGCTCTGGTTTGCCAGAAGCGGCTTTGTCATGCTGGCCACATGACCTGGAAGCTATACGCCGGCTTCCTCGGCCAATAATGCGAGATGAGCGCGCAACCCCAGAGTCGGTCACGACTGGACCTAATGGTCAGGGGTCCCTTTACCTTTACCTTTATACTCACATTGTATTTTGTTATCAAACCCCATTCCACTTACAACAGAAAGTTGTGTCCCCGAACATTAACATCTTCCAACTGTATGTGATCATGTACATAGTGAGACAGAGATTATTCGATGTGGCATCATTTAAATCTCACTAGATGGGCAATTACCAGCAGGAAGTAAATTAAGCAGGGACATGCTGTATCTAATGAGTTATTGTACACCAGTTCTGCAGTTCATACACTTCTAGAAATAGTAGTATGAGAACTATGGCATTATTTCACTGAATACTCTACAATTCAGTTTATGTACTTAAACCAATGGCTATTACAAAATAAGCAACTATATGCATCCTTTGCCTGAATTCTCAACAGGATCTTAAAGCAAATAGTCTCCTGAGCAAGGCATAGCTTCAGCCTGCACAAGTTTCAACTTCTTTTGTTTTGTTCTCCTATTGCAAACAGTGCTAGATTATATATCGTCTGCTCCAGTTGTCTTACTGTGACAAACTTCTGTCAATGTCAGGGGAACTATAGCAGCACCAGAAACAGCTACAACCATTTTACAACAGTGTCTGACAAAAATAGCATATGCCCATGGTTTTTATTTTAAGCCTAAACTGAAGCATTATTCATTTTCCTTGGGCAGTTCTAAGACTGTGTGAAAAAGAGTTCTAATGTTGTTCATGCTCTGCAGTCCATTCTCAAGAACTCTCTCAGCTTCTAATGTGGTAAAGCTGCCACTCTGCTGAGTGTAAACAGTTTGTTGCTCTGCTTGTAGTTGACTACTTCCTGCAATGAGACCTAGGGAGGTACTTACTATAGAGTTTAGGGGCCATGTGTAAAAACACAGACTCTCTACCTGATCACTGATCATAGAATCATAGAGTTGGAAGAGACCACAAGGGCCATCCAGTCCAACCCCCTGCCAAGCAGGAAACGCCATCAAAGCATTCTTGACATATGCCTGTCAAGCCTCTGCTTAAAGACCTCCAAAGAGGTCCACCAGGAGGTCCATTCCACATAATATAGAGGAAGGGGGCCTTTATTGTCATGGCACCTACCCTTTGGAATTCCTTCCCATAAAACGGCATACAGACATCATCTGTTGCCTTTTAAGCACCTACTGAAGACATTCTTCTTTCAACAAGCCTTTTAAATAGAGGTCTTTCCCAGCCTGTGTTTCTGAATCTGAATTGCTCTGAAATGTTTTAATTGTTTCATCACATGTGTTTGCTGCCCTGGACTTCTTTGGGAGGAAGACGAAGACGGCACCATAAAGATGGTGATGATCTGCATTTAAGGTGAGAGATGAGGAGAGTGGCCAGAGAAAGGGGCCCTCAGAGCAATCAGAGGTGGAAGTTCCCTTGGAAGGCACCTGGTCCGCATCTCCCCTCAAATCTAGGAACATCTCTGAAAGCATGGTAAGAATGGAAGTCATGTTGCAAACTAGCAGTGTAATTGAACAGTGAGTTTCATAGGTTACCAATCAGCTGCTTTTGGAGTCAGTCCCCGAGTGAACTTGCCTTCAATTTAGAGAATCCTCTGTTTCATTTTACTCAAACATGCTAAGTGCTCAAATAAGACATTTCCTTCAAGTTGCTTGTTTTGATTGGCTTCATCTTCTCTTCCTCCCAATTTTTTAAGTTTGTTTCTCAGCTTTGCCTTTGATGACATTCATTGCTATTCAATTTCCTGAAGCCTGAAATGTATCTTTTTCTTTATTAAAGCCACTTTTTTAAAATGCGAGGGTTGGAAATATATATTTTCTTTCTCGGAACAGAAATGTGTGTAGAGCTATTCAAAAGATAAATTTCTAGCCAGAACAATATACTGTAAGAAGAAAAATATACATGTTAAGGAAAGACCCTTTTAAATCGGCACAGGTGGCTACCCTATTCTTCATGCCACCACAATCTTACTTATTTCTTTACAATATTTATATGCAGTACTGCCAAATAAGCAAATTTCTCTGATCAGTTTAGGGTGGGGTGAGAAAGTTTTTCAATCTTGTTGAAAATATCTTAAAGGCATTGTTAGTAGAAAAGTTAGTTCCCCTGAATATGCTTTAGCTTCAAAAGTATGCCAGCAAAATTGTTCCTTGGAAAGCTTGAAGATTGGTGGTGAATGCTGCTTTCCCTTCTGGTGATTCATTATCAGCATCTTTCAAATAGAAGGCCCTGTTAATGCCTATGAAACTAAGCCAAGTAAAAGCTTCCTACTGTTTCTTCATTAATGTGTGCTTTGTAATGAGTTGCACTCTCCCACTTAACACAGTTGAATTCTTAAGGAAGACCAGGTCCAGCAAGCTACGTATTTAAACATCTCTCTAATTCTCAGCAAAACATTATTGCCACTGTAGTCAGTTGGGCAGGGGATGTGCATGAATACCGTTAGCTTTCTTAATAAGTGCTTTGCTGAATCGTCAGCTGCAATTGCACCATTTTCCTAATCCACATTAGACTTACAAAAAAAAATTATGAGGGAGGTAGTAAGAGTGTTTTCAGATGTACTCAGTTCAAATTGGATTGAGCTTGATTTACTCTTCTGCCTTGACACAATGATCCACCCAAACAGAACTCCTTGAGTGTGCCAGCAATCTGTTATTATGGCTGGCCCCATTTTGTTCTTGGTTGGGCAGATGGTAATGCAAGACCTGGCATGGAGTGGAGTTATCCAACTAGTGTGCTGAGAAGTTGTGGCGTGGTGGTGTTCCAGTCAGCAAGAGTCTTGTGCCAGATAGAAATATATCACATGCTAAACAGGCTGCATATGAAAATTCAATATAATTCCAATTTACATCAATTTCAGTATAATTAAGAACTTCCCTTCATGAATTTTTGCAACTGATATTCATGCTATTGTTCAGTCCCTTGCATCATTTTATCTTGCAATCCATTTCTCTCTGTCTCTTAAGGAAGATATTCAGACTGCTTCTTTGCCACTAATCAGGGTAATAAAAAGCCATTCAATTATTTCCTACCATTACCTGAAGAATAACTGGGAAGGTGCGTTCAATTTTTTTCCAGCTCCAGTTGCATACACACACTCCTTCACTGATCTCATGTGCTGAGCCTGGACTCCCAGGTAAACATTGGTCACCTCCATTGATGACCTATTCCTAGGAAACATTTTCAGAGGTGCCAAGCGAAATTTTGAGGAGGTGCAAGATCCTTTCAAACTTGGTATCCTGAGGAATGTACTTGGGGATTCATGCATACAGGGCACTATGCAATCTCAATAGTTCATAACTGACTCACTGTACAGCCAGACAGAAGTTTCCCCTCATGGAACGTCTTATAAACATACAACTCTTTCTCTTTGACAAAAGACACAACCTGAAATTTGGAACTGGCAATGTATGACTTGAAACAGCAGGACAACTTCTTAAATGACCTAGATCAAGCGTAAACACTAGAGTAGTCTGAAAGGTTTCAAATGTGGGGGAGAAAGTCACATTCTGTGGAAATGTGCTCCCTCCATTTGATCTGTCACTAAAATTTTCAAAACATGACACTCCTTGAACGTAATATACTTTGATGATAAACTAGATTAACTTTCCCCAGTACAAGCGAAAGGGCACCTGTTGCCAGAATGCCCATATTCCTCGTTGGCTGTCTTGTAGCTGTCATCACTTCAATGCAATCTGCGCCCAACATGCTGGAATATAATGAATATGTCAGGAGTTGGAGGTCAGCCATCCAACTACATGAAAACTTGGCTTGCGTACAGTGTCAGCATGGAGGCCTCGCCTATCATCTTGTGCAAAGGATTTCTGCACCACTTGATTTGTTTGCACAGGGTTTGTTTTTGTTGGATGGAAGCGCATTTACCGAGAGGCTTTTTGACAGCCCATCCAAACATTTGCAATTTGGAAAAGGGAGCTTCCTCTTTCAAGCCTCTTAACTAATGTGTGGTGTGAAATGCCACTGCTGCTGATTGCACTCTGTGTTTATTGTTATTATATTATCATGGAAGAGACCAAATGAGGACTGAGTGTTTAGACAAGGTAGAATAATCTGTCAATGTAAGAAGGTTCTTGGCTTTTAAATGAAACTCTTCCAAACTGTGTGTCCTTCCTTTTAGGCTTTATACATTCAGTGAGAATTTTATCATATATTTTTTAAAAAATATCTAAACTCTGAGGGTGAGCCACCATGTTGCCCAAGTAGCATTTTCCTTTCCCCTCGCAGCCTCTGCAGCCTCCCCAAATCTGTTCGGGGGGGGGGGGGTGTCCTCCCACTCTCTGGGTTAGATTGCAGGGGGTGGGGGTGGGAAAGAGACCTTGAAGGTCCCAAGTTCACTTCTCAGCATTTCCGGGTAGGGCTGTGAAAGGCTCTTGCTTGAAACCCAGGAGAACTGCTGCCAGGCCATTGTAGACAATACTGAACTAGCTGGACCATTGGTATTGCTTGTTATTGATTACCTGCCCTTTACCTTCTAAAGTCCCAGGACAGATTACAACATTAAAACACAATCTTAAAAACAGTTTAAAGCAGCTTATAATCACAGAAATAGTACCCAGTGTAAGGCAGCTTCATATGTTCTTACCTTTGTCTGTAAATCTTCTCCAGGTAAAAGCAGGCAAAACTGGACTAGATGGGCAAACTGCCTCACCTAGTATAAGGCAGTTGTCTACCTTTTCTTTGGAAAACACACACATGCAACTGCTTTTTCTAAGCTACACATTCCCCCACTGCATCAATACAGTACGTATTTTCTGATGGAAGGGGGCACAGACCTCCCTGCCAGTTCAGTTACGTTTTCTGTCGCTTAACTGACTTATGTGCACTGTGGAGGGGAAGTGCGTGGCTTTACAATTAAAGTCTTCCCCTAAATTGCTACAACATGGATAAACTCTATAGGCTGTGGTTGGCTTTCTATGCTACAGGGAGGGACAACAAATGCAAGTTGCTGGTGTTGCCAGGCCACAATCCCCACACAGAGTTAGGCACACTTAAGCCCAAATTCATGGAAAATAGTGTTGCCAACAGATGTTAACTATGATGGTTAGGGAAAACATCTGTTTGCTTGAAGTTTCCCAATATGTGAGTCAGCTGGAAGTAATTACCAGATTCTGGAGTGCTAACTTAAGAGGATCCAACACCATTTCCACTGATTTGGAGGGCCCATCCCAAAGGTTTTATCCCATGAGGAATGCATTGTACATTGGATGAGACCCAGACTCAGTTGCCCTTAAGTCTCACTGAAGTCAATGGGACCAGTTATCCATCCCTTAAGTTGGACTCTACTTCTTTGAAGGTTTCAAAGCAGAGGTTGATGGACACCTGTCATGGATGCTCTAGCTGAGAGTCCTGCATTGCAGGGGGCTGCACTAGATGACCCTTGGGGTCCCTTCCATCTCTAAGATTCTATGGTTCTATGAAGTTTTGTTGTTTTCAGTTGGAGCTATGTGTAGGTCATTTGTTCTGTATTTTATAATTTTATATTTTTATGATGTTTTAATTATTTTATTGTACGCCAGCATGGTATTCCCCCCCCCCAATGAACTGGCAGTATAGAAAGAAAGCTAAAGATAAATAAATGTTTAGGGGTATGCATCGTCCCCCCCCCCCGAAAAAAACCCACTGGTTTATCCCAATTATTGCTCTTTATCACATTTCACTTCCTTTTACTGCTTCTTTTTCCTTCTGAGATTGTTCACACAAATGCTCCTACCCAAACAGGGGCAACACAAGAAAAGGAACACTGCCACAAGGTAATGCAGCCAATCAAATTTCCCCAGTGAGAACAAAATATTGAAACGTGGAGACTTTTTCATGCTTACTGAAAACGTTCATGAAAAACAAAGTACTTTCAGCACAGATGTAGTGAAAACAAAAGTAGGAGCCAGTACTCTGCTATTTGCAATAGCAAAAGCTGCTCTGGGTCTGGGTGTTACAGCAGCAGGACCATTCTGTTTTAGGAAATATATATATATATATATATATATATATATATATATATATATATAAACATCTGGATGTGCCCTGATTCCACAGATTTGTAGTTCCATTAGTATAGATACCTGCAGGTTGGTATGAGATCTGGAAGTTGGTGCCACTAATTGTTACAAATAAATAATCCTTTTTTGGAAATGGGTCTCCACCGATTCCTGAAGGAAACTTGCCATACAGCTAATAAAAAATGAGTCCTAACAGAGAAGCTCCGTGGTCCACTTCAGCAGTGCCAACAACTTATTTATCAATATTGCACCCCAGTTTTTCTAGGAAGAGCTCAGGGTGACCCATACACAATGATCTCATTTTATCTTGACAACAGTGAGATAGGATAGGCTGGGACATACCGGTAGTTACTTGACAAATTCTAGTGAGCTTTATGGCCAAGCAGAGATTTGAATCCGAGGCACTCTGGTCCAGATCTAACACATATATATCCACATCTACAGCGCCACGTTGGCTCGTATACTTTAGCGTAATCTGCCACTCTCTTATTCAGTTTTATATGTATTGTCTTGCTGATAAGAGAGAAGGAATCTGTTTTATCTTTAATTCATGCCATAGTGATTTCTGAATCCCACTCCAGCACTTTTGACTACGAATAGGTGTATAAAATCAGAGGAGATTGTACAAAATTATCTTTAATGAATTGGCCAGGATTAAGATTATCTTTGTGACAATCAGAAATAAAATTAAAACATAAGTAGTTTGAAGAAGGAAAGGCCTCCTGGGAATATTTACCATAGATGGGATCACAGAAACTTGGACATAAGTCTTATCAAAATCTTTCAGTGAAAAATAATGTATGTGGATCTGGAAATTAATAATAGAATTGAGTTGAGGTTAATTGGCTAGGGAAGTATGTTCTTGCTCAGATGGTAGATTGCAGTAATAATTCCTTCCCTAGGGTGAGAGGCAGAATTTTTTTCATGAACATTTAAAAAATGAACTGTCTGATTGACTTAGACTTTCCCTCAAAATGCTGTAAAAGTCATCTGTGTGACATGTGCATGCATGTGTATCCTGTGTTCATGCACACAATCCTGATTTGTGGTTGGAAGAGCTTTATATGACTCGAGCACGGTAAAGGTAACATTTAAATAACCCAACCACAAAAGTGAGGGATGGTCAATGAGTATTTCACATGGAATTGCCATTTCCCTCCTCTTGGGCAACAGTTCTTTAGAAACGATCCCTATGATTAGCCCTCATTTGTGTGATTGGACCATTTAAACCAGCCTTCCCCAGCCTGGTCCCCTCCAGATGTTTTGGACTGCAATTCCCATCAGCCCTGTGGCTGATATGTTACCTCAGTCACGTTGGGTAGAATCCTAGTCTTCAAGTGTGCATCACCCAGTACTGTGTCAGCGGCATATTCACGGTGGAAGTCCCTGTCCAGGAGACAAGCGTGGGATAGATAGGCAATAGTTTCCACCAATGGCCTTAAGATGGCCACCTCAGTATATCAACATCTTTTGGGGGGGGGCATAAACTGTGGCATGGCCCTGAAGCAGTTCCAGCCCCCTGACAGGAGGCTGGAATTGATATACACTCAATGCTTGAGCCAATGTTCCACCTACACCTGTAGTCAATAAAATTGTGGCCATTTTTAACCCAGATAGTTGTCTGTTTGTGTTTGTACTGTCACACCTCACATAGTATTAGGCTGGGGAGGAGAGGCCAGTGACCTTCATTTACTGAAGAGGAAGGCCCTACTTCTGCAGGCCTGACATGACTTCCAAATCACCAGGAAGCCGTTTGCCTGCCATCCAGTTGGTCTGGTCTGACATCTTTCCTTGGAGGGTGTGATATGGTGAAGGGGGCCCCCAGACTGATAGGTAGAGTCTGCAAAATGATCAACTGGGAGATTTGGCTGGCACTACTTGGCTGTGGTCGGCTGGTCTTGCATCGCTCAGAAGTGCAGCAAGTTAGGGTTGAGCTATTCCAGCCCAATGACATTCTCCTTTCTGACCTGTAGAGGCACCTGCTGAGAACAACAGAGAGACACAGATGCCCTGTCTTCTGAGAACTGGTCTTATAAACTAAGACACTACTGAACTATATTTACTGCACCAAGCCATTTAAATCGAGTTTTTGAGATCAGAGAGTGTAGTCAAAGTGGTTTTGGCATGCAAAGTAATTTTTAACTGATGCAAACTTTCATCAAAGAGGGTGGATTAACCTCCTCAAATAAACCACAATAATGTCAATTTAGGGAAGAGCAAGGGTTCATTTCTGCACATTGAGGCCTATGTTTCTGTTTGTGTGATAAAGGCACAACACAAATGAATAAGATTCAGCCATAGGATCTTTACATTTTTGTGTATATACTAGGGGGTGGGGAGACACAGCTCTGCTAAATATTTAATACAGCAAAGGATTGGTTTTTGGAGCAATTCAGAAAGTATCAGTGAAAATGTCAGCTTCCACAATAGCATTTGTATTCATTTACAATACAAATGGGAAGTAATAACTTTTTACTTCTCTAGCATTTTTATTAAAGGTTCTTGGTATGCTTTGAAAGCAGCCATTAATTAAGCCATGAAGTCTCTGGGAAGCAGGCATAGTTTCCTATAACCCTCTTAACAATCCAACACAGCAATATGTGGGATGAGATTTTCAATATGTCTAATTGGACTTAGCTGCTATCAAAGGAACAGTAGAGTAGAACACTTAAATTGTTTCATAGCTTTTCGAAATCCCATTCTTAGGGTCATGTCTTCACTCAGATTTTACTGGTGCTTTATTGAAAGGACAATAACTGCAATTTCCTTGTTCACGAGGATTCACATTTTTTATCAGTAGCATTTTGAGGTTAAATCAGATTTTAGGCATGCCTGGAAGATACAGCAGTAGCTCAAATTGTCTAGATGCAACAAGCATCGAAGGGACATTGCAGATGGTTCCAGAAGGCCAGAAATAGTTTGCTAGAGCATTTATTAAAAGCAGTATCTTCCAAAGTCCTCCTTCTTAATGCAATGGGACTATGAGACAAGCCCCAGCATAAATTGAGGAGAGAGAGAGAGAGAGAGAGAGAGAGAGAGAGAGAGAGAGAGAGAGAGAGAGAGAGAGAGAGAGAGAGAGAGGAGAGAGTGCTGATGGAAAATAATAGAATTTCTAGTAACTACAATACGTGGATGGAACAGATACAGGTGAAATCAGTACTATGATGGAAGCATATTTGCTTATTGGACACACACATTTGTTTCAGGGGACACCCACATTGGGTCAGAATCACCAAGCAGATGTAGATACACCGTATTACACAGGAATGCAAAGTGCAGATAACAAAGCGTATCACGAGTGAGGTAAGGCAGAATGGCAAATCAAAACATGATCTGGATGCCTGAGCCAATGCATTATGATGGACCTTCTCACCCCAGCTTTGACCACAGCAGTATCAACCTTTTATATGAGCAGAGGCCAGAATGCTATTTAAATGGACACTTATGCACAGAGGCAAGAATTGTTAGTAGGATCAATTCATCGGGTCTCCAGTAGACTCCTGCAACTAACCATCCACATTCCACAGTCTTCGATGCTTCAACAAAAGAAAGGATGAGAAATTCCATCACGGACACTCAGGAAATAACTACTTGACTAGGACACTCAGATCCATGACCCATGTCCAAATGCTTTCATTCGACACAAATTGCTTCCACATCTTTAGTAATCAATTTTGCAAAGGACAAAAGTTAAATGTGCCCTGGATATCGACAGCTTCATTCTTGTGTTGTCTGAATCGCATAAGCACTTATCTGCTTGAGAAGCTGGAGACAGGTTCGTCAATCCACTCTCCATATTTTAAAATTGCTCTGCTCTTGTAGCTGCCAAATCAGCCACGTTGTCCTGATTCTATTAATGCCATCATTTCTAACTGCTACTCAAAAATCTGCTAAATAGATTTACTCTTATTATTCTGAGCATAGTGGAACAACAGTGTTATCCTGCATTAAGTGGGAACTGCCCGGGCCTTCCTCCACTCCCTCTTTTTCTTCTTATTTCTTTGATGAACAAATACAACTTGACTATTTTGTTTAATTGTCCTTTGCAAATAGTGGGGCTGATACTATCAGGTGCTGAATATATCCTCTCACAACAGATCTGAGAGCTCCCACTGATCTTTTTCTTTTTTAAAAAAAATCTACTGCCCATTGATTTTTCACCTTGGCATTCACTCTCATGAACAATCAAGGGCACTTATTTCTATAGAATCTATTATATTTTAAAGCTCTGAATTACACATGCAGTTTATGCACCAGGCTGTCACACACATATGGCAGAAATTAGGCACCCTCTTCTCAGCAGTATATAGCACCAGTTTCCATTACACACCATTCAGTCACAAGCACACCGTTTAGGTTTGCCTAAAATTAGGGAATATTTTGCTTTGCAACTGGATTCAACATGCAAAAGAAGTTATGAGCTGCCACTTTGATGATCACAGCATCATATGGATGCTGCAAGAACCATGGGGTCACAAGGTGTGCCAGATCTACAATAAACTCCCATCTGGAAGCACCCTTAATGCATGGGTGAAACTAGGCTTTATTTCACCCAGGTCAAAGACGCAGTGTGGCACACACACTTGCACACATGAACGCACACGCACACACACAGCCGGGAGCCTAAATGGCGCCCATCTGGAGGCTTCACTTGGGACAAAAAAACTGGTTAGCCCCCACAACTACATGAATGGCCACATGAACAGATACCCACAAAACTGGCAGCTGGCTTGTCTTTTTGCAGTGAGTATTTGTGAAGAGACACCAGAAAGGGAATTCAGACAACTGTCAAGCATGGTTGTTTCATGGATGGGAACCTGTGACCATCCAAGTGTTGATGGACTCCAACTGTCACCTGCCCTAGCTAGCATAGCCAGTGGTCAGGTATGATAGGAGATGTCCAATGGCTTCCCTGATCCTGGCCCTGTCCCCCCCCCCGGGAGGCATTCTGAGGTCAAAGACACCATTGCTGCCTGGTCATCATATGTAACATCATTCAATTGGTTGGTGGCTTTTCCCAATGAGAGCCATTTCAGGGCAGGGAGGAGGGATGTCTTAAAGAATTCTGTTTTCTATTGCCAGCCTTGCCAATTTATATTACCAAGTGTTGAAAATGACCAGATGGAGTTCAACTTCCGAGTGGCTGCATTGAAAAATAAGATATAAAATTAAAAGTTCTTGTGTGATCTTGGGAGATCAACTTAAAAACTGTCGGTCTTTCAGCACACATACCAGATGGTTGGAAAGTTCTTTAAAAATAAAACTAATTCATATTCATTTGATAAATGGAAGCCACTACATGCAAGATCATAATTGTTTGGGTAGCAAAAACTGCTGCAAGTTATATTCAATATCTCTAATTAGGCAGAGAGAATTAAAAACTGCCAAACAGATGTTCCACACACAACAGTTAATCTCTTAGATCATAGAAGTCTTTAATGTTCATTTGGTATTTATTAAGTCAACAAGCCCTTTAAAAAAAATCTCAGTTAATTATTTAATTGAGGACCTTCGCCTTAAAAGACAGTTGTTGGTTCTCTATAGAAAAACTTGGGCCCTATCTATTAATAATGTGTAGCTCAATAATGCATGGAATTGACCCCGAAACGAAAATGTATACAATGTATGTGTGAGTTGCTAAGACAAATATGTGAATTGCAGAAAATGAAGATTGGTCCTGTGTTTCAATGTTTGTGGTTTTACTATGTTTTTATATGTATTGTAAGCAGGCCAGAGTGGTTTGGGAAACCCAGCCAGATGGGCGAAGTAGAAAAAGAATAATATAATAAGAATACGAATAGGAATACGAATGTGTGTCCTCCTCTAAATTTTGCTTTCTTTACATAAAGTATAGTTTCTGGCAGTTTGGTTCAGCCCTGCAAAGCAAGAAAATTTTGATTCTATTTGTGGCAGAAAAGCTTCACCCGCACAAGTGCATGAAGTCAGAGAGGAAGGGGATGGAAGGAGATGAGAGCTCCTGAGACAGAAGAGGTCTGCATCTATGGAGGGAAGTGAAATCAAAGGACCATTTTGCTTGTAATGCCACTGACACTATCCTCCATTCTGTAAGGAGGAAAATATGCAAAGCCTGGAGTTAAATGACAATTGAATGTAAAAGTGCAGGCTGTGACAATTCAATCAAATCTTAAATGTATGCTAAATGACCCTAACTGAAAAGCAGCTAGGAGTTGTTTAGTGCTATTTCTGTGTTTTCAGAAAAAAAATCTGTTTGCAACCCCATGAAGTCGGAAAATTGTGGAAGTTTTGTGATGTAATTTTCTGTTGTAGTTTTCTGATGAAATTTGGGGTGGTGCCCAGGTATAAAGTTCTTTCCCACTATTTAAAACTTAGAATGACATGGAGATATATCAATTTAAAAATCCAATTTCATAATGCAACAAGGTATTGCAGTGTAAATGGAATGCTATAAATTGGGACAGAAGAGTCAGCCTCACAACCATTATTATTATTCTCCCACCTTTTCCCCAGACTGGGACTCAAGGTGGCTTTCACAAATTAAAACAACACAGATAAAATGCAAAACATATAAAAGCTAATCATTAAAAAGTAATTAAACTCTAATACAACGAAAACAAAATGCAAAACAAATCTATTAAAATGCAGATAATAAAAACAACACAGTACTATTAAAGTCCGTTTCTTAAAAACACAGTCAGTTCCAAAAGGCCTGTTGGAATAAAACACTTTTCACCTGTTAGTGGAGGCACAAGAAGGAGGGAGCCTGTCTAGTGTAGGGTTGCCACCTTTGGTCTGGCAAAATAAGGGACATGTCAGGCAGGGGTGGAGGGAATTGGGGAGCTAAAAATGGCTTTACCTGATGCAGAAATAACTTCAAAGCAATCCATTACAATGATCAAATGGAAGCTCTCAGTAACTGCAGACATTCTAACAACAACATTGAAAGGAAATGCACCCCACCTGCTGAATTTCTGCCTGCCAGAGGGATGGTAAATGTAGAAAGCTAGCAAAAAAAGAACAAAGAAAGAAAAGGGGGGAAGAGATAGCAAGAAATTCTGCTTCTCTTCCTCACAGAGCTTTGCCTCCAACATCCTAAAAGGGTTCACATGACCCCTCATCCCCCTGAAGGCTCAAATATATGAAGGCTATGACGTTTAATGCCTAGAGATGGATGGATTATTATTTATTAAATGTTTCTACCACCCTTCATCCGGGCAATTTCAGCAACAAAATGCTAAATGTAAGAAGCCCTTTTTTGCAGCCTCCACGCTATCCATTCTAGAGGTGGAAATAAGCCAAGAGGACCCTTAAACATACAGCAAGAGGCAAAGTGAGACTGAACTTTGCAAGCAGAGGCTGCTGCTCCAGGAAAGGTCTTGCTGGTTCTCTTGAGATCCACACAACCCCAAAGAGCCTGCTGGCTGGTGAGCTCTATTGGCTAGCCTGGAGAGTCCATCAGCCAGCTTTGGAGGGTGGGCTCAACTTCTGAGGGGCCTAGCAAGTTAGGCTGTGCAAGACAAGGGTGAGTGCACAAACTTTTTTTTTAATGACTTCAAAAACGTAACAAAAGGCATCTGAAACAGAGCAGGGGACT
Organism: Zootoca vivipara; assembly: GCF_963506605.1. Lineage (NCBI taxonomy): Eukaryota > Metazoa > Chordata > Lepidosauria > Squamata > Lacertidae > Zootoca > Zootoca vivipara. The sequence goes on from NC_083286.1 coordinate 5,647,896, forward strand.
CTGTACCACCAAAACAGAACAAATGTGTATTTTAAAGGACAGGTGGCAACCCTAGTCTAGCTTCTCTAGGAAGGGAGTTCCAAAGTCTGGGAGCAGCCACCAAGAAAGCCCTGTCCTGCATCTCCACCAAGCATCCATGTGAGGTTGGCAGGACTGAGAGAAGAGCATCCGCCAAAGATCTCAGAGCCTGGGCAAGTTCTATGGGAGTGGAACTAAACCCAGTAAAAGTAATGCAACAAACCCCACAACTAAATGCAGCCATAGAGTAGACTTACTGAAACAAATTACAGTAAGTGATTCAGCAGGGGAAACACAGCCCCGAACAAGTAAGGAGGTAGTACAAGAATACTTGGCTAGTTTAGATGTATTCAAGTCTCCAGGGCCCAATGAACTACATCCAAGAGTATTAAAAGAAATGGCAGAGGTGATTTCAGAACCACTGGCAAAAATCTTTGAAAATTCCTGGAAAACAGGCAAAGTTCCAACAGACTGGAGGAGGGAAAATGTTGGCCCCATTTTCAAAAAGGGGAAAAGAGAGGACCCAAACAATTACCGCCCAGTCAGCCTGACATCAATACCAGGAAAGATTCTAGAGCAGATCATTAAGCAAACGGTCTGTGAGCATCTAGAAAGAAACTCTGTGATCACTAAAGGTCAGCATGGCTTTCTGAAAAATAGGTCATGTCAGACTAATCTGATCTCATTTTTTGACAGAATTACAAGCCTGGTAGATGAAGGGAATGCTGTGGATATAGCCTATCTTGATTCAGCAAGGCCTTTGACAAGGTGCCCCATGATATTCTTGTAAAGAAGCTGGTAAAATGCGGGCCAGACAATGCTACCATTCAGTGGATTTGTAACTGGCTGACTGACCGAACCCAAAGGGTGCTAATCAATGGCTCCTCTTCATCCTGAGAGAAGTGACTAGTGGGGTGCCACAGGGTTCTGTCTTGGGCCCAGTCTTATTCAACATCTTTATCAATGACTTGGATGATGGGCTTGAGGGCATCCTGATCAAGTTTGCAGATGACACCAAATTGGGAGGTGTGGCTAATACCCCAGAGGACAGGATCACACTTCAAAATGACTTTAACAGATTAGACAACTGGGCCAAAGCAAACAAGATGAATTTTAACAGGGAGAAATGTAAAGTACTGCACTTGGGCAAAAAAAAAATAAAAAAAAATGAAAGGCACAAATACAGGATGGGTGACACCTAGCTTGAGAGCAGTACATGTGAAAAGGATCTAGGAGCCTTGGTAGATCACAAACTTTACATGAGTCAACAGTGTGATGCAGCAGCTAAAAAAGCCAATGCAATTCTGGGCTGCATCAATAGGAGTATAGCATCTAGATCAAGGGAAGTAATAGTGCCACTGTACTCTGGTCAGACCTCACCTGGAATACTGTGTCCAGTTCTGGGCACCACAGTTCAAGAAGGACACTGACAAGCTGGAACGTGTCCAGAAGAGGGCAACCAAAATGGTCAAAGGCCTGGAAACGATGCCTTATGAGGAACGGCTTAGGGAGCTTGGTATGTTTAGCCTGGAGAAGAGAAGGTTAAGGGGTGATATGATAGCCATGTTCAAATATATAAAAGGATGTCATATAGGAGAGGGTGAAAGGTTGTTTTCTGCTGCTCCAGAAAAGCGGACATGGAGCAATGGATTCAAGCTACAAGAAAGAAGATTCCACCTAAACATTAGGAAGAACTTCCTGACAGTAAGAGATGTTCAACAGTGGAATTTGCTGCCAAGGAGTGTGGTGGAGTCTCCTTCTTTGGAGGTCTTTAAGCAGAGGTTCGACAGGCATCTGTCAGGAATGCTTTAATGGTGTTTCCTGCTTGGCAGGGGGTTGGACTGGATGGCCCTTGTGGTCTCTTCCAGCTCTATGATTCTAAGTGGGTCTGCTCTGAGGATGAATTAACACTGGCTATCACCCCCAGTGTTTAGAAAAAAATGACCTGGACTTGATTAACGAAAATGATCAACATTTTCTTTCTGCCAGGCTCCTTCACAGGGAGCTTCGGGTACTTTCAGTTCGGTGCTTTTCGAAATCTAGCAAATGACGCCTTAAGGAGCAAACACCTTTGGAGGGAAGGATCCCTGTAGGGACCCTGCAGATGTGCTTTACAAACCTTGCAACAGATTAATATACAGAACAGATCTATTGTTTATATTAATCATATGCACATTTATTCTGTTTGAGCTTTGAATACATTTGTAAATATGTTAGTATAAAGCTATGGGCATACATGTACAAGAAATAATTTATTTCCCTTTAGGGAAAACATTGATTGCTGCCTAAAGGCAGGAGGGCAGGAATCATTTGTCATTTATTGTCTCATGCCTTTATGTTCTTGGGTTGCTTTGCTTATGATAATGTCCTCTGTTAGGGTGAGAGCCTTGTTTCCTATCCTTCCCTTCCCCCTTCACATACTGGTTTTTTTTTATTATTACTTTTTACTCTCTCTCTCTTTTTTTTAAAAAAGAGGGCATTTCTACTCGAAACTAATACTGCAGGATGAAAATAGCAAGCATAAATCAGTACATCAAAGTCCCACCATGCCTACAGTGTACAAATAGCTGTTGATGAGTTTGCCATGCTTACTGAACTGAATAAATATAAAAGTGTTTCATGCGCCTTCCTATTTTCAGTCCCAATGCAATGCGTTAACCTCAGAATATCAAATTGAATCAAGGGTTCTGAGGAGAGCTGCCTGCAAAGCAGTTAGGATGACACTCTTCATTACCCTATCTAGATACAGGTTTCAGACAACCATAACCAGTGCTTTCACAACCTCTCACCTAAAGTCAGATAATGGAACAGCCACCCAAATAAGCAACTGTCTCCCTCCCTCCCTCCCCAACAAGCGTTTCAGAACCTCTTGAAATGTGAAGCCCATAGAGGCCATGGAAGCTGAAACTGAAATTGTTATGAAGAGACTTTTACTGGATGAATTTTTCCCTTGCCAGGCACAAATAAACAGCTCTCAATAGGGTGCTCACCACACAGTGTGTCAGCACATATTATGCAGTCTGGTGCTGAGTGGATGTGTCAGCTGCCCATTAGACCACACTAAAATAGAATTGCCAGGAGCCTGAAGCATGAAGCATGATATTAGATAAAGTGATGAAATTTCACTCGATTAAAGAGCCAGGTCAAGGACAGTTACCTCAGGAAATTCCTTTTTCTCCTCTCGAATATTTCTTGCACTTTGATGAATTTATCCCTTTTCTGCTTATTTCTTTATTATCATATTTCAAACTATCTGGGTGATGAATTTTATGCTCTCCAGCCTCTGACAGATTGAGAATGCTGGAACCTTTTTTCTTCTTTTTCTTTAAGTTTCAAAAAAGCCTCTTGCAGACAAATGGACTCCTCCTAGGTTGGAACAAACATTGGATTGACTTGTTAAAGATGTGTGATCTTATATTTATTTTTTTACAAGGGAAAAGAAATCAGAGCAGACTGATTTTTTTTATTAAAAAATTTATTTAGGTTTCTTGAGCACTAAGGTAGAATAGTACCTACAGGCACAGCAAATCTCCCTGTTTACCTCACAGAACAATATAGACTGAAGGCAAGAAAAAGTGGGATTTGTTTCAGGAGCCTAACAGAACCCTGGGGCCTCACATAGACTCCCCCTGCACTATACATGTATTTGTTGTTTAGTCGTTTAGTCGTGTCCGACTCTTCGTGACCCCAGACACTCCTGTCTTTCACTTATACATGTATACCATACCACTAAGGCTTGCCCAATCGCCTTCTAAATCTGGCCCATGGACGGTCCGAGAATCAGCGTGTTTTTACATGAGTAGAATGTGTCCTTTTATTTAAAATGCATCTCTGGGTTATTTGTGGGGCATAGGTATTTGTTCTCCCCCCCTTCAAAATAATCCGCCCCCCCAAGGTCTGAGGGACAGTGGACCGGCCCCCTGCTGAAAAAAATTGCTGACCCCTGCTTTAAAGAGTCACGGTTTCTTGGGAACTCTGTAGTTTGGTCAGGGTGCAGAGCTGTTAGAAGACCACTATTCCCCTCCCCCTCCAAACAACAATTCCCAGAATCCCCTGGGCAGAGGAATTGATTGCTAAACCACTCTAGGAATTGTAATTCTGAGTGGAGATTAGGGATCTCCTAATGACAAAGAGACAAAATACTGTATGCTTGTCTCTTTCTGATTCTCTCAGGGCAGTCTAAGTAGAAGTTAACACAAACATTGTAACTTGGATGATTTTTGAATAATGCATTACATAGTAGCAATAGCACACAGGCTGGAGATAACAAACATCTCACAATCTCTCTTGGAGACCAGGTTGCCTTATACAACCGAAAATTGTGATTGTATTCGATCCAGGACAGGCAGCACTGTCCTTCAGGCCTTTATTTGAATACTTCCTCCCCAGGATCCCATATTTAGCAGTGTGAATTTTCTTACATCAGCTGTTGAATCTTTTCACAATCACACTATATGCATATTCAGGGTTTCCTGAGAGATAATACCTTTTCTCTCACCTGCCATGTCTCATTTAGTGGGGGCACTGAGAGAAGGGCCCGAGCCAATGATCTCAAGGTAGAGTCCTAGGCATAGCTGCCAAGTTTTCCCTTTTCTCGCGAGGAAGCCTATTCAACATAAGTGAAAATCCCTTAAAAAAGGGGATAACTTGGCAGCTATGGTCCTAGGTTTATGTAGGAAGAGGGAATATTTCAGGTATCACTTTAAATCCCCCTTAGGAAAGTTGGTGGAAGAAATACATATTTTATAAATAAGGCAAGCAGACAGAGGGGAAGGTAACTTTCTGGATTTAAAATTAAAAAAAAAATCCTTCAGTAGCACCTTAAAGACCAACTAAGTTTTTATTTTGGTATGAGCTTTCGTGTGCATGCACACTTCTGCAGATTTAATTTGTTTTCATCTATTTTATCCTCCCAACCGATTCACACACAAAATGTTCATTTAAATTCTGGACAGACATTTTTGGCAGTGACCCCTTGGTTGTGGAAACCAGGACACCCCCCCAGTGCCCCTATTTTCCAGGGACGCCCCTGATTCAGAGAAGCCACCTCAGCTTCTGATTTGATCCTGGAATGTCTCACTTTTCCTTAGGATATTCCTATTTTCATTGGAGAAATATTGAAGGGTATGGAGTTATCCGACCCTCGAGTCATCTGAAGGCAATCTTGTATAGGGAAGTTTTTAAGTGTTTAATGATTTATTATGTTTTTATATACATATGTTGGAAGCTGCCCAGAGTGGCTGGGGCAACACAGTAAGATGTGTGGGGTATAAATAGTAATATTATAATTATGGAATGGGACGTCCCTATTTTCATCAGAGAAATGTTGGAGGGTATGGGAAAGCCGAGCACAGAGAAGGCTACCTAGCACCTGCAACAATGTCCTCTTGGTACCTAGCAGGTACCTTTAATATGCTGTGGTTAGCAGTGTTTAGCTCTGTAATATATTTGCTTTTTTGTTTCCTCTTTTTGTTGTTGTAGCATCAAGGTGCTTTATTCTCTCTGATTTTAAAGTACAGTCATACCTCATGTTACAGGTGCTCCAGGTTACGTGTTTTGGGGTTGCGGACTGCGGGAAACCCAGAAGTACCAGAACGGGTTACTTCTGGGTTTCGCCACTCGCGCATGCACAGAAGCACCAAATCGCGCTGGCGCCTGTGCAGACGCGGTGCTTCAGGATGAGAACTCTGTAGGTTGCGGATGTGCCTCCATCATGGATTATGTCCGCAACCCGAGGTTCCACTGTAGTTTATACTGACTTTGCAGTTCTGATTTTGCTTCATTTTCAATTGCATTCTTCAGATTTTTTTTATATTTTGTTTACCACCAACCCTAACTATTGGTGAGGGTTGTATCAGCTGGTGTTGTTCAGCTTATAGTAATGCCAGTGCTTTTTTCTTATGGGGTACTCAAGGGTACCCAGTACAGGCCCGACACATTTTCCTCTAACCCCCCCCCCCCAAAAAAAACCAAACCACTGAGGAAGGCTATAGTCAGAAGAACAAGGTAGGAAATAATTTTCAGTTATTTCCCCTCCTGTATTCAGACCCTCCAAATTTGGATGAGAGGGTTGGGGAACCTTTTGGTGAAAGGCAACTCAAAGCAGGTTGCTAATTCCATGGCAGCTAGAAACAATGATCAGAGGGGAAATGCCATTTTTACTGTACATACCAGAGGAGCTCGATTCAGGTTCTAGAAAGGTTTGGAGGATGCCACCTTGGGCTATATTATGAGTCCTTGCAACTAATCTTCTAAACTCATATTCTACCATTATTTCTGGGAAACGTGTTACAAAAAACTCTAGAATCAGACTAGTGATCTTGTCCTCTGGCTTTCCCACATATGGACATTGTTGTTGTTTAGTCGTTTAGTCGTGTCCGACTCTTCGTGACCCCGTGGACCATAGCATGCCAGGCACTCATGATCGTAGCTTCGAGAACACTGTCCAACCATCTCGTCCTCTGTCGTCCCCTTCTCCTTGCGCCCTCAATCTTTCCCAACATCAGGGTCTTTTCCAGGGAGTCTTCTCTTCTCATGAGGTGGCCAAAGTATTGGAGCCTCAGCTTCACGACCTGTCCTTCCAGGGAGCACTCAGGGCTGATTTCCTTAAGAATGGATAGGTTTGATCTTCTTGCAGTCCATGGGACTCTCAAGAGTCTCCTCCAGCACCATAATTCAAAAGCATCAATTCTTCGGCGATCAGCCTTCTTTATGGTCCAGCTCTCACTTCCATACATCACTACTGGGAAAACCATAGCTTTAACTATACGGACCTTTGTCGGCAAGGTGATGTCTCTGCCCCTTCATGGATCAATGCCTTGTCATGGCAAAGGGGCTTGAATAACTCAGAGAAGCTATGAGCTATGCCATGCAGGGCCACCCAAGATGGACAGGTCATAGTGGAGAGTTTTGACTAAACGTGATCCACCTGGAGAAGGAACTGGCAAGCCACTCCAGTATCCCTGCCAAGAAAACTCCATGGACAAAGACAACAGGCATATGGACATAATGCCTTGGAATTCATTGAGTCGTGGATACTTTAGACTTTTTCAGTCTGAAGGCCACATTTCCTTCTGGGCAACCTTCTGAGGACCACCATTGGTGGGTGGAGCTAGGAGCAAAAGTTGGGGGAGCAACAAATGTAAATTTAACCTTTGTACAGGAGTCTTGTTTCTTCACCCCCCTACACACTCCTCTCTATGCACACCTGCAAGAGACATTACCAGCTGGGCAGAAATACTTGAAGGGTGAAGACAGGCATGGAGGGAGTTTTGAGAGGCTGGAAGACTGAATCCTCTTCCTTTGACCTGAACTCCCCACCCCTTGTCTTGGCGGCTTAGTCATGAAAGGAGGGGTCTAAAATGTTTTGAGTTACTATTAATGAATTAAAATACATATGTTCTACCATTCAGGCTGAAAGTCAACAATGAAGAAACAGTAATCGATATAACACTTGACAACAATAATGGAAAGCACTAAAATGAAATATAGTCAAAATAAAAATACACTAGGTGTTTAAAGCCCTGGAAAATAGATAGCACTTTGCTTGGTAGTATGTATCGACTAATCTGCTTAATTCTTTTCCATTTCTGTTTCACTGACATTCGATCACGGGTCTGTTCCATCTCATTTTGTGCAGATTTTTTTATTAAAAAAATAACACACTGAAAGCTCACCTTTAAATTGAACACACTGTTAGCATGAAATCCACAGTTTTTATGTAGAAAATACTTATTTTTCAGTGTTTTGCAATGTATTTTCCATAAAAAAATTGTGTGCATTTTAAAGTAAAATAACAATCTTGTGCATGAAAAATACATCACGAAGCCAAATAAATGTGCAATCTGGTTGAAAATTGTGTTCTGATCTGAAAGCAAATGTGAGAGGGTCAGATTGGGACAGTCCACTGGAAAAGGCAAATTGAATGACTTTTCCTCCATTCCTGAGATGGAGACTCAGAAAACAGAAGGCCTTAACAGAAGATCTTAGTGTATGAGGAAGTTGCTGTGGGACAAAGTTACTTTTATCTGACACATATTTTGTCTCAGTCTTACATACAAGTCCTGCAGCACTGTTATCAACCGATTTTGTGCTGGCACCAATGAAGCTTTTCTCAATATATGAGTACCCACACCTGTGTTTTTTTTCACATACCCTAAAAAGCACTAATAATCTGTTTGTGTGTGTGTGTTGTATGTATTTCAGTCATTTGAAATAAGAGCTGCAGTTTAAAAGGAAACACAACACATCAAATAATAGCAGAGAAGCTTGTCTCCTTGCTCAGTCTGCTGTCCAGGTTCAAACTATTGATGAGCAACTTCAAGGCCTCCACTCTCCCTACTCTTCATTTGTCTCTGTTGGAATGGAATGGTGGAAGGTTCAGAACTGTTAAAGAAAGTTCATTGCTAAAGTATGGAATTTGATACCACAATGTGTAGTGAATACTACCAAATAGCTTTAAAAGGAGGGTTAGGGAAATTCATGGAGAATAAAGGTAAAGGGACCCCTGACCATTAGGTCCAGTCGTGACCAACTCTGGGGTTGCGGCGCTCGTCTCGCATTATTGGCCGAGGGAGCCGGCATATAGCTTCCAGGTCATGTGGCCAGCATGACAAAGCCGCTTCTGGCAAACCAGAGCAGCACATGGAAACGCCGTTTACCTTCCCGCTATAGTGGTTCCTATTTATCTACTTGCATTTTGATGTGCTTTCGAACTGCTAGGTTGGCAGGAGCTGGGACCAAGCAATGGGAGCTCACCCCGTCACAGGGATTCGAACCGCCAACCTTCTGATCAGCAAGCCCTAGGCTCTGTGGTTTTAGCCCACAGCGCTACCTGGGTCCCCTAGAAGAAGAAGAGGAGGAGGAGTAGTAGTAGTAGTTTGGATTTGATATCCCACTTTATCACTACCCTAAGGAGTCTCAAAGTGGCTAACAATCTCCTTTCCCCTCCTCCCCCACAACAGACACCCTGTGAAGTGAGTGGGGCTGAGAGACTTCAGAGAAGTATGACTAGCCCAAGGTCACCCAGCAGCTGTATGTGGAGGAGCAGAGACGCGAACCCGGTTCCCCAGATTATGAGTCTACCGCTCTTAACCACTACACCACACTGGCTCTCATGGAGAATAAGGCTAGCCTAGATAATGGCTCTGATGATTGTACCCAGGATCATAGACAAAATACCACAGAACACCAGCTGATGGAGGGCAAACAGCACCAAAGGGTTGACCGCAATGGTCTTGGGATTCTGGATTAGATAGGCCTTTGGCCTGATCCAGCCTGATCCAGTTCTCATAAAACTCATGCTGGTAAGATGTACCACCATGTGGTGTACAGAAAGGGGGGAGCAATACAAGCAAACTTGTATAGGACTGTGATCCATTATGCAACAAAAGAAAATATCCATGTGGCCATTATATTGGTGCTTCACAATAATGTTTATGTTTATTATGAGTATAGAGAAACTTGTCTTTCAGATGATTGGTAGCATTTTTTAAAGCTCTTAATAGACACAAAAAAGACATTCTAACAGCCTTTAAGCCATTTGGCTTATTTATATGTTGAGAGAGGATAAGTTCTATTTTGTAAACAATGCAATAAGAATAAAGAATACAATATACAGTATAATAAGGTGTGACAGACAAAGAAATAGTGAAACCGGAGCACTGCAGAGCAACCAGGAACCAGCAGTAGGAAAACTGTGTTTTGATGGGCAAAAACAAGGTAAGGAACGTTTTTATTTTACCAGTATACCCTGTGACGTTTTACAACAATATATCTAATATCATTCCAATAACGTTAAAAAGCCTTGGTCTTTCCCGATGTTCTTTAAGAATGCATGCAGAGACCCTGAGATTTTCTAGAAAACCTTGGGAAGATGAGCTAGTTAACAGGTGACATAGGGCTGGAGTTCCTGGTTTTCATCATCATCCTCAAAAGTAACTGAATCAGTCCACAAGGCCTACTATATGTATTCAGATGGCTTATATATTTTGCAGGTGTATTTCAAGCCTCAGTCAGGTGAAGCTGATCTCATCTACAACATACACACGTCTTGCCAACCCTGTGTGAAGATGATGCATTTGTTACTTTTCATCTGCATGAGGTTAAGATAAAAGGAACATAATCCTTCAGCAGACAGCATATAGCACCATTTGAGAAGGGAGGATTTTTTTTTTAAGTCTCTCTTTTCACATACTCATTGAACTGTGTTCCTCAAAGCCTGTCTGTCATCACATACAACCAGAGCAACCTGAGAGAGCCTTGGTTGATATTCTCACTGTGGTTTGCACTCTGCGCAGAAAGGATGCCTGCAGCAAAGTGCTTGTCTTTCTTCTCTTTTGTTTTCATTTGGTTATTTCCTTCATCTCAGATCCTTTGTGTAGTGGACCCACCACTTAATACCACCAATTAATAATGAGGCAGATCTGCTCCTGCTAACTGCCCCCAATTAAATACAGTGTACCCACCTCACAGTATAGCAATTACACATTATTCTACAATTTACCACATATTATCTAGTGGGGGACTTGTGTAAGGGAAGACTTAATGATTATAGTCTCAGGCAGAAACAACGAAGAAGAAGAAGAAGAAGAAGAAGAAGAAGAAGAAGAAGAAGAAGAAGAAGAAGAAGAAGAAGTGGAGGAGGAGGAGGAGGAGGAGGAGGAGGAGGAAAAATTCATTAAACAAAAAGAAGGTTATGAAAAAAAGTGGATCCAGAAATGCAAAAGTTAACTTATTTACTTTAACTATAGGATGTCTCAGCCTTAAACACAGTGTTACAGTGACAGCTTCTCTTAACCTCTCTTTACTCAAAATCAGTTGTTAGACTTCAGTTTAACTGTTACTTAGTTATGACAGGTGGTTCCTTTAAATACTTTTATTACAGCACAGCTTCCTTCACAGCTTAATACTTTGGTTCATGAGCGAGGGGCAGTTCTCCCTTCTCTTAACCATCCCACCCCTGAGGTATTCTAAATGGTTTAAGGCCCAGGGGATCCCCTCACCCCTTGTCACTGGGTCGGGAGTCTTCAGTACCTAGAAGAACTCTCCCTTCCTGGCTAGAACCAGGAATTTCTTCAGGGGGGGCAATGACAACAAAGATCACCTTATCTCTTATCTTATCTTAGAATTAGACCCAGGGAGCCTGAATTCCCACAGGATCTACCTCTCCCGGCTCAGACTCAGCCTTCCCAGGACACACCTGTCTGTATTCCTTTCCCAGACCCTCAACCTGGTCTCCCTCTCCAAGCTGCAGGGCTCTGTCCTCTCGCCATGGATAGCCTCCTCAGAACCAGTTCTCCTTATCTCACTCCCTATCTCCCAACTCCAATCAAACCCTATCTCTGAACCTGAACCTTAGCCCTATCTCAAAACCAAACCCTATCTAACCAACTCCCTCAGAAACGGCTCCTTTTATATCCCCCTCAAAGTGCTGGCCCCGCCCCCTCTGTGGCCAACTGTAGCCAATCAGAGAGAGGCTCCAGCCCTCAGGTGGAGTTTCAGAGGAACTGCATTACCAGAGTCTGGTCTGGCTTTGCTGTCCATCACACTTTGCTTAAATTATTTTAACTATATAAGGTCCTTCATAGTGCTATCAAAATCGTATAGTTGATAGCTGAAAACACAAGGATGTGGCTGTTTATTAACAGATCTGCAGTGAACTGCTTCCCTGCTGCCTTGTCCCTGTCAAAAGGCCAGTGTTCCAAGCCCTATAATGACCATGCTGGCTTGATCGTTGCTTTCCGAAAGGTGGCCCCATGTCTTAATTTACAGAATTCTGTTTGAGGGTTGTCAAAGGACCATCCTCTGTTCTTAAGGGCGGTCTAGTCCAAGTCTGGTGTTAAATAAAGAACTATAAGAAGTGGGAGCAAGGGCCTTGAAGTTGCCCATCAGCAGACAGGCACACAGATCACCATGTCACAGTCCCCACAACTATGGTGAGATGTGTTGTTATGATTTATAAGTTTGCACCTACACATATAAATGAGCAAATAATATATGTGCCCTCTTTTGCCCTTGTTTTTTTAGGTTGGCTTTGGGGTGAGGTATTCCCTGTGTTTTGGTAATGCATAAATGGTCAGGCTAGTTTTAGATAGAGGTCCTTTACAGTTCTGCCAACTCTAAATGTAAACACTAAGGACTAAATGTTGAGCCTTTTGGGCGGGGGGACAACGTATGTTACCACCAGGCTACAGCCTCCTTAACATGTACTGTGATATGTGGCCCCCGAAGCATAGTATATGCAGGTGAAGAGAAAAAGAGACTAGACTGATTATTTTTAAAGTGTATAATGTTGGTACGTAATGATTCCCCTCTACTGACTTATCTCTACAAGGAACCCTATTTCATCCTTGAGAGTGGTCTTGAGAACTGTAAAGCAGAGTTCTCAAGTACCACCCCCAAGGTTCTATGGCAGAAGCTGTGAGAACTAAGCTGACAGTTAAGCGGTATACGTTTTCAGTAGAATTATACCCTTAGGCTATACCTGAACCTGCAGCCATACACCTGCTGCTTCAGGAGAGAGAGGAGAGGAGAGAGAGGAAGGAGAGAGAGAGAGAGAGAGAGAGAGAGAGAGAGAGAGAGAGAGAGAGAGAGAGAGAGAGAGAGAGAGAGAGAGAGAGAGAGAGAGAAGTGGTAGAGTAAAGACCCTGATCATGATTGTTCAATGCACCTAGTTTGGTTCAGTTTCTCATGGACAACTGACCCAAGGCACAAAACAGATCCTGTTCAATCCTTGCATACATGATAGGCTGAGAAAGAAACTTCCAAAAATCTGACACCATACTTTTCACACACAGGTCCATACAGCAATTTCTGGTAGCACAGGCTCTCCAACATAATGTCTGAAAGAACCACAAGAACGTAGGCACAAACTTTCTGAGCTGACCTTGCAATAGTTCAAAAAACAATCTGTTACTCCAATGGGGAAATAACACTGGTGGATCTTCCAACAACACAAGAGACGACTCTACACATGGATATCACCAAATGGACAGCATCGAAATCAGATTGATTATATTCTCTGCAGCCAAAGATGGAGAAGCTCTATACAGTCAGCAAAAACAAGACCTGGAGCTGACTGTAACTCAGATCATCAGCTTCTTATAGCAAAATTCCAGCTTAAACTGAAGAAAGTAGGAAAAACCACTGGGCCAGTAAGATACAATCTGAATCAAATCCCTTATGAATACACAGTGGAAGTGAGGAACAGGTTTAAGGATTTAGATTTGGTGGACAGAGTGCCTGAAGAACTATGGATGGAGGCTCGTAACATTATACAGGAGGCAGCAACGAAAACCATCCCAAGGAAAAGGAAATGCAAGAAAGCAAAATGGCTGTCCAACGAGGCCTTACAAATAGCGGAGGAGAGGAGGCAAGCAAAATGCAAGGGAGATAGGGAAAGATACAGGAAACTGAATGCAGATTTCCAAAAAACAGCAAGGAGAGACAAGAGGGTCTTCTTAAATGAGCAATGCAAAGAAATAGAGGAAAACAATAGAATGGGGAAAACCAGAGATCTGTTCAAGAAAATTGGAGATATGAAAGGAACATTTCGTACAAAGATTACCATAATCAAGGACAAAAGTGGTAAGGACCTAACAGAAGCAGAAGACATCAAGATGAGGTGGCAAGAATACACAGAGGAATTATACCAGAAAGATATGGATGTCTCGTACACCCCAGGTAGTGTGGTTGCTGACCTTGAGCCAGACATCTTGGAGAGTGAAGTCAAATGGGCCTTAGAAAGCACTGCTAATAACAAGGCCAGTGGAAGTGATGATATTCCAGCTGAACTATTTAAAATTTTAAAAGATGATGCTGTTAAGGTGCTGCACCCAATATGCCAGCAAGTTTGGAAAACTCAGCAATGGCCAGAGGATTGGAGAAGATCAGTCTACATCCCAATTCCAAAGAAGGGCAGTGCCAAAGAATGCTCCAACTACCGCACAATTGCGCTCATTTCACACGCTAGCAAGGTTATGCTTAAAATTCTACAAAGCAGGCTTAGGCAGTATGTGGACCGAGAACTCCCAGAAGTGCAAGCTGGATTGCGAAAGGGCAGAGGAACCAGAGACCAAATAGCAAACATGCGCTGGATTATGGAGAAAGCTAGAGAGTTCCAGAAAAACGTCTACTTCTGCTTCATTGACTATGCAAAAGCCTTTGACTGTGTCGACCACAGCAAACTATGGCAAGTTCTTAAAGAAATGGGAGTGCCTGATCACCTCATCTGTCTCCTGAGAAATCTCTATGTGGGACAAGAAGCTACAGTTAGAACTGGATATGGAACAACTGAGTGGTTCAAAATTGGGAAAGGAGTACGACAAGGTTGTATATTGTCTCCCTGCTTATTTAACTTATATGCAGAATTCATCATGCGAAAGGCTGGACTAGATGAATCCCAAGCCGGAATTAAGATTGCCGGAAGAAATATCAACAACCTCAGATATGCAGATGACACAACCTTGATGGCAGAAAGCGAGGAGGAATTAAAGAACCTTTTAATGAGGGTGAAAGAGGAGAGCGCAAATTATGGTCTGAAGCTCAACATTAAAAAAACCAAGATCATGGCCACTGGTCCCATCACCTCCTGGCAAATAGAAGGGGAAGAAATGGAGGCAGTGAGAGATTTTACCTTCTTGGGCTCCTTGATCACTGCAGATGGTGACAGCAGTCACGAAATTAAAAGACGCCTGCTTCTTGGGAGAAAAGCAATGACAAACCTAGACAGCATCTTAAAAAGCAGAGACATCACCTTGCCGACAAAGGTCCGTATAGTTAAAGCTATGGTTTTCCCAGTAGTGATGTATGGAAGTGAGAGCTGGACCATAAAGAAGGCTGATCGCCGAAGAATTGATGCTTTTGAATTATGGTGCTGGAGGAGACTCTTGAGAGTCCCATGGACTGCAAGAAGATCAAACCTATCCATTCTTAAGGAAATCAGCCCTGAGTGCTCCCTGGAAGGACAGATCGTGAAGCTGAGGCTCCAATACTTTGGCCACCTCATGAGAAGAGAAGAATCCTTGGAAAAGACCCTGATGTTGGGAAAGATTGAGGGCACTAGGAGAAGGGGACGACAGAGGACAAGATGGTTGGACAGTGTTCTCGAAGCTACGAACATGAGTTTGACCAAATTGCGGGAGGCAGTGCAAGACAGGAGTGCCTGGCGTGCTATGGTCCATGGGGTCACGAAGAGTCGGACACGACTAAACGACTAAACAACAACAACAACCTTCTGAAACGGCTACATCAACAGAGCCAGTTCAAGACATCCAGGTTAGCAGCATTTCAGCACTGGGGACAGGACAGCATCCTCTACTGTGTCACAGGGTAGAAGACTACTGGTAACTCAGCTCTGTTGGCTTCCCCACCCCTCTGTATCTGCCTCACAAGGAACATGGTATGCTATGAGTCAGACCATTGGTTCACCTAGCTCAGTATTGTCTACTCTCTTCATTGGCAGCAGCTCTCCATGGTTTCTCTCTCAGAACCACCTAGGAATGCCAGGGCTTGAACTTGGGACCTCCTGCATGCAAAGCATATTCTCTGCCACTGAGCTAGGACCCTTTCCTACTCTGCCTTATGGCAAGGCCACTATTATAAATCAGCTTATATCAGGAAACTGTCTCCTCTCACCACCTTGTGGCATTATTAACCAAACTTTACCAAAATATACTCTCTTGCTTACTTGGCTTGCCAACATGGCACCCATGGATACATATGCACCCCTGCCCTGCCTATGAAGTAGGATTAAAAGAAGCATTCTGTAGTAGCTAATAGAACAGGTTGTGGTGTGTGCTTGGCTGGGGTATGTGGGTGGTGCCCATGGCAGTTTATTTGGTTTGCAAATGTGCAAATAGGTCCAAAGAGAGTCACAACCTGTGATCTAGGTATCTTTACTCAGAAGTAAGTCCCACTGAGTTAAATGATAATTAAATAAGTGTGCATTGAAAAGGAAATGAGTGATTCTACCCTTGTTTGCCTCATTTTAGGCACTTTTGTCTTGATAATGCTTGTAACCAATTTCAAAACATTTTCTTTGTTGGGGAAGACAAAATATATTTTCCCCATATTATCAGAACCAACTTCCTGTAAAATGTTTGTTATTATAATTATTCTTGGTCTAGTCTCTAGGGCCTGGCAAAGGAGGTAGCTGAAGTCATCAGTATATTATGTTTTGTTTTGCACTGTTTTCATTGTAGAAATGATGAATGTCTGAGGAGATTTATATACAGTTTTTGTTTAAAACATGTATTACAACTCCCCGTTCCCCCCGAGCTTTTTCTATCTTGGCAGATTCACTGCTGGTGCAAACAGAAATTACAGATTCTTAGTAAATTTTACAAAATTGTTTTATCTGAGACAGATGTCTACTTACCTGTGTAGGTCTTAAAATATATGTAAACCCTTAGCTTATGAAAATTCATGATTCATCTTTCCCTATTGTCTTGGGGTGCTCCCTATTTCCTTGCCCCTGTCCTTGTTATTAGGGGACACACACACACACACACAGAGAGAGAGAGAAACAGAGGTAGAGGTGTGTGTGTGTGTGTGTGTGTGTGTGTGTGTGTGAATGACAAGGGGTGTAATAAACCATCATTATCTGTCCTACCCTGTATTCTTCACATATAACACTGTTTCTGTTCTCCTGCAATTCATCTTCCACTAAAGACCTATGTTAATCATTCATTGTTCACTCTGCTGAAGTTATCCAATTTATGTAATTATCATAATTATATTACAGTATCATTACATTATTCCATCCCATTCATTTCAGTGCAAAGGAAAACACAATGCAAATAGGGGGAAATGTAATCACTTATTTATCATTCACAGACTGAAAGCAAAAACAACCACAAATAGCAGTTGTGGACATGGGATGAATAAACAAACACCAGCAATTTCCTTGCCTGTTTCCATTTTCATCGGAATTCTCCAACATCCCTAATGACAATATCCCTTATTGGGGTGTCAAAACACATGCTTCTTAATAGATATGCATATGATAGCACTGTAAATTTTTAGTCCTTTTGATTGTGAGTTCAAAGGCAAAAAATACTTCAAATAAAGTAGACCAGCAATTTACATGGGAGTTAGCATTCAAAACATATTGGGTGTAACGGTGGGTGGGGTTGCCAAACATTTTTTTTCCTGAATGCCCACACCCTTTCTGCTCCCCCCCTTTTTTTTTTTTGCTAAGTGCATAAAGCTGAATGCACACAAATTAAATGTTGTGGGTCTAAGTCAGTGTTTCTCAACCTTTTTTGGGCCAAGGCACACTTGTTCCATGAAAAAAATCATGAGGCACACCACCATTAAAAAAAGTTAAAAAATTTAACTCTGTGCCGCCCTATATTGACTATATAATTATGACTGTAAGAAACACTTGCCAATTGCTGTGTTGGTTGCAATCTCCTGTAATAAGGCTTCACAAGCCGCTGATTTCTCTGCCAGCACAATCCTTTGCTCAGCAAGTTTCAGGTTGAGCTCATCCAGCCAGCTTCTTTAAGTTTGTCTAAAACCACCCTCCCGTGGTGGTGGCTGTTGAGAGCTGTGCTCGCCCCGCGTCGTGACCCGGCCGGCTTCCTTTCCGGCGGGTCAGTGGTGGTTATTGGCGGCCGCCAGGCACGTGACAATGCAAATCGCCCTTCTCGTTGCTGCACGTCGTGGCACACCAGCCAGCGTCTCGCGGCACACTAGTGTGCCGCGGAACAGCGGTTGAGAAACGCTGGTCTAAGTGATGGGCAACCTTTTGAGCTTGGTGTGTCAAAATTCGCCAAAAAACTGAGCATAACTCGGGTGGTGTGTCACTTCGAGAAAAAAACCATAATTTCGCGGTATTTATAGTTTAAATAACAAAAATGTATAATTGTAATATATAACTGTATTTAATAAACCAAAAACTAATTATTTAACTAAACCAAAAAAAAAACCCCTTATTTATCACAAAGTGCCCAGAGTTGTTGAGCTTTTTTTGGGGAGCTGCTGACCAAATTTTTGGAGGTTTTTTGGGGGTGTGTGCAAAAGTTGCTTTGCTTTTTTGGGGTGCCCCAAAGGTGCTGTGCTTTTGGGGGGGGGAAGAGAACAGAAATAAATGACGGATAATACCTTCGCTGGAACTAACACGCAGCACGGACATAGTCTGCCAAAGCGCCAAAAAAACCAGCACAGAAAGGGTTAAAAAACCAATCTCTGGCTACCAGCAGCAACAACAACAAAAGGATATGGGTTTTAACAGCGGAGTCAAGCTGTAGCGTGAGGAGGAGCGGGAGAACAAATGGGGGGGGGAACCATCAACAACAGCACAAATGGGCCAATGGGGCACGTGCCAGCAGTGAGGGCTCTGCGTGTCACGTCTGACACGCGTGTCATAGGTTCGCCATCACTTGTCTACTGTATTACAGATGATGGACAGTATGAGGAGCAGAGTTCTTACTTGAGGCATTTCCTGATTATGTCATAGTTTTCCAGGACATAGCAGGTTATTAACTGGAGAAAGTAGTGAGAAGGAAGGTAGCCAAGTTTGTAGTTTCCTGCCAGTGAAAACCAAGAAAAACTGTGAAGACCTCTAGTGAGATCTAATCTGGGTGATTTGACAGCAAAATAACAAAATACAACATTGTGACAAAAAATAATAATCTAATTTTACATATTCACTGTTTGGCTCTGAACTAGTGGCTAACCAAGACAAAGATCTTGAAGTTATGGTGGATAATTTTATGAAAACAACAACAACTGACAAGGTCATAGGAACCATTGTCTGTTGCTTTTCTTACTCTTGAGGACCTTTGTTTTAGTTGGATAGTTTGGTGAAAAAAGTGGTTCACTTTGCATCAGCTGTAAAAAAGACAAATTCTATGCAAAGAATTATCAGGAAAGAGACTGAAAAACAAAATTTTATATAAGTGTTATGTAAATATATGGCACAGTCATACTAGGTGTCAAGGTTTGTATGGACCTTAACATACCCCCCCCAACCTGTGGTTCTTGCCTGCTCATCTTTGTCATCCTATCACTCGCTCCAGCCTATAAAAGTCCACAGAAAAGGTCAACCAGAATGATCAGAAGAAACCGTTTTGAGTTTTGTTTTGTTTGCTTTTAGAACTGAGATTAATTTGAATGGTAGTAGATTCAGGGCAGACCAAAAAAATCTTCACACAGTGCATGTTTAATTTATGGAATTCAGGGCCTCAAGATGTAGCAAAAGGCTTGCAGCTTAGATGACCTTCAATGGGAAGCAGAAACAATCATGAAGTTTATCAATGGCTGCAGGTTCAGAGACAGTGTGCCATTGAGTACCAATCACTAGGAAGCACCAATGGGAGAGGGCTATTGCCTTCATTCATGCCCTACTTGTGGGCTTACCAGTGGAATCTAGTTGACTTCACTGGAGAATAGGATGCTGGGCTAGATGAACCCTTGGCTTTATCCAGAAAGGCTCATCTGATATGTGTAATTATTGGGGGGGGGGGACCTTCTCCAGTACATCAGGAGAAACCCATGGTTCATCTCAAGCAAGTTCCCACCTATATTCTATTTATAACTGATTACTGATTTGTTATGTATATTACAATAAATTTTGATGATATGCAAAGCAGCAGAGTAGCATACAGCTGGGAAGCTAAATAACTCTTCTAGGTGATTGATAGCTTCTTTGTAAAGGCTATACAGTACAATGTCCAGATTCTATATATTCAAAAGAACTTTACTTTCATAAACATATAACTAAGAAGAATATATTTACAATCTCATGCTTATTCAAACATGGGTACATTGTCCCCATCTTCAAACAGGGGGGAAAGGAGGACCCAGGTACGGTAACTACTGAGCTTGACATTGATACCAGGGAAGGTCCTAGAACAGATCATTCAACAGTCGGTCTGTTCTCATTTAGAAAAAGATGCCGTGATAACTAAGAACCAGCATGGGTTTCTCAAAAATAAGTCTTGTCAGACCAATCCGATTTCTATTTTTTAAAATGGAATTAAAAACTTGGTGGATCAGGGAAATGCGGATTGATTTATAATGAATTAAAAAAGGTATTCAGGTATACTTTCCCTAAAAAACCTGAGGCCTTCTTGTTGGGGCTAATGGGCAAGAAAATTGTAAAATCAGACCAAAGGTTGTTTATGTACGCCACGGTGGCGGCAAGAATATTGATAGCCCAAAAGGTGAAATCCCAAGAAGTACCCTTGATAACGGAGTGGCAGACGAAAATGTTAGAATATATGGAAATGGCTAAACTGACCTGCAGAATCCAGGATCAGGATGACATGAGATTCCAGAAAGAATGGAGTAAATTTGTAGAATATGTAAAAGATAACTATCAAGATATGAAGACACTAGCGGGATTGAAATAAACCCTGCATCTTTGATTTTAAGTAAAAGTAGGAAAATACGTGAGTGGAAAGAAATAAATTACTCGTTGAGGGCAGGAGGGAAGTCGGAGCTTGGCAAAGCTATTTGTTGTATAGTTGTTGATCAAGTGTTGTATGATGGTAAACATTTTTTAAAAAAGAAAATAATAAAAATTTATTGAGAAAAAAATAAAATAGAGGTAGCCCCACATAGAGCACATTGCAGTAGTCCAAGCGAGAGATAACTAGAACATGCACCATTCTGGCGAGACAGTCCACAGGCAGGTAGGGTCTCAGCCCTGGACACAGAATTGACCTGTGCCTCCATGGACAGCCGTGAGTCCAAAATGACTCCCAGGCTGCGCACCTGGTCCTTCAGGGGCACAGTTATCCCATTCAGGACCAGGGAGTCCTCCACACCTGCCTGCCTCCTGTCACCCCAAAACAGTACTTCTTGTCAAGATTCAACCTCAATCTGTTAGCCATCATCCATCCTCCAACCGCCTCCAGGCACTCACACAGGACCTTCACCGACTTCACTGGTTCTGATTTGAAAGAGAGGTAGAGGTTTTAAGCAGAGGTTGGGTGGCCATCTGCCATGGATGCTTTAGTTGAGATCCCTGCATTGCAGGGGGTGAACTTGATGACCCTTGGGGTCCCTTCCAACTCTTAAGATTATGTGATTCTATGATAGACTACAATTTTTTGTGTTCTGTCAAATAGGGCCAAATGTCTTATTCCTTTTATAATGAACATGATACTCTGGTTAAAAATATGTCTACAGCATTGAACTTGAAAGTGTACTGTAATTCAGGCCTTTCCACAGAATAGGCTTGACTATTTCAAGTTTGATCACATTTTACTAACTCAGGCCCACTAACTCCTGCTTCAGACCATTTGAAGCTTACAAATGAGGTCTGGTAGAAAGGGATACCTTGGAGAGAAAGAAAATCACGAGGACTCAGGCTCAGCAATTTGCTGAACTGCTCTCTAAAGTGGGATCAACAGGAAAAATAAGAGAAATTCACTGGGTTTTAGACATGTGGTGATCAATTTATGCATCTCCAATTGTGCTGCTGTTTTCTTGCTGTGATGACCTATTTGGGAAATAATTCAAAAATGTTATTTGTGGTTTCTACCATTTCAGCAGCATCTGCCTTCTTCTTTATCGTACTTAGCTCAGAGATCATTTTTGAAATCACAAGGAGGTCCTTTTATTTTAATTTCATAACTTATTTTCCTGCACTTTCTTATATATTTGTGCTACATCTAAACTTCTAGAATAAAATGGGGTGCTGGGAGAGGTAAAGCAGGACAGGAATCTTTTGTCTATTTGCTGAAAAGAATCATCCCATTTATCTGCTTCTGTGTATTTTAATGTGGGAGATGTCTCTGATGGGGAGAAAATGGAATAATGCTGAGCTGAAAAAAAAAAAATTATATACCCTGACCATCTGATGATCAGAATGATGCATACATTGCACATTTCAGGGGCACAGAACCACACATGGAGGATTCCAGGAAGGTGAAGTTTTGTTCAAACAACAGAACTGAGACAACCAATGCCTCAGTGTAACACTTAATGAGCTCTGCCTCCCCCCCCCCGCCCATGATCCAGAGCATTGTGGTGGCTTGCTCAGCTGAGGCGCATCTTTTTCGCACATCAGCTGTTAGCTGGGAGGCTAAAGAGCCTCAGCAAAGGCCCTGCTGCACCTCCAGCTCGCCTATGCCTCTCTGGAGTCCATAGAGGATATCCCTTGGGGAGGGTCTCTTCCCCCACTTCAGGGGCCCAGCTGAGAGGTGCTGCAATACAATTCTGGTGAGTTCTGGCTGAAAAAACCCCTGGCCATACATACATGAGCTTGTTCCACCCCAGGTTGCTAGTGGCCTATTTTTTGTGGTCTTGTGTCCAGCGAGGAGAAGATTATAGTACACCACATATGGCCCTAATTTCCAATGTCTTCTGCAAGCAATGGGCTCCAGCCTCTGGTTAGAGCATTAAATCTCCATTCTCCACAGCAGGACATGACTTGGCCAGGTGGACGTTAGGGAGTCACCCTTACAGGAAGCTATTCCACTTAATGGGATCTTGAAGGGCTTGAGTGTTCGTTTTGCGCCATGGTTTCCTTCCTTGAACCCTGCGTTGAGGTATAATCTTGATAGCCACCGTGGAGTGTATTAGTCGGTGATCTGTCCAGCAGTCGTCAGCACTCATCATAGCTCTGGTAAGGAGCACATCACGGCAATCTTTAGCATGGACAATAACATAGTCTAAGAGGTGCCAGTGGTTTGACCGAGGATGCCTCCATGAAGTTTTAAATGTATTTTTCTATTGAAAGTGTGTGTTGGTAGTAACAAGGTTGTATTCTGCGCATATCGTCAAAAGTAAGATTCTGTTCTGGTTGCTGTTGCCAACCCCTTCTTTCCCAATAGTCCCAGGCCACAGATCGAAATCTCGCCCAGCTCTTGCATTAAAATCACCCAGGAGGATAATTTTATCTTCCTTTGGTGTCTCTGATAGGACAGGTAGAATTTACCTGACCTCCCGTCAGCAGAGTCGCTGCCAGGGCCAGCGCATCCATGAGGCAAGGAGAGATCCACAGGGGTAGCATACCCGTCTTCCAAAGTATGCAGCACCCTCTGCATGTTCCCACTGCTTGTTCCCAATGTAGATCTTCACTCACACCCCTTCTAACCTGGCAGGGGATGGGCAGCATTTTGTGGTTTGCCTCAGGTACCAAAATGCATTAGGCTAGCCCTGGTCACTGCAGCTTACTGGGAGGAAGAATGAGAAGGACAAGGGGGCAGGGATATCAATGTTATAAGAATTTTAAGGTCAAACTGGGTCTGGGAAACCTCCCCATTGTCTCTTTCCTCACAAATCCTGTCTTAAGGGCACATTCAAGATATGAAGAGGGTGTGAGCCTGTGACCTGTGACCTAGATTCAGGAATTAAGTTGTATTATATTATATTATTAAGTTATATTATATTAACAAAAGAGTAGCCAAAACCCAGATAATGCAATCAGGCAACTTGCCAGACAGGAGATAAACAACTCACTCAGATTTCTGTTGTAGACCTCCTTTTCTGTGATGTAGGTATCGGTATGATGTATCTGGGGGGTGGTCTTGGGCTTCACCCCTTCTGTGATGTATGTATGATGTTTCTGGGAGTGGTCTTGGACTCCAGGGCAGGCAATTTAAAATGTCTATATAAGGGCTTGCACGCATGGCTCAGGGTCCTCCTCCTTTCTCCTGCATGTGGGGAGCACCCTGTTGCAACAGTTTAATAAAGATCAGGCTTACTAGCTGCTTTGCTTCTGAATATTCTCTGGTTGGTCTCTGTTATTTTCTCCTACCGATAGAGAACCTGCAAAAGGACTCTATATGGGCTCTTGGGTACCCCATAAGGGAAAAGGAGCATTTTTTAAAATTTATATTATCAGCATTGTGCAAAAGTGCCAGCAGGGACGCTGTATTAGCTCCACCACTGTGTTTGCACAGCAGCAGCAACCCCATCACTTTGTCTCTCCCACTCTCCCTCCTGGTAAGCAGCAGTGACTCTGCGGCTAGGAGGTCAGGTAGATGCGACTGCTTGATCCTGCTATCCACTGCTCAAGGTAACCACAAGAAGAACCCTGGACACCACCCATCAGATTGTCACCAAATTTTTCTCTTCCTTTTCATAAATTTTGAAAGCGACCTTCGTCTTCATTATTGGATACAGAATGCTCAAGGAAAAATACAGAAGGAATGTCAGCACATCACTAATAATAAATAAAATAAACACACCAAACTGTTGTAAACCATTGTGCAATCTTAGACCAAAACATATCACAGAGTTAGACATGCTTAACTCCATTTAAATCCATAGATTTAAGCATGTCTAAATGTGCTGGATTTCAATTTTTTTATTATTAATTTTTTTAAAAAAGTGAAATCTTGAGTAGCTTTTTAGTCTCAGATAGGCTTGGTTCCGTTTTTAGATTCCAGCTATTTAAAACTGTAAACATTGTAGCTGGCTCAAGACTGAAACATTGAGCAAAGGGGGAAATCAACGACGGAGCAAAATATCTGTCATTTTGAGATATTCAGGACTCTGATGTGACACTAGCTCCATCAATGGCAATACATGTCCATTAGTACTCCCCATGTGTTAAAATAACACATTAGCATTTAACCTGGAAAAAATGAAGTTATTTGGAATTTACATAAAATTATGGAGTAAACTCCAAACAGGTTGTCTCAGAAATGTATTATTATGCTCAGCGGTCCTGTCAGCATACATAGAAACAATTTTACTTCTAATCATCTTCTGCTTTTATTCACTCAGGGATATATCATTAAAATTTCCACAGAACAATGAAGCTTAATAGGTGCTAATGCAATTGTGAATTGTGGTAATTGTTACCTAAATTAATCTCTGTACTTTCAATTCCCTGTTGCCTTATGCAAAGTGAGTGTGAAAAAGCTAATATAGAAATTGAAAATTGTATAAATTACTGAGATGTTTTCTTCTACCATGGCTCTTTAACAGAAATTGCCATCATAGAAGGCAGTGTCTGTTGTTGAACCCATTGTGTTTCTTATAACAGATAATATACAACATTAACTGATGCTAATTTCTTAAAGTATTTTCTTCTGATTTGTGGACTTGTACAGAATGCCTGAATATATGTATACGTGTGAGTATCTATGAGTGTGTACATGTGTGCACATGTACATTTCTGTGCCTGGGCTCCTTTGGGAGGAAGAGTGGGACATATACACATAAAACAAACAGAAATACAATACAATACAATGCAATACCTAAGTATCTTCTGCTACAAATGTAACAAATCTGAATGAAATAATAGTTACTTTCGTGTGTGTGTGTGTGTGTGTGTGTGTGTGTGTGAAGATTGTCTTACTCATACAGGAAAAAATTGAGTAAGCTAGTGCTAGTGCTTACTCATAGAGGAACATATTCCATTCTCCAAATCAGGAAGATGAAACATTCAGTCATTATATGCTTTCCACAATTATAAATGAAACACCAGAATGTTGAATACTGAGGTAGACAACTACCCTGGTTCCATACCAAGCTTCACCTGGTGGATCATGAAATCAGTGCCGACAAAAACAAATGTGGGAGAAAAGGTTGGACCATCCAAAAATTGAGACTAACACATCCTTGGAAGTGTTTGACCGAATCTAAAAGCTACCTACTATCTGAAGAAGTTCCCCAAATAATTCAACCTAACCAGGAGCCAGCTTGGCTAATGAGGAATATAGATTTCTAACTTGCCTTAGGTCTAACTCTAACCGAATCTCTTGGAGATATTTTTAAGAGCCTATGTCATACTGTTCTTGGCCTATTTAGGTGGTGGGGAACCTTCACTTGGTGATCCAGCTCTTGGGATCCTCTGCAGGCCACACCCCACATCTACTTCATACCCTTTTTGGGTGGTTCCTTTTGTGGGCTGGAATGTGTCCTTTTTTGCAGGAAAGTAAATACATTTCCTTCACTTAAGCTTCTAGTTAATGTGTGTGTTGCTTTAAATCACCTGAGGGCGCTGCTTTGGTCGCAATCTAGACAGCACTTGCTTGTAACTTCCCTAAGTTAACTCCACCACTAAAAAGCAGAGCCATTTTTGTTTGCTATTTTCTCTAAGCAAGTATCTGTTATTTCTCTCCTTCTATTTCCACTCATACTTTAAAAAATCTTGCATGAATAAAGCCTTTGAACTGCCACAACTGTAAGCAATCCTTTCAATTCAATTCAATTCAATCAAGCTGCAAGGTCTGCTAATACCTTAAACTCTGATAGCGCCCTTTGATTGTATGGATAGAAGATAGGGTTGTGTGAGAAACTAGCTTACTGCACAGAGATAAAACTTATGTTTGCTGCTTTACTTTCCATCTAACTCTCATTGATTTTGTATTAAACAGAATGCATTATTATTGTTCTTATTACTTTGTTTTATTTTATAATAAATATATATATATAAACAGTTACTTATATAAAAACTAGCAGTTGTGTATATCAAAATAATTAAAAGCATGGACATGCACACAAACATACATATCCACTCACAGTTCAAAACAACAACAACAACAACACATACAAAAATCAATTCAAATTCAATACCAACTCGGATAAAGATCTCCATTTAGAAGGCTTCTTTTAGGCACAAGTCATGTTCCTATATGTTTTGGGTGGGAATATCAAATATAGACAGGACTCCCTGACCCTCCAAGTGTCCCTATTTTCCAGGGACATCCCTGATTTAGAGAAGCCACCCAAGTTTCCGATTTGATCCCGGAATGTCCCACTTTTCCTTATGATGTCCCTATTTTCGTTGGAGGGTATAGAGTTATCCGACTCCTGAGCCACCTGAAGGCAATCCTGTATAGAGAAGGTTTTTTAAAAAGATGTATAATGTTTTATTATGTTTTTATATATGTTGGAAGCTGCCCAGAGTGGTTGGAGCAACCCAATAAGATGTGTGGGGTATAAATAGTAAAATTACCATTATGGAATGGGACGTCCCAATTTTCATTGAAGAAATGTCGGAGGGGATGGACTCCAGCTGTCATACTATCATCTTTTTTCAGTTAACATAAGCATAAACTTTGAAGGAGATCTAAAAGTGATTACTTGTGCTTCCCCTGTTTGCAATAGGTCAAAACTGCATTTGCTATCTTTAAGTTCCATCTTTAGCCTGAACATAACTCTTGTGCTATCAGTGGCCCACACACTGCTGCCACATTTCCACCCCTCCCACCTACAGATTTATTTGCTTTCCAATCACACTATATTGCATAGAGAGCGTGTAGGAGATATTCAAATTTCGTCACCGTGTTTGGATGACAATGATTGTAATGAAAACCGAGAGTGCTAACTGGCAACAACATGAATATATTGTGGTGACAAGGCCTGTAAACGCAAGACTGTAAAATTGACACCCTTCCTAAACCTATCCTTTCCTGCTTCATCTTCTTCTTGTTTTCAAATCTTAAAACGCTGATTCCTTGGGGGCTTCGTCCCTCCCTTGCCAAGCATTCAAAAAATATTTATATATTCCAGCTCAGATAAAAATTACAAATATTTCAGTGAAAGCTCTCTGGCAGCTTTAACAAACTTTAAAGGTTAGCCCTCACGCTAGTTAGCATATCTATTCATGTCTCTATCATTCTATTGAATTACTCAGCTGAGCACACGCACAAAAGCCAAACCTAAAAAAAAAGAAAGAAAAAATAGAAAAGAAAAACCCAGAAAGGCAGCATTAATAATTCATAAATACTAGAGGCTTCTGATTTTTTTTAAATAAAAAAAAAACCCTGTATTGGAAGTCTGTTGAAAACTGAAGCCTGATAGCTCCTAAGTTACTTCAGAAGCTCACCAATCACCCCTGCCTGAGAATGTTAATGCTCTCATAAGTTGTTAGCTACCAAAACACATCGTGGGATATTCATACCCTCTAGCACTTGCTCCTGTTTCTGTGGATTAGCATAAGGTAGGACTTTTCTTGACAATGTTTAACTGACAGTTTTTACATTTGAATTTCACAAGCTTCTGTGGACCATAAAGAACTCCAAATGCAACCCTAATCCTCTGTTACAAAGTAAATCGGAATTTTTGAACAGATTCCAGATGCCAATTATGGAATTAACGAGGATATACAATCTTCTTGGCTCCTTCAGCTGGATCAAAAGTGATGCCCTTGTCAGGCTAACCTGTCTTAAACGCAGGCGTATTATATAGTCAAATATATATCTATCTATATGGCAAATTAAAATGTTGATTATTAAATCTTTCCATTGAAAAGCTGAGGCTATTAGCATATCTTAGAATTAACCATTTTCTAGGGAATGAGCCATGGTGAATGCTGCAGCTGTTGCCTGACAACGAATTGATTTTAGGTGGTATTTATGAAGGATCAAAATGCAAGCTTTAGTAATTAAGAAGGTTTAGAGAAGTACTCCAGCAGAGCACATACTACTTGAGGAAATGATAGTGTGGGGCTAACCCATTCACTCTGCAGCTTCAAAGCAAATATTCTTCATTGCTGCATTTCTACTCATTCAAGGAGAGGCACAACCATATCACCCCTCCTCTCTCTCTCTCTCTCTCTCTCTCTCTCTCTCTCTCTCTCTCTCTCTCTCTCTCTCTCTCTCTCTCTCTCTCTCTCTCTCTCTGTTTTTCTGTTCCTTCCACCTCAATCCAGAGAATGCAGTCAGTATGAAAAACATTTAAAAATCAACTATTTCCAGTATAAGGAAGCAGGGGAGAGAAAACCATGATGTCAGATAATGCTTACAGCATTGCATGTCTGTTTTAGTGCAGAAGTCTATGCGTGGTCTAAGTCCTGTGTTGTTACAGGTACATCAGTGTTACTCCAGACTTCTGTTGACGTTTCATAGTCCCCTGGCTTACAATAGGAATGGATGAATCTGCCAGTTTTGGTTTCTCTCACCTTCACATTTTCCCTAACTTGAATTCCATTCACCATATTATTGCATCACTTTGCAGTTCTTTGGGGGTGGGGTGGGTGAATCCTCACAAAAATGTGCATTTTAGTGCACATTTTTGTTAATGCACACATTTTTTCCAAACAGCATCCCCTAATAGAATGCATTTTTTTTGTTATTTTCACTAATATACAGTGGTACCTCGACTTACGAAGACAATCCGTTCCGCGACCGTCTTCGTAAGTTGAAGTCTTTGGTTGTCGAAGCGTCGCTTGTGCACATGCGCAATTTTGCGCTTCTGCGCTTGCGCTGACCGCGCGACCGCTTTGCGCAGGCACAGAATGCGTGCGCAGGGCGCGCACGGCAAAAAGACTTCCAGGGTTGTCGACTTCGGAAGTCGAAACCTTCGGAAGTTGAAACCTTCGGTTGTTGAGGTACTTGGCATATGCCAAGTAAAACTATTAATCACTTAAGCCCTCCATTCATGTGTAGGACCAAATTCACGTAAAGGTAAAAGGTAAAGGACCCCTGGATGTGGCGCTCATCTTGGTGTGGCCAAGGGAATCAGTGTTTGTCTGCAGACAGCTTTCTGGGTCATGTGGCCAGCAGGACTAAACTGCTTCTTGGTGCAACGGGACACTGTGACGAGTGCCAGAGCACATGGAAGCGCCATTTACCTTTCCCACCACATGGTACTTATTAATCTACTTGCACTGATATGCTTTCAAACTGCTGGATTGGCAAGCTGGATGGAGGAATGGGAGATCACCCCATCGCAGGGATTCAAACCACTCTTGACATCGCACCTAATTCCCTGTACTCTCTTGGTGGCCACTTGTTTATGTTGACAACCACAAAGGCAGGGAGAAACCCCCTTTGCAAATCTCCACATCAATGCACAGACACCTGGGGACATCCAGGGGCAAAAGACACAGTCTTCTTTCCAATCCATGCACGTAAATGCTATGGGCAGATGGGAACAGCTTCTGGCTGATGCATTTCAACATTGGAATGAGTGGTATGCAAATGATAGCTAGAGAATATCCCAAGGTCCCATCTCTTTTTAAAACTTAAAGCTTTTGGGATTGGTAACGCTGACAGATGACTGCCTGGGAAACCACGTCTTCACTGTCTTGGATTCTATGATGCAAAAAAGCTGGGATATAAATGCAATGCAAGGATAATTAACCCTCTGTGATGGGAACCAAGCAATATCATACTAGCCATAAAAACAGAGAGATGATTGTGAAAAACTATTCAAAAGCTAGTTATATTTGGCTGCATTGCTAAGTAACAGGCATAGATAAACCCAGTAGGGTTGACTAAACTTTATCAACTTTGGTTTCTCTCAGAATTGAGTTTGAGCACCATAAAATGGCAGACAAACAAACTCAGAGCCAATCCATTATGTTAAATGGATTGTTGTAGTTAAGTGAAACTTTTTAAAAAGCCAGATGTGGGGCAATGGATGAGAATCATTGCAAGCAGGGACGAAGGTACTGTTTCCTTCCTGCTAAGAATGCAGAACCCCGAGATCATATTCTGAAGCCCTTCTTTGTGTGCCTCCTCCACACGAGGACTGGAGGGTGCAACACAAGAACGGGCCTTTTCTGCAGTATTTCTCCATTTGTGGAATGTTCTCCCCAAGGAGGCTTGCCTGGCACCTTCATTACATATCTTTAGGTGCCGATCGAAAACGTTTCTCTTTAACCTTTAGCCTTTGATTGATTAACATTTTATTTCCTTTAAAATGTGTTTGTGTGTAGGGTTGTACTGGTTGTTTTGTTTTTGCTCTTTTTTATTATGGATTTTATGTTGTGAACCACACCATCTTTGGGTGAAGGATGATATACAATCTCTAGCAATAATTTTAACAAAATCAACTCAGTGAAAACCCATCCTCACTCACAGCTGCTATTATATTGGGCATGAAACTCCCATTAAAGAAGGGCATTTTCGTTGGCCAGGTTCAACGCAAACCCATCGAATCTCCTATGGGGAAGGTTCTCCGGCAGGGCGGAGGGTGAGAGGATCTGTCCGTGTCATGTCCCCCAGGAGGAAAGCCTTCTACATATGGTTCTTCATTGCAAACTTTACGACGACCTTCGTCAGCAATTCCTGGACCGGCTCTGCATCCCCAGTAGGGGACCAGAGCGGGAAATCTTACAATTCCTATTGTTGGGGAAGGACCAGGTGCTCACCAAGACGGTGGCTCATTATCTTCATTTGCTATTTTCTCGCCGTTATATTCTGCAGTCGTCTGAATTATTAGAAGCCCCAGTGTCGTGAAAGCGGATAGCGGAATACTCCCTTCTCTCTCTTAGCACAGCGTCTGCCACAGTGATAGTATTAATCTGATATTGTTTTGTTTGTGTGTTTGTTTGATGCCAATAAAAGTTGATTATTATTATTAATTCCCATTAGCATCAATGAGAGCTTTTCTTCCAATGCAAGTAGCAGCTTTGAGGATGTCGTTTTCATCTGGCTGGAGCAGGTAGGAGAGAGTCAAAGCTCTTTGCTATTTTAGCTTAAAAAGTCATTTACATTAAATGTAATACAGTTGTACCTTGGAAGTCGAATGGAATCCATTCCGGAAGTCTGTTCGACTTCCAAAACATTCAAAAACTGAAGCGCGGGTTCTATTTGGCTGCAGGGAGCCCCATTGGACGTTTGGCTTCCAAAACCATTAGAAAACCGGAACAGTCACTTCTGGGTTTCAAACGTTTGGGAGCCAATTTGTTCGGGAGCCAAGCTGTCCAAGAGCCAAGGTACGACTGTAATGCATTTACTTAACACACACTTTGCCAGTCAAAATCATCACGATGACATTGACCAAGAGTTACATAGGATGTGGAATGAGATAACTGGAATTTAAATTATGCTATCAGAAGATTTGAGGAGACTGGAAGTTCTACTACAGTATCTGCTATTGCATTTAAAGAGGAGTTCTCCCTTACTCTTTCTTATTAGACTCCCTAAAAAGACACCCTGCCTGCCTTATTTCCTGGATTCTGAGACACAATCTAAGAAGATAATGCAAATGATGCTTCAGAACAAGCAAATAATATGTTGCTTATGCAACAGCAAAGCTTGCTCGGTGTTACGAAAGTCTGGATGGAGAAATTCATATCATGTTGAAGAGGAAATGTCAATATTCTATAAGTATGAATTAGAATTACGGAATTATAGGATCATTATGTAAGCCTCGGAAATAGTTGGTGTTCTTTTGAAACCCATCCATAAATTAATGGAAATTGTAAAATATTTGCAGGAACAATGAGGGGAACTATCAACAAACCCCCCATTTTCTTCTACTTTGCTCCTTTAAGGAGCTTTGCACCCAGCTTACTGTAATTGCAGCAGACTTGGGCCCCTATTTGACACTTGCATTAACTTGCTTTTCATGCTTGTTAAAAGCCAATGGGTGCAAACAACTGTGAAAGCCTATAGCTGTGAATCTCTGAGGCATAACTTTTATACTCTGTCTGATATCAATACGCTTGTTGTGTCGCACCAGATGTATATGCATGAGTTCTTTTAGCATGATGAGTCAGAAGAAATTACAAGAATCAGGATGTCTGATCTTATGAATTATTAACCGAGCTTTTGTTCCAGCATCAGCGGAAATACTTTTGGAACAAAAGCAAATGGTGTTGCATCTGTTGGTTAAAGGTCAATTCTTTGTTCAATAAAAGGGGCAAAACAGTTTTCTGCTAAAGGGCTATTTGAGATAAAAAGTGTGTTTAGGTATCTTCTCTGTCAGCTATCAAGGTGTAGAGGATCAAGTCAGGGGAGGTACGTAGGAGTAGACCTGGCACGATTATTGATAATCAAATCAAAGATAACCCAAACCATTTGGCACAGATTCAAATGCTGATCTTGGCAATTTAGCCATCTCCTCCTCTCATAATCAGTCATCAAATCAGTCATTTAAAAGTCCCCTGGAATCAGTTAATATATATTATTCAGACACCCCTCCCCCTGGACTTTGGTGGGTCCACAACAACCTTCCTGTTAAAAAACGGAAAAGCCCAATGTAGTTTAAATGTGGTAGTTATGTCTAGATTGAGGATCAAGCCGGATTGGTGTTTGCCTTCGCTGATGCAGACAACCACCAGGCTTTGGCTAGGGAGCTTCCTGCTGAGATTTACCTACCATTTCTCATTCCATCATAACCTGGGTCTCTACATTATTCTCCCTTCTTAATTATTAGCTTCTAGTTCTTTGAGTCCAAACTTTGCGTATGGGTTTGGAAATTTTAAATAAAAAGATGGCCATAGATCAGGAGTATATAACCAGTACTCCTCCAGCTGTCTAACTACAGCTTCCATCTCCCTGACCATCATGTTGGCTGGGACACCTGACATCACATGTGACCTGTTTTTACCTTGTGTGGCATGTGGCTCTTTGATGCGCCAATGATCAGCTGACAGAGCTTCAAAGAGTCACACACAGCGCTGCAAGCGCTAGTGATCAGCTGATTTTGGTGCTTTCGGAGAGTCCTGCACAGCACTACTATGCACAGGATTTTGTTGATAACTGGCAGCGCCTGCATGTCCCGATTTTAGCTCAGCCCCATCCTTACTTTCTGTTAGAATATAGGATTTGTGATAAAGCTCGTTATCTAATAAGAGATAATGAGGATTGCGGAAGGGCTAGGAAGAAATTCATAAGGGTTTGGGTGGGGGTTGGCTAAGCCAGAGCTGAATGATAGGGGGCGTGGTTGTTGTCGGGCAGAAAAGCATGTTGCATCATTTGATTGACAGGTTGGCCCCTTTATCTATTCAGTGTCTTCCGGTTTTGCCTCACTCTTGCAAGTGTTTGAATCTCCCTCCCACCCGCTGCGGTTTCTGAAGGTTTTAGCCTGACATTGCTTTGCCTTCCATGGGGTCGCCTGTATTCAGGGGCCCAGTAGGAATTTTGCCATTTGGCTGATTGCCTGTTGCCATTTGGTTTTTGCCTACTGCTTAGCAAATCGTCACAACTTGTTAGGTTGGCTGTTAGGCTTTGGTTAATAAATTTGGTTGGAGGAGGGGTATGGCATTGAGGTGCTCCCCTTACTTAATATTGCTCCTCATAGGGAAGTATTCCGTTAAAGGAATCCTGGGGCTCAGGGGCTCTAGTCCATACATTCTCACCATAGGCAGGGCTGAGGGGCCATTACAGAGCACAAGTCTTGGGGAACATTCCTTGTCGAGGGGGGGAATGCCTGGGCACAGCTACCTCCTCTCCCATGGGGTGTTTACTTGACTTCCCTATACGCATAGGGAAGTCAGAGCTGGTCCTGTCCCAA
Organism: Zootoca vivipara; assembly: GCF_963506605.1. Classification (NCBI taxonomy): domain Eukaryota; kingdom Metazoa; phylum Chordata; class Lepidosauria; order Squamata; family Lacertidae; genus Zootoca; species Zootoca vivipara. Next base: position 5,682,018 of record NC_083286.1, read on the forward strand.
GCGGGACAGATGGAAATGGTCCTGTCCCAAGAAGGGGACAGATGGATTAACCAAAAGCCTAAGCCAACACTCAAAATTAAATTGTTTTTAAATAAAGTTGTGGCCAAAATAATGCCAAAAAACCCAAACCTAAAATAACGTGTGTGTTGTGTGTTATTTAAGGGGGATTTCTGGTAGCTTCTTCATGCAACATCAGGAGTTAGTCACTACTGGCTTCAGGGCCATCTCAAGCAGGTCGGGCGCCCTGGCGCTGAGGCGCGGAGATCGCTCCGGCGCCCCCGCCCTCGCAACACGCAGCATGGTTTCTGCGTGGCTTCGTCGTGCAGCGCCCGGCGCCACCGGGCCTACACCTAGAGCCGGGCCTGACTGGCTTTCACCTCTGGCCAGGACACTCTTTTGTTTGTATGTAAGGTACTTTTTTCTTCTTGCTGTTACCTAGAATTTTTCTACTGAAGATAGAAAAGTATGCAAACAGACACGCACACATGTCTTTCCATTTGCTTTCCCTCGCCACAGCATATGTTAGATCAAAGCGTACACCTCTCTGTGATAGGTCACCAGGCAAAATTTGCTGAATGGGATTGCAGAGGATTTTCATCAGTCATAAGAATCAAGGCCTACATTTTCTCCCTGTGAATGTGCCAACATGAGTGTAACTCACTTTCAAAAACATATTAGCTAATCTTAAATTTATGTGGTTAAGAGGATGTACAGTTGCTGAACCTGCTCTAGGATGGATTAATGTTGAAAAGTCAGTTTCAAACTGTGGTTTCTAGGCCATGTAAGAGGTTATACTGATTTAATTCTTCTCATTTGAGGGAAAAAGTGCAAGGCAGAGAAAACATCACCTTTGAACAACTTAATGCAAGAGGCTTCCCACATGAAAAAGGTCAAAAGACATCTGTGCTCCCAGCTGGGTATATTTTAAAAGGAACTGGTTTATCCTGTGGTCTCCTGAATAGGGAAATAGATGCTGCAGAAGAATCTGGTGTAAGAACTGATAACAAATTGCTAAGCCTTCCATAACTCCTGTGGATGTTAAGAGAAAATATGTGGTTAGTTTCCTGCCCGCAGCTCCAAGAATGTTCTTCCCACTCTTGTGGGAAGGTTCATAAATGCTTCACTTGCATTTGTTTAAAAAGCAGTTGGGGAACCCGTGGCCCTTTAGATGTTTAAAAAGCAGTTGTTAAACTGCAACTCCCATCATCCTTGATAACTGCCCATGCTTGGACTTAGTCCAACAATATCATGGGGTGCGGTTACCCTGGTCACGAGCAGTTGACCTTTATCCACACCTCAACTTGCCTCAACTTTATCCACACCTCAATTTGAACTTGGGATAGTGGCCAGCGGCCATTCTCTGAAAACACTGAGTCAAAGATTTCAGGATATATAGTTTTTTCTGCTAACTGTTTTAGCATTATTTATTGTCTCTCTTGTCTTCAGAGTGCATTATGGATTTGGCATTTATAATTCACGTTGTTGGTATTTAAAGTAAAATAAGTGAGTTACCCTCTGCTTTTAGAAGTCTTGGTCCCACGGTTTCCACTTTTCTACCTTTGAATCAGTTACTCAGTGTTGTATATTGAAGATTAAGGTAGCTGTTGCTAAAGACTTCAGGTTGGACATAGGACTCAAGTCCCAGGTCTATTGACCATCTGCTCTAAATAGAACATTCCTGTGATAAGAAATGCCTGGGTGGCATATCACCCCACAACCCAGCGCCAACACTTTTTTGGCCACCGCATGGTCCACCAACTTCCTGGTCCTATTTGTGGTGACTATCTCGCCAACAACATCGCATGAGTACTTGCGACCAAATAACAGTCAATTGGGTAAAATTGGGTAAAATTAGCCAACAGCTCATCCATGCCTTTGATTATGCGATACTTCAGGGCCACACCTTTTAAAGAAGGCAGGTCCTTCTCACCCAACTGGATCACAAGTGCAGAAGGCCGTCCCCAAGCCACTGCCTTAGCCTTGACCAACGGAAGTAAGGCGTCCCATCGCATCCTGTGTCTGGAGACCCAGGTAAGGCTGACATTCTCCAGCATACTCATTTGGCGACCCAGACCTGATTCAACTGTCCCAGTGGATGATGCTGTGACCAATAATCCAAACCTTTAAAACCAAGGAACCTAAGAATAAGGGAAATGAACAAAAAGGGGTCAGACACAACGTTCCAATGCCCGAAATTCTTTATTCTATGCACAGACAGACCCCAATGAACAGCTGTTGTGGTTGCCCCTATTCTAAATGAATGGGCAGCAAACTCCATTGCAGGCAACCCACAGGCCAAAATGGCCTTCCTCAAAACACGGGTAACTTGCTGCCTAGTTAATGCGGAACCATCTTGATGAATGAAGAGTGGACCAACTCCAGGGGGTCTCAATCTCAAGAACCTCCTGACATAATTGTGGCACCACCGGCTGGAGTGGGGCAAAGCCCTGCCCACAATCCAGTTGGGGAAGAGTTCCAGGGCCGTGCACAACATGGACCCTCTGTTAGGAGGATCCAACTTAGAAATAGTAGGAAATCCCACAGTGTTTAGAAGCAGAAATGCAAAATGAGAGATATTAAATATATATTTGTCCACACTACAGATTACAATTAATCCTCTTTTCCCTTTTCATTTTGTCTTAGTGCTTTGCCATTCCCTTCATTGTGTTGTTCCTATTGGCATTTCCATTAGACTTGTATAGATTTTTGTGTATAAATCCATAGCCTGCACGGGAATAATAAACCTCATTCTCTCTCTCCTTTCCATATATTTCTCTCTTGCCTTTTTGTTTTTCAGATCTGGCCTGATATAGAACTCTTAGCACTGCCAATCAATTGATTACAGGTTGGAGTCACTGTTCTTGCCTTCCTTAGCCTAAATTATCAGCATGGTCTTTAGGCAAGAGAGTTTTTACAATCCTACTGTGAATAAAACTGCTTTAACTTTTTGTGTGCGTGTGTTCTGTTTCAGAGACAAAACCTCCATGATCCCACAATTCCTCTAAGCATATACATCTGTGTAATGCAAACAGCTCAATTGGCAGATACTTGATTACTCCAAAGGGTAGGCTATTAGCAGAGTAAGAAGGAATAAAAAAGAAAACATATGAGATTAAGGCCAGCGACATAGCTTCCTATATGACAGCTACAGGAAATTTCTTTTTCCCTAGTTGCTTCCAAATCGTGTCCTCCCTCAAAGAGGGAAGCACTATGTGCGGATGACGGTGGCTGAATTATAAAGATGCTTCTAGCTTGGATGGGCAAGGATGGAGAGGTGTGTTGGTGTAGAAACCTGCACAAAGTGCAGTTGACTGTACATAGGTACAAGTCACACCTGTCACTCCACCCACTTTGCCTCTGTCCCTGCCCTCCACTGGTAATGTGGCCCCCAGAAGGTTGTTTCTGGGAGAGTGCTGCCCTTTGGCTGAAAAGGGTACCTGCCTCTGAATCAGTGTAGAGATGTGCTCTGAGTCCAGAACTCTTCAGGTTCAAGTCATACACTACACCACATTCAGCCATGGGTATGATAGTCACCTATGGCTAAAGGGTATTGCCTGTAGTTCAGTGCTTTGCATGCAGAAGGGCCCAAATTCCTGACATCTCTAGGAAGAGCTGGAAAACTCCTTGTCTGAAAGCCTGGAGAGCTGTTGCCACTCAGTACAGAAAATACTGAGCTAAATGGACCCATGTTCTGATAAGGCACACAATAGCTTCATGTGATTCCACCTAAACATTAGGAAGAACTTCCTGACAGTAAGAGCTGTTTGGCAGTGGAATTTGCTACCAAGGAGTGTGGTGAGGTCTCCTTCTTTGGAGGTCTTTAAGCAGAGGCTTGACAGGCATATGTCAAGAATGCTTTGATGGCGTTTCCTGCTTGGCAGGGGGTTGGACTGGATGGCCCTTGTGGTCTCTTCCAACTCTATGATTCTATGTTCTGTATTCCTATGCACCTGGAAATGTGAATGCATGTGTTTAGCTCCACATGTGGTTCCAGTTTATATTTTACTGTGGGTTCCCAAATCTCAAAGGGCTTGTGATAGTATGGTCAACATGGCTAGAACCACATGGGCAACTTCTTCACCAGAATAGTTTGTTGCACATGGAGCAACTTCCACGTCTTCAAGCAGAAACCTTGATTGCAAGTCATTAGGCTACAGTGACTTTCAATGAGACACAAAATGTGCATATTTTGGTGAGGCTGGAGTTGAAAAAAGGGGGAGGATGCATTTAACTCTCTTGGTTTCTTCCTAACCTCTTATTCTGATATTGTTCAACATGCAAATAAAAATGGGGATGGATTTCTCCCCAGCTGTAAAATTATGCAGTCATAATTCATGCTGCCGAATGATGGTGAGCAGGCATATTTTTGTTCGTGGAATGCATTTCTGTGACAGTAACAGATGCCAATGTACAAAATGAGTCCAGCAGCATCTTGCCTCTGGAAGATTTTCATAAATTTTCTCTTGTTTCAGTACTTCTAATTAAATGATATACTCTTTGTAAGACTGGGGTGTGTGTGGGGGGGGGGGTGGGATTTAGGAGGCCTTCTTGTTGCCATAAAAGCAGGACCCTTCATACAGCAGCCCCTTGCATGTTAACACGCAGTGGAACCAATATTAGGCTTGCCATACGTTTGGTTTCCCCCAGACATTTTCTCCTTTTCAGGGTTAAAATTTCTGTCTGCTTTTAACTTGCAAGACCGAATTGTGACAGAGGGTGGACACTGGGTCACAATGTACAATAACACAGTCTCAACCCCCCCCCCCCCCCGTGAGTGGGTGGGTGGGGTGCTGAAAGGTTGTGAAGCATAATAGCCACTGACAATGAGGAGGGGCAGGAAGTAACGAGTAAATAAAGGGGGCGCTTGGTGTGTTTGTGTCCTCTTTTTTCCCTTCGAAATACGACATTGTTGGCAAGAGAGTGGTTTGCCAGTTAATTCATTTAACCGCACTCCACAGGTTCAGGGTCATTACACACAAGACTTTTTTCAGGTGAGAAATAAGCAAATAAAATATACACATGAAAGTGCCCACATTAAAAAGCAATCCACTCATAGTTGTCAACCCAAGAAGTGAGAACAGCACTAAGCTGTCAGGGACTCAGGAAAAGATGCCAATTTCCTTAACTGTTTCAGTGTGTGGAAAGTGTGGGAAAGGGCTTAGCCTGCGCCGATTTCCAGTTGGTTCTGCATGTGTCACGTGGAATAAATTCACTCCCAGTTCAGCACATCTAGAATGGTTTGCTGTGGTGTGCGAAAAAATAGAAAATAAAAATGAAGGCAGCTCATGATGGTGCAAGGTGGGATTTTCCTGTATTTTCCACACACTGCAACAATCGTTTGTCCTCAAGCATGTAGAACTTTCTGAAGCTTGCATAACTCTTAGAGACAAATTATTGGACAAGATGGGCTTATCTTATGTCTTTCATGTGAACTAACAGCCTGCAGTTTGATTGGTGCATTGGATAGCTGGCTGGACTCGTCTTCAGGAGGAAAGGCACACAACTTTCCCCCCTGTGTGACCTCTCTTTCCCTTGCTTTTCCTCTGGCACCTTCACACTTCACAGCTGCAGAAAGTGGATCATCTCCATTTCATTTTGGCTTCTTTGACAGGTCGTTCTGTCCTTTACTTAGCTCAGCTTGCATGGCTGTCCACAGCTTTCCCAGCTCAAGAGCTGCTGGGTATTTTCAGCTGGATTGCGGCCTAAGTGACAATCCTACTGTTTACACTCCTAGTGGCCTGCTGGAGCCAAGAAAGTTACAAAGGTCCTCAACTCTACTGATGCCTAGGGGAACACCAATATGTCTTTTAATCCAGAATACGGCAGCTAGACTGGTGACTGGGAGCGGCCGCCGAGACCACACAACACCGGTCTTGAAAGATCTACATTGGCTCCCAGTACGTTTCCAAGCACAATTCAAAGTGTTGGTGCTGACCTTTAAAGCCCTAAATGGCCTCGGTCCAGTATACCTGAAGGAGCGTCTCCACCTCCATCATTCTGCCCGGACACTGAGGTCCAGCACCGAGAGCCTTCTGGCGGTTCCCTCGTTGCAAGAGGGCCTTCTCGGTGGTGGCACCTGCCCTGTGGAACGCCCTCCCAACAGATGTCAAAGAGGAAAACAACTACCAGACTTTTAGAAGACATCTGAAGGCAGCCCAGTTCAGGGAGGCTTTTAATGTTTAATAGATTACTGTGTTTTAGTTTTCTGTTGGAAGCCGCCCAGAGTGGCTGGGGAAACCCAGCCAGATGGGCGGGGTATAAATAATAAATTATTATTATTTGTTGTTGTTGTTTAGTCATTTAGTCATGTCCAACTCTTCATGACCCCATGGACCATAGCACTACCATAGCACTACCTCCCGCAGTTTGGTAAAACTCATGTTCGTAGTTTCGAGAACACTGTCCAACCATCTCGTCCTCTGTCGTCCCCTTCTCCTAGTCCCCTCAATCTTTCCCAACATCAGGGTATTTTCCAAGGATTCTTCTCCTCTCTTCTCATGAGGTGGCCAAAGAATTGGAGCCTCAGCTTCACGATCTGTCCTTCCAGTGAGCACTCAGGGCTGATTTCCTGAAGAAATTATTATTATTATTATTATTATTATTATTATTATTATTATTATTATTATATTGAACAAAAGTTATTCAAATGTATTTTGTAAGTTTTGAGTTCTAAAACAGGGGTTGGAAACCTCAGGCCTGGGGGCAGGATGTAGCCCTTTTGGGCTCTCTGCCTGGACCTTAGGATTCTCCCCAGACCACTCTCCTCACTGGTCTTTCTCTGAGTACTCTTCATACTTTTGCTTGGCTGGGGTGTGTCCCTGAATTATAATGATGCTTCTAGCTTGGGTGGGCAAGGGATGGAGAGGTGTGTTGGTGTAGAAACCTGCACATAGTGCAGTTGACTGTACATAGGTACAAGTCACACCTGTCACTCCACCCACTTTGCCTCTGTCCCTGCCCTCCACTGGTATGTGGCCCCCAGAAGGTTATTTCTGGGAGAGTGCTGCCCTTCGGCTGAAAAGGGTACCTCCCTCTGAATCAAAATACACCAAACACTTACATGTGTACTGAAATCCATCAAGCACAAAGGCAGCTTGTTGAGAACTGAGCTGGGCGTGTTCATTTTTGGGTGTCTGCATGTGCCTAGATTTCTGGCATGTGTTGCAATGCAAGTGAATTATCTCTTGAGTCAAGGTGGCCTCATAAATGTGCAAATCATGTATCTTGCTTTGTTTTTTTAAAAAAACTGTTAGGTGGAGAAACTATCAGTATTTTATTGGCATGAAATTAAGATGCTGGAGAGCCATCTGGGCTCAGATATGTGGGACTGAGTGGGCTCTGGTTAGGGATGGGAGAGAAAGTCCAACCAGTTCACCTTTGGAGGTGAATGTTGCAAATTCACATTCTGTGGAATTCAAATAGCAATACAACAACAGTCTGTATATAATAAAAGAAGCAATAAAAAACAGTTAAAAATCATACAGCATCTAGCTTCTTCTTTGGCGATCACTCATAGCCGAGTAAGATTGTCTTCCATAAACATGGTTTTAACAATGAGTCTGTAAGTGACTGTGGAGGCCAATTCTGGACCCACACATCCTTCCACAGTGGGAACATTGGTTCTCGGGTGGGAGTTGATCATGGTGTGGATTTGCCAAGCGTGCCTTCCTCTTAGCACGTTTCTCCCTTGCGTTCTGAGTTTGCGTGTTTTCAGAGTCAATGACACCTTTGGTAATGGCTGTTCTCCAACTGGAGCGCTCGCAGGCCAGTGTTTCTGAGTAGTTGGTGTTTATACTACATTTTTTAAGATTTGCCTTGAGACAGTCTTTAAACCTCTTTTGTTGACCACCAGCAATACACTTTCCATTTTTAAGTTTGGAATAGAGTAGTTGCTTTGGAAGACGATAATCAGGCATCCGCACAACATGACCAGTCCAACGAAGTTGATGTTGAAGAAGAAGAGGAGGAGGAGGAGGAGGAGGAGGAGGAGTTTGGATTTGATATCCTGCTTTATCACTACCCTAAGGAGTCTCAAAGCAGCTAACATTCTCCTTTCCCTTCCTCCCCCACAACAAACACTCTGTGAGGTGAGGGGGGCTGAGAGACTTCAAAGAAGTGTGACTAGCCCAAGGTCACCCAGCAGCTGCATGTGGAGGAGCAGAGACGCGAACCTGGTTCACCAGATTACGAGTCTACCGCTCTACACTACACTGGCTCTCTGATCGAAGAATCATTGCTTCAACACTGGTGATCTTTGCTTCATCCAGTACACTGATATTAGTCTGCCTGTCTTCCCCAGTGATGTGTAAGACAGCACGTTACACCAGGCAGAAAAATCATTATGTGGTCCACCAAGACCTTTAGCAATTTGCAAGTGGTGCATGGGGAAAATCTTTAGGAGCCACTGGAATAGGCGACAAATGGCAAGAAGCTCATATGGAAGGGTTGGTTGGTTTTTGTTCTTGTTTTATAGTGTATTTTGTGTCCTCATGTTGTATCCTTTCATATTTGGATGAAAGACAGTATACAGAAAGAAAGAAAGAAAGATACAGTATACAGATAGTAATAATCCAGTGATCAAGGAAATACAAGAAAAACAGAGGTCAGTGGGACAGTGAAGCAGCCTGCTCTCCCTGTGTGCCCACCAGTAATATTCCTGCTTCCTTTCATGGCATTAGCCAAAGGTGCAACATTTTAATGTTTAATCTATGGGACTCATTTTAAATAAATGTGCTTCTCTGACTTATGTGATCGGATCCCAGCCTGTGCCTCAGTTCATATACTATCTTTGCAAGCAACACAACAATAGCATGTGAAGTAATCACATGGATCCAGCTTTTGCGTTACTGGAGATGTGTGCGAATTGATTGTGCTAAAATGGCTCATGGATTGCAAAAAAAGTCAATGGAAAAATAGATATGAGCCCTATACTGAACTGCATTGTGTGGATCCCATGTACCAGAAAGCATTAAGGCATGCTCTGCCGGCATTCATGCAGGGGAGCTCCCCCTCCCCTCCCCACCCCACCCAGTCCTTCATGACAATTTTGCACCTAATGCCGTCACCATTCCATATTGTATTTTTAGAGCTGCCTTGATAACTGTCTGGGTGCTATAGCTGATCAAGAATGCTGCAAAGTGGTTGTTTGTCCAGAGATGGCCAAAGCAAGTATTATAACAGCAGCACTGAGGCAACTGCAGTGGCTGCCTTTAGGTTTTGGGGCATCTTTGCAGGATCACTTTGAGTAGGAAGTAACAAAGATTTCTAGTTTGCATATCATGACCAACCTCACACCATTGCATTGTAAACCTGCTGAGAACCCAGAGGAACATCCCACTGATGCTGTGAAGCTGTGGAATTATGTCCTGGCTTGGGACAAGGTTCCCCCTCCAATCCACAACATTTCTGTCCTGCCATCTCAGGTAGTGAGAGAAATACGTATACACACAATTCTGTTAAAGAGCTGTGCAATCCTACAGAGATGCCAGAAAGTGGCAAAATGAACTACATTTGCCACAGCAGTGTGTTTGGGTGACACATCAGTGAAAGGCTAACTAATACTTGGTAAGAAGTCAACATCAATAACTCTCAAGGATAACCAATACACCCTACTTCAGATGCCTGCTGGTCCTGGAGCCTTATCTTAAAAATAAAAATCCCCACATGGTGCCCTATCGATATACCGGTATTACTGACTGTGAGAAACTAATACTTAATAAAAGGAGTAGAGCTGACTCTTGAACATCACCCATATCTCCTTGAGATAACAATGGGCTTTTGTAATACGGGAAATACATTGTTCAGTCAAACATAAAAGCACCATAAAAAGGGAGTTAGGGACCTTGAAGTTGTCCATAAATAGTTAGCATCGAGATAGAGTAGACACACAGATCACACTCTTCCCTACTGTTATTAAATGTGTTGCATTGCTATTTAAATTATACCAATTATTTCTAAATTTGCATTTATACGTATATGCAAATTTTGTGCAAAGCTGTGCACTCTATTTTTAGATTACACATTTTATCTCCTTTTTTGGCAATGCATCTTGGTTCCACTGGTAGAAGATAAGGCTAACTCAGAGGAGCGACTTGGTGTTCTAACATCCTCCTTTCCATTTCCAAAATCAAGGGAAGGGGAATCCAAGTGGGGCAAATGACAATTCAGGAGGGAGAAGAAGAGTAGAAGAAGAGTTTGGATTTGATATTCCACTTTATCACTACCCTATGGAGTCTCAAAGCGGCTAACATTCTCCTTTCCCTTCCTCCCCCACAACAAACACTCTGTGAGCTGAGTGGGGCTGAGAGACTTCAGAGAAGTGTGACTAGCCCAAGGTCACCCAGCAGCTGCATGTGGAGGTGCTGTTTAAGCCTCCCAAACATGACAGGAGTAGCTCTAGGCTGCTGCAGTGGAACAACATCGACCGCATGAAGTACTTATTGGTGGACGCCAACCCCTTGGTTTCACGTGATGTGGCCATCTACATCTTACAGGCCCTGAAACTCAGGGCCACCTTTTCAGCTAACTTGCCCAGCCCTAGTCCTATATAAATTCCTGTTATACTCACAGTCGACACGCCTCACTTTGTCTTTTACCTCACCAGCCGCACTCAGCTGGATTTTATATTTAATGTTATCATCGTATTTGTTGTATTCTATGTTGTTGTGCGACAGTTGCCTGTTTGATCTTTTATATGTGCTATGGCTATATGGCTAATGCAATAAACTTTTGATTGAACATTGAATTAGATCCCTCTTCTGTCATGGAGGTGGACATCTTGATAATCTATGTCAGGAACAGGTAACTTGTGGCCCTCCAAACATTGTTGGACTCCAGCCAACTCCCAGCATGCCTGGGACATGCTGGTTTGGTCTGATGGGAGCTGGAGTTCAAGAACATCTGGGGATCTCCAGGTTTCTCATTCCTGTTATATATTAAAGCACTTAGGCCACAACTGCACCGCATTATTATGCCACTTGAATAGTCATGGCTTCCTCCACAGAATCCTGGGAGCTGTAGCTTATTAAGGGTGCTGAGAGTTGTTAGGAGAACCAAATTCCACTCACTGAGCTACAATTCTCCGAGTAGTTTAACAACAAATCTTTCCCAGGGAAGTCTGGGGACTGTAGCTCTGTGAGGGGGACTGGATTCCCTCAGCACCCTTAACAAACCACAGTTCCTAGGATCATTTGTGGCAAGGCATGACTGTTAATGTGGTGTAGAAGTTCTTTGATAAAATACATATTTTGTTGTGTGCAAATGACTTTAGATACCTATTAGCTCCATATATTACCATATAGTGACAATTTGTTGTTGACAAAGGACAGCTGGACATATAAAGGGCCCCATTACCTTCAGTAGCTTAGGGCCTCATCAAACCTAAATCCAGCCCTATGTGTGTGTGTGTATGTGCACGCCCCTGTTTGTGTGTCTTGGGATAAGCTTTGTGTTGATGTTGTAGTCATTAAATTAACCTTTTAAAATTTCACATTCTTTTGTCATAGGAGTAATATGCAACACAAAAAATTAACACAGCATGCAAAAGTGAAATAAATGTTTTCACCCTTGGCTTAATTTGCTCCATCAGATTAGAATTTAGCACTGTGCTTAAAGAGATGAATTCTGATCATCAAAATATATGTCATCAATCATCAAACAGTTTCTGTTTGAATTTCAGGGCCTGCTTTCCTAAGAGAGGTCTGCCACTTTTATTTGGATTTTTTCCTATTTTTTTTAAAAAAAATCTGTTTGTTGATTCCCCTCTATGTCTTTATAAACTCATTTGAATAATTGTACAGTCATTTAGCTAGCATGCTCTTTTTTCCAACATGCTTAACTACAGTGAATGTAGTTTTGATGGCAAAATAGCCTCTTTTATGTAATAGCACTTTCCCCTCCCCCCACCCCCTGCTTCCCTTCCACATTCCTGCAAAATAAGTGCAACATAATTATTTTACTGTGGAGAAATTAGCTCATTTGCAAATGCCACCTTGGAACACAAAACGAATGGCATTTATTGAAGCACTAATAAAGGCACCATGTTAGAATAATTTTATGCTGACGGGCCCACAATCACTCAATATTTTAAGAGCTGTCATCACACCAGCATGAGCTGCATGCACAAGTACAAATTTATGCTGTGACATCATGGCACTAAGAGTATAATTGGAATAAAATTACAGCGCTTCACTCTGGCATTCAGCAGTGAAGCAGAACACTTTAGATGCCCACCCCAGGCGGAGACTTTGCTATGCCTCTGTGTGCCCACACATTCTGTTAACACATGAAGTATCATGACATGGATTTCTGAAGAGCTCAATGTGTCCTTCAGGTATTTCCAGGCTGAGCTTTCAGTAGGTACTCAGTGGTCCATACTCTTCATATACACTACGTTGCACACCAGTAGCAAGCTTAAAGAATCACAAATAAGCAGAATCCACCATTCCAGCACTTTAGACATGGCTAATTAAGCATGCAGGGACCCAGGTGGTGCTGTGGTTAAACCACTGAGCCTAGGGCTTGCTGATCAGAAGGTCGGCGGTTTGAATCCCTGTGACGGGGTGAGCTCCCACTGCTTGGTCCCAGCTCCTGCCAACCTAGCAGTTCGAAAGCACGTCAAAATGCAAGTAGATAAATAGGAACCGCTACAGCGGGAAGGTAAGCGGCGTTTCCATGTGCTGCTCTGGTTTGCCAGAAGTGGCTTTGTCATGCTGGCCACATGACCTGGAAGCTATACGCCGGCTCCCTCGGCCAATAATGCGAGATGAGCACGCAACCCCAGAGTTGGTCACAACTGGACCTAATGGTCAGGGGTCCCTTTACCTTTACCTTTAATTAAGCATGCAATCACTACACAATGGCAGAAAACCAACCGGGCACCCTTTTCTTTTACATATGCTTCTTCTTCTTCTTCTTCTTCTTCTTCTTCTTCTTCTTCTTCTTCTTCTTCTTCTTCTTCTTCTTCTTCTTCTTCTTCTTCTTTATACTGTATCACCATCATCTTTCCAGAGATGCCTTCTTCTTAAACGATTAAGTTTTAACAAATGAGCAGCACATATGCATATGAATGGTGGCTTTAAAAATGCTACCTTTATTCTTATTATTTTTACTTTCACCTCCACTGTCCTCCTTTGTTGTAGATGAAAATGCACCTGACATCAGAGTTGGAGGGAAGAGATACAGGAAAGTGCAATGAAATTACATGTCATGTTTAGACATCATATTTTTGCAATCTAGCATCGCCTTGCTGGCTTACAAGCCCTCTGTGCATAATCAGATATGCTTTGTGAAGCAGTGAAGAAGGGGAGCCTTGATTCTGATCTGATTTATTAGCAGTGATACATGGGTATTGTGTTGTGGCTTGCAGCTGATAATCATATTCATGTAACAAACACCTCCCCCCCCCCCTCCAAGGCACACAATCCCCTGCTCCTAGTTTGGAGCATTTTGCCATTCTCTGGTGAGTTTTTGTGCTCAGATAGACTGTTTTGGAGTATATCCAGTGGGTGTAGGAATGGGAAACTCTCCCAGACTTGGAAGGTTGGCAAACAGAGTGAGGTAGATCTCTCACTGCCGTTTTATATACTCTTGCTTGATCCGCCCACTCCCATTTCATTCTAAACACATATGTTCATTATTTTTAAATACATATGTTTGCCTATTTACTGTGGAAATAAACAAGCCAAATTAATTTCTGGCTTACGTTTAAAATAAAAGAGGAAGCATCAATAGCCCAGAGCTGAAGTATTGTTCCACTGCTGTGTGTTGCTAGTTTCCTCTGCTAAGCCTGATTAAATTGTCACATTGCTCTCTAAACCTCATACTGAAATTTTGACATGGTTCACTTTGAAATTTGGATTCATTAAATGTATCGGTTCTAAAACTGACTTTAGAATACTGGAATGCAAGCCAGTTGTTCTTCGTTGAATTAACACAACATTGGCCAGTGATCCATCTTACTGCAAAGCAAGTCAGAATTAAGACTTACAACCATGTAATGCTACAATCCCCATGCTAAGGGACAGTGCTCTTTTCAAGAAAAATAGGTGCCGGAACTCACCCTGAAGTTGTTACAGTATGTTGCCAGGCAACTCGGGGCAGCCCTGAATAGATGCCAGTTTGACAACAACCACATTCACTACCTGAGACATGCTATGAACTATAGAAAGCTCTCTCCCTGGTTGGTTTGGGGGTCGCCCCTGGTTCTGGTGCAGGTCAAATGCAGGCCTTCCTAATTCTCTTAGATTCAGGAGAATGGCTAGGGCAGCTCTGAATGTGCAATGTGCAATGGTAGAGACCTGGCTGGAAAGCTTAAAGCCACTACACAGGAAACAGATTGAAGAAAAGGAAATACAAAATTGTTGGGACTTTGGCAGGGTCCCATAAACTGCTTGGTTCTTCCAGAGCCTGTTGGAGATGGTCAGAGCCCCCAAATCTGCATATTTTGAAAATATTATGAAACCAGTAGCTCAGGACTGTCGTTCTGTGCAAACCCATTGTGTAAATGGCAGGTCATGGCTCCTGTAAATATGGTAGGTATCTTGTTTTCATTTATTTGAGCCCCTTTCACACATGTATTGTTTCTCCTTCGCTGGATATGTAGATAGTCTTGGACTTACAGAACCATAGAGTCCCATGGACTGCAAGAAGATCAAACCTATCCATTCTTAAGGAAATCAGCCCTGAGTGCTCACTGGAAGGACAGATCATGAAGCTGAGGCTCCAATACTTTGGCCACCTCATGAGAAGAGAAGAGAAGACTCCCTGGAAAAGACCCTGATGTTGGGAAAGATGGAGGGCACTAGGAGAAGGGGACGACAGAGGACGAGATGGTTGGACAGTGTTCTCAAAGCTACAAACATGAGTTTGACCAAACTGCGGGAGGCAGTGGAAGACAGGAGTACCTGGCGTTTAGTCGGACACGTTTAGTCGGACACGACTAAACGACTAAACAACAACAACATCAGAGTTGGAAAGTTCCTCCTAAATGGTCATCTAGGCACTAAGGAAAGTGCCCCACCTTTTGAGGAAGAAGATTCAGGACAGAAAAGAAGCTGCATATACTACAATGGGCAGTTCATGGAATGCACTGTCTTGGAATAAAGAAATTCATAGAAGATAGGTCTAGTTTCATACCTTTACGTTTAGAGGTGGTATGCTCCCTTTCTTATGGTGACTGGTGCAGATTTATTTCCTGAATACGATTCAGCACGGGGGGAGGCCATGTTCTTCAAACCAGCAATATATCCATACTAATAAACTCCATCTACTTGAGTGTTCAGCCTGATAAAAGGAAACCCAACAACAAATACATAGACACCATAAATCAGTAGTACAACATTGTGTGCCCTCTCCCTGAGAGGTCCAGAGGGTGGCAACATGAGAATGGGCATTTCCGCAGTGGCTCCCCATTTGAGGAATGCTCTCCACATTCAATATCTTTAAGCACCAGGCAAAAACGTTTGTCTTCCACCAGCCCTTTGGCTGATTAAAATCCTAAAACCTTTTAAAGGTGTTTGTGGGAACTGGGTGAGTGAGGGGCTATTGCTTTGTTCTTGTTCTTATTATGTACCGTATTTTGTGTTTTATCTTGTGTTTTTATGCTGTGAACCACCCTGAGATTTACGGATGAAGGGCAGTTTTTAATAAATAAATAATAATCATAATTATACAATTTGTACCCTTAGACCGAGGCTGTGTTCACATTACTGCTTACTCTGCACCCAGCAATCTCTCACTATGAGTTGTTGAGACCACATTCGCACATTAATTACTTTCCATATTGTTTGACTTTTAACATTTTTTTTATTCTGTGCGTTTGTGTGTTTGTGTGTGTATTGCAAACTGCTTTGGGTAGTTTTTTTTAAAAAATGAAGGGTGGCATATAAATGGTGGCATATAAATAAATAAATGGCTGCAGTTTATTGGCAAATACTGCTTGTTTGATGTGCTTTCCCTCAATCCAGCTTCAATCAGATTAGAAAATTGAAGGCACCATCACTTTGTGGTTCAGCATGGTATGCGCTGCTGTGCATGCGCCAAGAACAACTTCATGAATAGGAATTACCAGAGTGTGGGGAGGTGTTTCAGGGGCATGGTGCACATAAGCCCCTGCCAAGGGAAAAGGTGGAAAACAAACAAACAAACAAACAAACAAACGGGTGAATACACCCCTGCCCCCTCTCTGATGTCAGCAAAACTGCAAATGTGACGCAATGGGGGGGGGATGACTTTTTAATGACATTCAAGCTGCTAATGTGGACACACCTTTAGTCTGTCCAGTGCAAACCATCTGACCATCTGCTGGTCCTGAGCACTGTTCTCTGTGCTGACATTTACATAGAGAATATACAAGCCTTGTGGTTGTTTACAACTGGAGTTTACGAGTATGGAATGAGCTGAGGCCAATTTGCAATGCCTTTATTCAAGGGTAAAGAAACTGTTGGTCTCTGCGGTTTAATGTTCTGTGGCTGTTAACAAATTGCTTCTGTGAGATCTGTTTTCATACATTTGTCTATTATTTGTAGGGCATAGTTCTCCCCCCCAAAAAAACACACACACACCCCTATATAGCTCTGTAATTCAGTGTGTTTTCCAGCATGAGGCTATACAAATGAGCCTTGATTGATTTGAGTGTACAGGTGCATTTTTACTCCTTGAGAATGTCAAAAAAGAGGGGGGGAGCTTGATTTTAAACTTGAAAGCCTGATGGCTGTAAGGCTATAATGTGATCTAGGTCTGTCTGTGATTAACAGAAATAAATGAACACCCCTTAACAATGTTTGAAAAGCAATAGCTCATCATGCATAGTTATCCTTTTCACTGCATATTATTTTTCTGCTCATTTATTCACTATTATGGCTCCATAATAAATCTGTACCCTTGTTAATATCCATTCATTGTGGTTTTTAAAGGTCTCTTTGTTCAAACAGGTTTGAGAAGTAAAGCAGCTGAAGGAGCCATCGTGGGCTACCGGCTAAATAATGCACATTTGAAAAATTAGAGTACAATCAAAATGCCATTAGTTTTCTACTTGGCTTGAAGTCTCTTATCCAACCTTAACAAAATGAATTCACAGTGAGAATCTCTCCAACTTGCAACATGTAGAGGCTAGACTTATATTTTTCATTTTATCACAGAGTGCCAGAGAAATGGTTCTCTGAAGTTCACGGTAAACTGGGTGGTGGAATAAATGCCACCTTTTGGCTCTTACTTTGTGAACTTTCTGGCAAACCAGTGAGTTGGGTGGATAATGGTTTTGTCAAATTATTAGTACAGAGTGAGCCTGGGCTGGCCCAATTCATTTTCTGCCTGACACAGAGAAGCAAATGCCACCCCCCATTCAAGGCCAGCCAAATCCCACAAGCACCTTTTCCTCTCCCTGGTAGTAAAGATACAACAATGAATTAAATAACTCAACAATTCCCTGCCCTTTCGTCGCATCCCAAATTGGATGCCTGGTGTGGCTTTTTCACTCTGCCTCAGTGGCAGGCAGAGTTTGCGTCTGTGAAACAGGGAAAGGATGGCTGGGTGGTGGAAGCAGCTGAAAACTCTCAAGAGAGGAGGAGGAGGAGGAGGAGGAGGAGGAGGAGGAGGAGGAGGAGGAAGTGTTGGGGTTCATTACAGAATCACAAATGTTTTAAGGTTAAAGTGACTGCTGATCCAGACAAGAGAACATGCATTGGGCAGCAAAGGGCCTTTAGAAATGTGAAATGAGAGTGGGGGGGGGCAGTGTATCAGGGCTTGTGGTATTACATGCATATAACTGTTTGTGTTCAGAGCTAAGGCATAATAGGGGGGTGCATATGCTTGTGGTGTCAAGCCACTCTTAACAGGTGTGCTTTGTGTGAATTCTGTATTCCACCTACATACTTTGTCCAATAATCCTGATATTGGGTGGAGATAATAATAATAATAATAATAATAATAATAATAATAATAATAATAATTTATTTATTTATTTATACCCCACCCATCTGGCTGGGCTTCCCCTGCCACTCTGGGCGGCTTCCAACAAACATTAAAATACATCAAATATCACAGATTAAAAGCTTCCCTAAACAAGGCTGCCTTTAGGTATTTTCTAAATGTTAGGTTTATCTCTCTGACCTCTGATGGGAGGGCGTTTCACAGGGCGGGCGCCACCACCGAGAAGGCCCTCTGCCTGGTTCCCTTGTAGCTTTGCTTCTCACAGTGAGGGAACCGCCAGAAGGCCCTCGGCGCTGGACCTCAGTGTCCGGGCAGAACAATGGGGGTGGATGGGGCCTAACCCTGCTTTGGGATGCTCGGTACCTTTGGTGAGGGGTAATTTCTGGACAGGGGAGGGAGACCTTTTTTCTTTTCTTTTTTAGCTTGGGAGCTGCATTTCCTTCTGGGAAAATCTATGGGGGACCCATTCCAGTGGTGGGTGGGACCAGGGGCAAAAGTGCCTGCAGAGCACATGCTGAGAGGGAGGGAGACAGACACTTTTCCAGATTCTGAGGAGCCTAACTAACAAGGCCCACAAGCTTTCTTTACCTGAGAATCCATGGGGAGGAAAGTGTGAGGTTTTTTTGTCTTACTTACTAAAATTAATGGACCAATGTGGAGTGAGTTTGTCCACAGATGACCCAAAAGGCCAGATGACCAGAGATTCTGCGGCAGCGGATGTCATTTTAAAACAACAAGGCATCCGTTACACACTTTATAGCTGTGAGGTTTTGCAGGCTGCAACTTTGTAGAAAACGCTTATCTGTGTGACAGGAAACAAAAAGAGGTCAGCATGATTTTCTCAGTGGTCTTTAACAAAAGGGTTGATTTTCTCTGACCTTAATAGATTAAGCCTGGGTGTTTATTTTTGAATCAATTCTTATTGATTCAGAAGACATGGCATTTTAATTGTGTGTTCACTCTTCCTCCTCCTCTTCTACGCCCCCCCGCCACTGGCTGTTGGAAGCCGCTGTTTGGTATGCTAACTGTATCGCAGCCTAAAGGGCTACGTTTTCAAAGCAGGGTGCACAAATCCCATTAGCAACAACAGGGGCTGGTTGTTAATGTGTAACTCCCCATGAACTTGCTTTGAAGAGACGGAGGGGGAAACCTTGGCATCAGTGCCTGTTTTCTAAGCTGAATTATGATTCTACTGGTATTCGGGATGTGATTGTTATGGGTTCTGAATTATTTTATGGCTCGCCTTTTCGATTTTTGTTTCTTTTGTTTTTAACCACTGAAATTTCTTAAAGCTGGCTATGTTATCTACTAATAATTCAGGCTCGAACTGGTGGAAAGCTAAACCAGTTGAGTGGCAACACCCCTGCTGTGTCTTCAGCCCCTAACAGGTCACTTGCGATTTCAGCAGAGACTCATTTAACATGAATGAGACCTTTGTGGGCCATTTTGTTCTGTCTTTCTGAGGAGCAAAATGCCAGCATGGCAAAGATCTAGAAACTTGTGCATTTAAATGAGAAGACACAGCAAATCAAAGGACAACTGTATTTGCATAGGATTTCTTGGGTCACAGGAGCCTCCTTGACTTGTTGGGCTTTAACAGGCTAGATTCATATCTGGCAAAACTTATCATATAAATCCTGTTATTTTTCTCTTTTTTCCCTTGTCTAGCCTATTATTTCCAGACATATGATCAAACCAAGATGTTATTTCCAAATTTTTGGTTTAAGCTTAGCATTGCTTCAATGACATCTGTCTTAATGTTGTGTTTTGGGAATCTCTTTGTGTGTGTGTAATCTCTAATAATAAATAAAAATCAGGGTTTTTAGTGTAATTTGGCTCTTACAATAATACTTCAATATAATTTAGTCAATTTTCTACACTTTGCTGTCTCATTGGTTTCAAGGGAGAGTTAAGCACAGCATTTAATCTCTCTCATGGAAATCACTGGAACTCAACTTGGGCACTTAACATTGGCTGGATGGTGCCCTGGGTGTTTAATTTTTGTGCTTCAATTTTTAAAGTAGCTTTCCATATACCGTAATTTAGTGCAGCATGTCTCTGAACGCCTATCCCCGGGAATCAAAATTGGGGAGAATGAATATAGCTATCTCTCTAAGGCCAGAGTACCCATAGCAAACTACAGCTCCCAGGGGGAGTTCATGTGCCTTAACTGTGCATTGGATGTGCTTTAAATGCATGCTGTGGGTCTGCCCTAATGCTCAGCATGGCCAGCCATTTCCTGAGGGCCCACACCCCATCATGGGGTTCACTGACAAGATCCCTCTGGATCTGCTCCTTCCATTCACCCATTGCAACTTGCCAGCTTCTTCACCTGCCTCTCACTTTGATCCAGACTACTGCGATGGTCAGGTTGAGGAACAACAGACGCCACTGTCTCATAGTCTCCAATTGCCATAAAAATGCTGGGACCTTCACGAAAACCCTTAAACCATCACGGTTTCTCACTTTGTCATGCAGAGTGCTGAATTCCCAGTTGCAAGCCTTTCCTCCCCCCCCCCCACTAAAAACAAAACAAAAACAAAACTCAAATGTTTCTCCACCTTTTCATTCAATTTGTGCGTTTCCTTTAATAACTTTTGTACTTGACCAGGAGGAAATGCTCAAGCAGCGATACTGATGTAGCATAGAATGTCCCTATTTACATCTGAGGAAAAGTGGAGGGTATTTTGTCTGTTTGCTGATCGGTTCTTTGCCCGCCAAAAAAGCAGGTAGTCAGAACGAGGAGGAAGAGCAGCAGCAGCAGGTCATGAATACCCTCCAAAACCTGGAGCTTGCACAGGGTGTGAAGATAAACCCTTGGATTAAAAAGCTGCAAACATGTTACACTCCCCCCTCTGCAAACAAATGCTTGAAACAGTTAAACTGCTGTTTAGAAAAAGGAGTTAGAGAGCAAAATGAATGCATGGTTTGTTGAAACTGTAAGTAAACTGTCAAATGCATTGGGGATGGATGGAAGGCATTCCACAAGTACAACTAAGATTAGATTACTGTCAAGGAAAACCCTCAAATATTTATGTTACAGTAAAGGCTCGCTCATTGGTTGCTAGACACAGCCTCTTAGAAATGAATGGGAACTGATAAAAGGAGGGTGCATTTGACAAAGAAGTAGATATATACGTTCTAATCATGTGTTATGATGAAGTGTTCAGTGAACAGATGACATGAGAGGAAAGGGGGGCAGCTCTACCCCACCACCACCATTCCTGCCACCCTTCCACTCACCTTCTGAAGG
Source organism: Zootoca vivipara (assembly GCF_963506605.1). Taxonomy (NCBI): domain Eukaryota; kingdom Metazoa; phylum Chordata; class Lepidosauria; order Squamata; family Lacertidae; genus Zootoca; species Zootoca vivipara. Next base: position 5,703,199 of record NC_083286.1, read on the forward strand.
TGGCAGCCTTCTGTACTTGTAGATGCTCCCTGCATGTTTTAACATTTCCAGGGCTCTGAAATGCACATGCAGCTTTCATAAAAACAGGAGGCACCCCACAGTAGTCACCCTCCACAGGAATGCAAGGGGGGTGTTGGGGGGGCAGAGCTAGTTCATTTCCTTCCTGCCTTCTTCACATGCAGGGCAGTCTCGAGCAGATCGTGCGCCCTGGTGCTGAGGGGCGGAGATCGCTCCAGCGCCCCTGCCCTTGCAGGGTGCAGCATGGTTTCCGCATGGCTTTGCCGCGCGGCGCCCGGCCTACTGGCCCGGCGCCCTGGCACACAGCGCCACCGGGGGTCTACCTAGAGCCGGCCCTGTTCACATGTTCACTCATGTCTTCATGGTAATGCTTCATAGACAAAAAGCCCACCATACTGAATAGAATAGGTTCCTATATGACACAGACTGCAATTGTGGCCCTGCTTACCTGGGAGGTAGCCCCATTAGATTCAATAGGACTCTCTTCAGAGTTGTTTAACAAGTGATTGTAGATAGACAGCTGCTGCCCATCTGTGTGGACAATATTGCACTAGATGCTTCAGTGGTCTGATGTTATACGGCAGCTTCCTTATCTACCTAGGCTTATGGAGGTATTGGCTCATACAGTTGCTCCCTCTACCCAATTCTAAGCAGGTTGCAAGTCTGTTATCAGAATGTGCACAGAATGACCACATTTTGTGGTCCTCGTTGACAGGTTGCATAAATTGGCCCTATAAGTTCTGTACTCTTCAAACAGAAAGCACATTTTGAGAGATCCTGTGAAAAGCATGCATTGCTGTTATATAGCATCATAGGACCGCAAGAGAACAATGAGGAAGGAGGAAACTGGGAAATGATTTCACTTGAAGCAATTGCAGGATTTTCCTTGAAAGCATGTGCTTTCACTCTGACAAAGAAGCATGCAAGGAAGCCCTAGGTTCAGGCCTGAGCTCTCTCGATGCTGCAATTCCATGCCCCACTGCCACACACGTCAAGAAGGATACTTGATGAGGGTGGGTGGGTGGAATGGGATGACAGAAGAAGCAATTACGAGGGTTTATCATAGATGATCAAATTTGAAAGCAACTAATTAACAGATCCACATGGCATGCATTCCGATCCAAGTCTCCGCAAAGGAAATGAGCCCTCAAATTTGATTTGTGAAGTTGAAAAGCATGATTATTCATTTCCATTGACTCATTTCTTTTGATAAAATTCTAGCCTGACTCTTAGGCGAAGTACCTCAATCAGGAAGCAGCATGTTCTTGAGCCCTTGCATACAAGGACTGTCAGTGTCTCAGGTACCAAGAGCCATTTTTCTTGTATATAGTCAAAACAGAAGGAAGCCTAGGGAGACATTCCATTCATCTCCTGCTCACTGTTTTTGAATACATGTGGTTCCCCTTCCTCTGCTCTCTGCCTCACCCCATTTGGATTAATCTTAAAGAAAGCTCTAGGTGAGTTTAGGCCAATTTGTTATTTATTATGTCCTGAAGGTGAATGAATGATTGAAGTGACCCTGAGTGTTATTCTGCTTCATATGCTCCGGTAGATCAGGCAATTGAGATTGTAAGGTCTTGTGTGGCAAGGACACCCTCGAGGCAAAGGCAGGCGTGGAATTTGCTTTTCATTTCAGATTCTGCAACACTCTTCCCTTGGCTAGCAAAGAAGCAGCAAGGGACTTTATGGGTCAGTGTGGATGTGTGTTACTTGATATGCTTCTTTGTATTAACCATCAACAGCTATACAGTTTGCGACTATCACTACATGCTTGTTTGATAGTCTAACCACCTCCACCCCGGTATTAATTCTGAAAAACAAACCTGAAGTATTTCAAAATAGAAAAACAAAATATAAATAAGGTCAATGTTTTTTTTCTATTAAAAAAATATGTTTAGGGGTACTCTCCTTTTGACTCAAGAAAACCACCATTTTATAGTTCAAATCGGATAAAATAAATACAGTAAATGGACAAAAGTACAAAGATTCACAAAATGTTTAGGGGTATGTGTACCCCTGTGCCCCCCCCCCAGAAAAAAGCACTGAATAGGGTCATCTATTGTCCAACTTATCTTTTTAACATGTTTCTTGATTTTAATACAGAATAAAAAAATTCCTTCCAGCAGCACCTTAAAGACCAACTAAGTTTTTATTTTGGCATGAGCTTTATTTTTGGTATGAGCTGGAAGGATCCCCCCCCCCCGACTACGTCAGACCAACACGGCTACCTACCTGTAACTTGATTTTAATAATTCATGTTGTTCATAATATGATGTAGAATTTATGTTGCATACCTATGCCCACTTACTTGGGAGGAAACCCCATGGAACATGATGGAACTTACGACCAAGTGAAAGTGCATAGGATTGAACAGTGAATGCCGAGGTTCCCTTCTATGAGACAGAGAATTCAGACTTCCTCATGCATGAGACACAGCTGTTCTGAAGTATTCCAGTTTAAAAATACAGTGCTTTTTCAGAGCTAAGCACATTGTTAATTCTCTTTCCTGTTTCAAGTTTCCTATGACAGAAGCTGAAGAATATCCAAGTCAGCCTCAAAATCTGGTATGTGTGGACTCACACATATAGATTATTATTATGTTCTGAATTAATTTCTATCTGGCAGAGAAGGATTTGGATAATTCATAACTGAGCTCTTTGGAGTATGTAGGCTTTCCCCCTCCTGTGACGAAGATGTAAGCCCCTCTTTCAAGTAGAGTTAGATTAGTATGATGGAGCATTTATGACCAAACAGGTGAAATTATTTGAGAATTCTCTAATTTACTAATGGCTTCAATATTTGGCTCTTTAAAACTACTTTCATAGTAGCATAGGATGAGCCTGCTGGATCAAGCCAATGGCCTATCTAATTCAGCGTCCTGTTCTCACTGTGGCCAACCAGATGCCTGGGGGAAGCCTGCAAGCTGGACAGGAGCACAACAGTCCTCTGCCTGATTGGGATTCCCAACGACGGGCATTCTGAGGCATAATGCTCTGCAGGAACAAGCAAATATTTTTCAGCCACTAGTGCATGCTGATGATGGTGACTTCCATGTTGATTCTGTTTATGTTTTGTGATATACTGTAGGATTGTGCAAATCTGCCTCTCTGCAAGTTGAGAGAGAGAGGGAGAGAGAGAGGTCCACCTTCAGAGAACAAGGTGTAATTCCTGAGCTTACCTTGCAGCAGCAGCAGCAGCAGCAGCAGCAAGGTCCACTGATGCTGTTTCTCTACTGTCATTTAAAGGTTTTGCATCTTTCGTAGAGGAGCAGTTGATCTGCAGAACTGACCACACAGCGTCCATTCTGTGTTTGTGAGGAGTCATTCCTTTGGAACTTCATGCTTATGAGGAGTCATCATTGTACTCCTTTAGAGGCCTGCTGAAAACTTTTCTGTTTCAGTCTCTTCAAATACATGATTTGGTTGTACAGTGGTACCTCTACATACGAATAACTCTACTTATGAATGTTTCTACTTACGAACGGAGCTCCGTCTGCCATCTTGGATGCGGTTTAGATAGGATTTTTTCTACTTACAAATTTTTAGATAGGGTTGCTTCGACTTACGAATTTTTTCTCCCAAGGCATTCCTATGGGATTTGACTTACAATTTTTTTCTACTTACGAATGTGCGTTCGGAACACATTAAATTCGTAAGTAGAGGTACCACTGTATCTGTTCTTAAATTTGGTCCAGGTGTTTTATTGTGCTTTAGATTTTTTTTACAGCTTTTAAATGTTATAAATATGATTTTAATTGTATTTTTGTTAATGAACTCTTTGTCACCCTGGGTTCCTTTGTGAGGAAGGGTGGGATATAAATTTAATAAATAAAAATAAGGAAATGCATGCAATCATCTATGTTGAATGTGTGTTGTTGTTACAGGTAGGCAGCCGTGTTGGTCTGAAGTAGTCGAAACAAAATAAAACAAAATTCCTTACAGCAGCACCTTAAAGACCAACTAAGTTTTTTATTTTGGTATGAGCTAGAAGTAGATGCTGCTGGAAGGAATTTTTTTATTAGTGTGTTGTTGTTGTTATCATCATCTTAGGAATTAGACATGTGGGGTGGTACAGTTTTGCTGCCTTGTTCCCTGGGAGCCATTCTCTGAGCAGTAGGCCAAAGAATTCACACTGAACCATCCTGAGGTCTTTTCCCTGACAACTAGACTGGAAGAGCTAGTGATGCTCTGTTAATTAGGCCCTGAACAGTTTGAAGGAAGGTAGTGTTAACAAAGCTTAGGCTGTTGAATATGAGTGTAAATGAGAAGAGGGACATGTTGAGGAAAATTTTTGTGTGTGAGAGAAATTTTGTGTGAGAGAGAGGCTGTGTGTTTTATCACATTGTGTGGGGTTGTTTATAATGGCACCTGAGGCATCCAAATAACTCCTAGATCTTTTATGGCTGTTAGCAAATATAGCTTTAAAAACACACCACATGCTTTTTTGCATGTCAAACCTGCACGCAAAAAGGCATTAACAGATTCATATGTCATCCCTCCCATAAAGTAGCAAACATATCCTTTTTATTTTTCATTTATTCCCCCCTGCCTCCTGGACTGATTAGCTTTCAGTTGACCAGAATGCCTCTAGCTCAGCACTGCCTAGTGCTGTGCTGAAAATTTCTTCTCCATTTTATTTTTACTTCCACTCCCCACTATTTAATGGGAAAAGAAATTTCATATGAAAATTATCAAAAAGGGAGATTACAAGTACCTGAAATTCTCGTGGATGGAGTGCAGAGTTTTCTCCTGCTTCCTTTAATTTCAAGTGGCCAAGGGGTGTTTGTGAAAGTCCTTTCATTCCACGGTTCATCTCTCCAGTGCTATGGACTCTGCAGCCTTCCTAGGTGTTCACTTTTCCTGAAATCCCATGACATCTTCAGTTGGGCTTTCCTATAAGCACAGAAAGTGGAGAGGTTGCTTATTGTGAAGCTGACAGCTCTTCATCGTTAGTATTTTATGACTTTGAGCAAAATCATTTTACTTTTGAAGAAATCAATGTGGAAATATTTTTCTCTCCTAAAGCCAAAAGAAAGCACTTCCCTTGAGAACAAAATCAGCGAGTGCCCCAAACTCAGCCATTCAATAGTCAACCTCCTTGACTTTCTGTGCCTGAATTAAAGCTCAGGGGAAGGTGTCTGAGGTAACTCCTCCCATTAAGTCCCCCCCCCCATATCTGGCAGCCTGGGAGGCTGCACAGTGCTACAGAAATGTTTACTGGAAAGCAAAACATATACACTGCCCATTGCAACCTCACAGCGATAAAGCTCAGCACCCAAATCACCAATATTCTGAAGAGATTCAGAGAAATTCTGAAGCAACTTTGGAACGCCTTCCTAATTTCACTAATATGGAAACAAGACGGACTGAACATATACTCTGTAAATGAGTAGTGGCTGTTCCCTTGCACTCCCGGTGGCATGCTCTGGAAGGGCAAGATGCTACCACCTAGATTTGTCACAAGGAACCTCTTCCAGAATGTCAGCAGTTTGGGGTGGGATTCAATCACCTATTGAGAAATGCAGGTTGCACAATTAAAATTGATTTGGCACTCTTGAACAACAAACACACTCCCAACCACCACCAAGCCGAACTTTTTGTAACAAGGAAAGTGACAGAAAATGCACTGGAAAGTGTGGAATTACAGTCTTTGACACAATATTGTGTAACCATCTTGCAAACAAAACAGAATAGAACAGAACAGAACAGAACAGAACAGAACAGAACAGAACAGAACAGAACAGAATAGAATAGAATAGAATAGAATAGAATAGAATAGAATAGAATAATTTATTGGCCAAGTATGGCTGCTCATTCAATAGCTGATGTCACCTTACCTTTGCAAACTTCTTTTTTTAATTAAAAGGAATCTGAAAGTGACTTAGGTTCCCTCACATCTTCAGTAATGGTGATTTTGGTTGAATCATCATAGTTCAGTCTTTGGAAATGAACTCAACAGTGGTAGCTTACAGGGCAAAGGATGAGCTATGGCTAGGAGGTTTGGGGGGTAATGACAACCAAATTTGGAAAAAGTAGAAGCCAGAAATGGAACATTCTGGTAAACAGTGTACTTTTCTGAGTAGCAATTTCCATAAGCCTCTTGGAGATTTCTCATTTGTGCAGCGTTTATTTTGCTTATATAGAGTAGGCAAGAGTGCCTGGCTAGGGTAATTACTGTGTATTTCTGGTTTACTTCAAATTTTGATTCAGTCAGAATCCCTAAATCTGACAACCTATAATCAAACAAAGGGAGTACTCTACTAGGTGGGGATTAGCGGAAGGGAACAGCTTAGACCAATATGAAAAGCCCATTTATGAATCTCTCAATAAATAAGCCTTTTGTTTTGTCTAATTGCTGGTTTGAATATATCAGCCTCATCAATGGGATTAGGGTTAATAGATGTTTGGTCATGCAGAACATGCAGAGAAGGAATCTGATACACACACAAAAAATTGCACTTAATGAGCTTAGCAAATGTTTGCCATATTTTTAATGAACCCGGGGGCTGTCATTTAGAAATGCTTAGCAACTGCTTTTCCATCCTTGAAAATAGAGCAACCGAAGGACATTAACACTATGCGCCCCGTAAATAAAGCAAGCTATTTAAAGAGGCCGCCCACGAGGTGGAGATGGTGACATTTTATGGGGAAGAGCCCCTGACACTTAACATGTTGCGTATGACAGTTCAGGGGGCATCTTAAATTTCCCGAACGGGATAGCTGCAACTTTCTGAGGGGTCTCAGGTAACCGCTGTCACTCTCACTTTAAAGTTAAGCCTGTTTATGAGGCAGTCTCTAAAATTATTCACTTCCCTCCTCTTTGATTCCTTTATCTCTTTGCCAAAGACTTGCAAGAGAGGATATGAAAAGAACAAATTATTTGTGTGCAGCGTCTTCTGAACCTCCCATCCTTTGCCCTTAAGCAGGCTTGCTTAAATCAGTGATGTAGTCGACGACGCAGGCAAGGGGGATTGATTGAGCAGTGGATTTAATGATCCATCCTTTTAGCCTGTGGGACTTCTAGCCTGAAAGCAGCGCAGGCTAGAGTAATGGGGAATTAGTGGAGCAAACTATGTGTTATGTGGCTGGGGATATTTTTAACTGGACCTAACAGAATCACGTTTGCCTCTAGGGAGGGTCTGGGCTGACACGCAAATGGAAGATAATAGGCCATTCATATGAGTTCTGGAGCAAAGACATGATTTTTAAAGCATTTGCTTGGCAGCGAGGCAGCAGCTCTGAGGTATTCTGTCTGTTCACAACAATTGCTAGGCATCAGTTCTTAATGCCTGGAAATCCGACGCCCCCCCCCCCCTCAGCTCCCACCCCCCTTCTAGCTTTTTGCAGGCTATATTCCTGCTGGAATCAGCAGGCCCTGCTGTGTCATGTGAGTAATACATTTTAATCTGGAAAGCTAGAAAGAAACAGTATCATTAGCCTAGGGAATTCACAGATGTCATCTGATGATAAAGCTGTAGGGTTTATTTTTTTATTTTTATTTTTCAAAAATTCATTTTACAGTACCTCATTTTCAGTTAATCCAATAATAAAGCCCTATGTTATGGTCTCTGCTATGCTAAAAGTGCATGCCAATTTAGTATATGTGGGAGATTACACTCGTTTAAAAGCAATGGTGGTAAAATAAACAAGATTTCTTCCAACGGTTTCACTCCCTCTGTAAATGCATGGCTGAATATGGTTGGTATTCTGCCACTACCTCTGCTGCTGCTGCTGCCGCCGCCTTATTTGTCTGATGCAGCATACCTGGGACAGACGGATTAGGTTATATTTCTCTTGACTTGCTTTTCACTAGACTTTCATACCTCTTGATGCTTGGTGACAGATTATAATTTTTTCTTCTTCTACTGTTCATTGTGATTTCTCAGCACACGTTTTCCAAAGCTGAGAAAGGAAATTAGGTCTCCTTACCTTTTTAAATGGTATTGGAGGGCTGATGAGGTACTGAGCCTTTGACCTCCAGGATGAAACCTGCAAAAGGTCACCCGTGCTAGAAAGTCTTTCGCTTCTAATGGCTGGTCAAATTGCTCGGTTCTGGTCTCAATCTTGTTCGCTGTTGAAAAGTGTCTCTATCCCAAATGACATTTTGGGGACCGTTGTTAGATTTTTTCAATGTCAGTATCTGGAGACTATATAAATTTAAATGAAGGAAGACATACTTCTTGAATTTAGTTGCTTCAAAATATCAGGAAGGCTGTGTTCCCGAAGCCACACTTTTTATTGAAAATCTCTTTCTGCTAACCCCCTCTCACTTTTCCCCCTGTAGTTTTGCCTCAGATTAGAGTGTGCTAGCCAGACATAATGAGTGATAAAGCAATTTGGCAATAGGATAGAGATGAATTCTGGGGATAGATGAATTCTCCTACCTTTTCGGATCTGATAAGGATGTTGCTTAAAAGAGAACCACTTGGGAGTTATGTTTTCAAATTCATAATCTCCATGAAAATATCTTCATATGTATCGATGAAGGGCTTACTCTGAGTAAGCCTCAGAATGTTGTGTTCATTGGCAGGATTGAGAAATGGTGCATTTGAAGTAATATTAATAAAAATAGAATCACAGAATTGGAGAGTTGGAATAGACCCTGAATATGCAGCTGCCCCATGCAGGGATCGAACTTGCAACCATGTTGTTATCAGCACCATGCTCTAAAATATTGTCTTTAATTATGGAAAGACCTTTCTCTGTCACCCCTGGATAACCCAAACCCTGGGTAAACCCAAATCCCTGGGCCTCTGCCCCATGGATCTTCACACTCTCGTACTCTAATAAGAGCACTTTTTACTTATGCTTTGTATTGGACCAGATGTAATGTTTTTGATTCTCCAAATCAAGGGGTCAGATGACTAGGGTCCAGTGTTGTGTGCTCTTTCCCCCTCTTCTGTGCTCAGTTTGATATAAATGTATTTGACAGGCCATAAATTGCTATTACATCTAACATGGCAAACTACACCATCCGCGAGCGCCTGTTTGCAATTCCAGTTTGTAGAATTTTTTGCAAACCATTATGGTTTGCACCGGGGGGGGGGGTGGAGGGGCAGGGTGGTGCTGAAGAGCTAGCCTCTCAGCAGTGGGGTGACTGCCACTTCCTGGAAAGGGGCAGGGATGGGGCAGGGCAATGCTGAGGTCAGGGTAGTGTGGGGACACCAGCAGAGCCAATACAGCACTCCTATGGCTGCATCCATGTGGCTCTGACCTTGCCACCATACCTGCCAAGTTGCTGTCAGAGAAATAAGGGACCGGGCTGGAAATAGCAGACCGGAAGTAGCGCTGCCGCCATTTTGGAACTGGGCGGAGCATGCTCAGAAGTGACTTTTGATGCTGCTTTGCCCAGTTCCAAAATGGCCACCGCGCCAGAAGTCGCACTGCAGCCATTTTGGAACTGGGCAGAGCAGCATCAAAAGTCGCTTCTGAGCATGCTCCGCCCAGTTCCAAAATGGCCACCGCGCCAGAATAAACCGGGGGAAAAAAAATCCGTTTTTTTCAGCTAGGAACAGCTGGGAAAATGGGGATTTCCTGGGGGAAACGGGAGACTTGGCAGCTATGCTTGCCACACACACACATCGGTCCCTGCACTGTCCTGCTGACAGGTAAACTTCTTCCAGGAGTCAGGTGCTGCAGCCCTCCCCTATCCTTGATCCTGGTGCAAACTACAGTTTTGTAAGTTCAAATACAACAGCAAACTGTTACTCATCAACTGGCAGGAACACAAAGAATGTAGGGGGAAAGATTGAGTATCAAGGCTAGGCCACAACGTTTTGTTGCCTGGTGTGAGGGACAGTGTGCCACCCCACCAATTCCACATACAACCCCCCTCCCCCCAAAACCCAAACTGGTAGTTGATTGTTAACAGCAGAAATGAGACAGACTCCTTCACCGCACTTGGTGGCAGCAGGCTAGCTTAGGGGCCACAGGACAGAACTTCTGGTTTTGGCCTACATCACTCAGCAGCTGCCACCTGAAGTGGCTGCCTCATTTTGCCTAATGGTGGAGCCAGCCCTGCTGAGTATCAGCCCCCCTCTTTCCCTCTCTCTGTTACTGTTGGAGCACATCAGAATATAGGAGAGAGTGGGGCACGGGACAGGTCATCTGGCTAGAGGCGTAGCAAGCCCAGGTGGTACCTGGTGCAGATTTTTTTTGGTCACCCCCCCTCCACGCGGCTCAGGCTCTGGTGAAAAGTGAAAAACGAATTGCAAAAAAACCCTAGAGCTTACAGAACAAAACCAACTTCTGATATGAAATCAGCATTGAAAGAACATATAAGAACAGTTGAAAAATTTCATGCAACAGAATTTTTTTAAAAAAATGTTCCCCAGTGGGGGGCGCCGAGTGTCACCGCCCTCCAGGGTGGCACTCGGGGTGGCCCACCCCCATCAACCCTCTTGCTACGCCACTGCATGTGGCACAGTTTCCAAGAAATTTGGTTGCCATTTCCTGAATTTGGGGAACTGCCTGCTAGTTATAGTGTTGGTGCTGTGGGTTAAACCACAGAGCCTAGGACTTGCCGATCAGAAGTTCGGCGGTTTGAATCCCCACGACGGGGTGAGCTCCTGTTGCTCCATCCCAGCTCCTGCCCACCTAGCAGTCCGGAAGCACGTCAAAGTGCAAGTAGATAAATAGGTACCACTGCGGCAGGAAGGTAAACGGTGTTTCCGTGTGCTGCTCTGGTTCGCCAGAAGCGGCTTAGTCATGCTGGCCACATGACCTGGAAGCTGTACGCCGGCTCCCTCGGCCAATAAAGCGAGATGAGTGCCGCAACCCCAGAGTCAGTCATGACTGGACCTAATGGTCAGGGGTCCCTTTACCTTTACCTTAGCACCCCTTTAAACAGGCATTCCTTTCTGGGAGCTGTCGTTTGTTAAGGGTCCTAGAGTTGTGAGGAGATGCTGCAATTCTTCACAGGGGATTCTTGGAACTAAAACTCTGTGAGGTGTGAATAGGGGTCTCCTAGCCACACCCTGAACAAGCTACAGCTCCCAGAATGCTTTTAGGGGAAGCCACAACTGTTTAAAGTGATACCATTGTGCTTTAAATGTACGGTGTGACTGTGGCCTTAGTTGCCTCTCTTCGAAAAGCTCTCATTTCTTTGACCTGAGTATCAAATCTCCTTTCAGCGTGCACGCCCAACTCCATCTCTGAAGAGGAACTCACAAAGTTCATCATGAAGAATAACTTACACGTGATTGTCACCTCTCTTAAGTCAAGCCAAATCGAAGCTGCCACACTGGTCAGTGTGTAAAATAACAACATACCATCAGTACAGAATGTGATGTGCAGAGTATTGGTATAACTTGAAATTCATAGCACTTTAACACCTGTTTCCATAGCTACAGTGTAATCCAGAAATCTGAGAGGCTAGCCCGCCTTTGCCAGGTCTGTCATTTCAGGGAAATAAATTAAGAAAGCTGATGACAAGGCCTGGATTATACAATTTCTTTAAAGTATAGCAACCAGTCCTGAAATCTAACCAGGAGTGAACATAGTTCAGACGAAATGAATAAAACCTATTTCCTGTAACCTTTGTAAGAAATTGTGGATATAGCCTCCTTTGTGTCTTTATTTTTTCTTCTTCCCCAGAAGCAATATCATATGTTACACCTGCCAGTTGTATTTTTGCACCTTTTTTATAAAAAAAAATTGAGCAGTGATATATTCATAAGTGAAAGGCTCTTTTTTTTTAGATGGGAGTAAACAGATGGAAGCACAGAAGTAGAAAAGAGATATAGTTAAGCAAATGCTAAAGAGCAAAACTTCAGTGGCAGACACTTAGCTATTTGCATATGCACAATATGTTTCTGTCTAGAGGCATATTTTCTCAAAGTATGTGTATATTTCTATGTCTATATTTATCAGTATCTCTAGCAACATATGCAAGGCTATGAATAGATTTGGGTGTTTGTTGGTTGGGTTATGGTAATTCGGTGAGTTGCGTTGATCATGTGCTAGTGGGGAAATGAGAAGAAGACAGCTTTCAGGTACAAAGCACGAGGCTGAGAAAACACTGTGTCTGCATGTATTTTCCTAAGAAAAGAGGGGGACCCAACTAGACATTACAGGAGACTCCTGTCCAGCGCTCATTACTCTCCCCAGGCTACCCCTCCTCCCTAGGCTATGGGCACATTCTCCGCAAGTGCTTTTGCCTGGCTCAGGTGTGTAAAACTGTGGTAAAAGTGCATGCTTGCCTCAGTGCATATGTGGTGTGTGGGTATAGAAAGCACAGGGTTCGTGTTACTGGAATGAAGTCTATTGTACAAAGGTAAGAGATGCTTTGCTTCACTCACTTCTGCCCCTGGTCCTAACCACTCCTGTGACTCAGCTAGCCTGATAAAGAAAAAGCGTTTTATATACAGTGGTACCTTGGTGCTTGAATTTAATCCGTTCTGGGAGTCCGTTCGACTCCTGGAACAGTTCGAAAACCAAGGCGCAGCTTGGTTTTTTATAAATTGGCTGCAGGAGCTTCCTGCACTCAATCGGAAGCCGCAGAAGCTGTGTTGGACGTTCAGCTTCCAAAAAACATTCGCAAACCAGAACACTGACTTCCAGGTTTGCAACGTTCAGGAGCCGATTTGTTCGACAACTAAGGCATTAGACAGCCAAGGTACCACTGTACATTATATACCGGTATGTGATATAACACTGTGACACCAGATGGCGCGGTTGAGTCCTGCCTTTCCCTACTGGACTTCCCTGTATGAGTTTACAAAGCATTTAACTAAATCGCTTCTTTGACGTGTCTTGATCCAGCCCTGATCTGTCCACAAGGAAATAAGCTCCATGGGCTGAACAAGGTTTCTCATTTCTATAGTTTAGGACTTCTTCTTCTTCTTCTTCTTCTTCTTCTTCTTCTTCTTCTTCTTCCTCTTCCTCTTCCTCTTCCTCTTCTTCCTCTTCTTCCTCTTCTTCCTCTTCTTCCTCTTCTTCCTCTTCTTCCTCTTCCTCTTCCTCTTCCTCTCCTCCACCTCCTCCTCCTCCTGCAGCTACAGGACACTGGAAATTTGATTGGGAGATGAGATGTATCAGGTGCTTCTAATCCACCTCTCGTCAAGGGGATGAATTTATCATCTTCAGCTTTTCTCTGTTTCTTCTTTTCTCAAGTCTTAAATTCAGTTCGCATTAGTTGCATTCAGTTGTAAGTCCTTATGAAAACCCATCAGGAGTTAAGTGCACATTTCTCATAAATATGCACATTTTAATGGTATTTTGTATAATATACACATTTTTGCAAGCAATCTTTCCTAATAAAAAAACACTATGTTATATTCATGAATATAATAAATTCTACGAACACTGCCCCCATACATACACATTCTTGTACACATTAATTTATTAGAGAACTGCATTGCAAAATACAGAGAAGGTTCTCATTAAAGATTCCACCTAAACATTAGGAAGAACTTCCTGACAGTAAGAGCTGTTCTGCAGTGGAATTTGCTGCCAAGGAGTGTGGTGGAGTCTCCTTCTTTGGAGGTCTTTAAGCAGAGGCTTGACAGCCATCTGTCAGGAATGCTTTGGTGGTGTTTCCTGCTTGGCGGGAGGTGGGAATGGATGGCCCTTGTGGTCTCTTCCAACTCTATGATTCTATGAGTCTATGAAAATGTGAACCAAAATTAATTTATCACCTGTCCCTTCTCCCTAAACTGCACAGCCGTAGGGGAAAATATACTAGTATCTGCATCTTTTCTCTGTGGGTTCAAAAGCAGCATGAAGACTATTTTAATGGTGACAGGGAGAGAAACAGTTTTGGCTCTGCTACTTCCATAAAAGCCATAGTCTCCTGTATCTGCCTCTAAGTTTTCCCTTTATTAAGTTGAGTGACTTACATGTATCTTCTGCTTAAATCCAATTTGGCTCAGAAAGGAAAACCTTTGAAATTTCTACTTTAAAAACAAAATGTCAAATTAAACCGGATGATAGAAAAGACAGCTGTCCAGAGCATTTGGGGAAATGCATTTTGGGTGTGCTGGGAGGATGAATATTACACTTGACCCCTGGGTGAAATCCTGAAAGTCTGGAGGAACTGCTGTCCCAGCTCCTCTTCTACCAATTATGAAATTAGTATCTTACGTTGTGAAAGAGAGATAAGTACTCTTACTTTTTTTCAGATCCTCAGAGGGTACAAAGCAAAACATTTATTCAATTTAGTTTGCTCATTATCCACTCTTCCACTTAAAAGATACCCAAAGGGCATTGCTTTAAAATAACAATACAATCATTTATGTTCCGCAAACTTAAAAGGTCTTATTTCTCAGTAGCTGGGACCAGCCAGTGGCACTTTTGGGGGGGCGGCACTTTGGGGGGGGCGGCACTGCACACGGCTGCCGGTCCCAGATTCTGCAGTCCGGGACTTGGAAGGTAAGACTGTGGGCTCCCTCTGCACCCCACCCCCTGTTCCCAGTACAGGCGGGGGCCCCTCTTAACTTGCTGCATTCTTACCCATATGAGTCCAACTCTAGCCACCAATAAAACTTTCAGTTTAATAAATATATTTATCATAAGCAACGTCATGTGACCTTTTCCAAGCACAAAGTCACATTTTAGGCAGCTGCCAGCACCTCTCACACAAAGGTCTGTGTGAGCCTTACTGGGTTCCTAGCCCTGGGACACACGAAAACGTGATGTATTATTCCCCCATAATAGGATGTTTTGTCTTCAAACTGACATCCCTTGTGGCTGCAGTTGCTTCACCTCTGCTTGTACAAAACTCAATTGCAATCCAATGCTTTTCCTCGGCCAGTTTAAGTCGTTCTCTCCCCCTTCTTCCCTCCCTGCCCCCATGCACTCGATAACTTAAGTCAGGAGAATAGCGGTGCCAAAATGCTGCTTGTCAAAGGCTGTGCTTGTAGCCAACAATTCCTGGCGCTGAGTATCGTAGATTTGCCATGAAGCAGGCCAAAGGACGGCTTAGCAGAGGAGCGATGTCCTCCATGTCTAAAAACATGCCACAGGCAACAATTTATAACTAGCCCTCCAAAACAACCGATCAGAGAGACACATTCCCCTGGACAAGGAACAGATGGCAAGAAGAGGAGCCAAATCCCAACTCCTTCCCTACCCAAAACGACAGCCAGCAGTTCTTTAATACCACTGATCACATTCAGGCCTTTTGCTCTGTCCTAGGCCCAGAATTTATTGGAATGCACAGAGATGGGCATCAAGGCGAGGAATTCTCCTGGTCCCTTTTATCTTTCAGGAGCAGGGCTTTTATTGGTTTTTGGGTTTTTTGTCTCCTTAATGCTTTGTATTTAAGAAGAAGAAAATTATACCCAGGAAGAGTTTGATGTGGGAGTGTGTATGAGAGTGTGCAAATTCTGTGGAAACCATTTCCAAGATTGTGAGCCTTTTTAACAGGGGCTCTATCCAAACCCTCCTCTCTCAAGTTCAGCCTTTTCATATAAGCAGTACGAACGACAAGGCTGTGAAATCTGGAGCTATCCCTTGTGCTGTAATCCAATCTGCCAGAGGTGACTTTTGCTGATAGGATTTAAAATCAAAGATCCCTCTTCTCGTGCAGGCTTGAAGCTGGGCCCATGTGACCGCAAAGGGACTTCTGCTCAGAACCAGAGGTGTCTGAATCAGAAGCTGTTGACAGGATTCAACATTACTCATTCCCCCTCCCACTCAACACAAATGGCTGGCTGGCAATATCTATCTATCTATCATCTATCTATCATCTATCTATCATCTATCTATCATCTATCTATCATCTATCTATCTATCATCTATCCCCTCCAAGTGAACTGATTTTCCAGGGGCAGTCCTGGAATTATGAAAGCCATCTCGGTTTCTGAATTGATCCCAGAATGTCCCTATTTCCCCTGCCAGTGATGCGCTCAGGGAGGAGGATGAGCCAGGGCTTGTCCCAAGCGACTGTGGTGGCAAGGGAGCATCCTGCTGCCTCTCCATGGCCTTTCCATGGCTGCCTCTGCTAGCCTCCTCCCTTGGGCAGCTCATAGCAGCTGCTGGAGAGCGGGTGAGGAGGAAGAGAGGCTGCCACCGCGAAGTGTGGCACACCGGCTCTGAGGGGCAGGCAGAGGGCAGGGCTGCCCCGGGCAGGAAGAAAGAGGGAGATGAGCACAAGGAGGCTTGGTTGTTTTTTAGAAAAAAGAAATTAAAACGCTGTGTGCATCCATGCGGAGGCTTGACAGCCATCTGTCCGGAATGCTTTGATGGTGTTTCCTGCTTGGCAGGGGGTTGGACTGGATGGCCCTTGTGGGCTCTTCCAACTCTATGATTCTAATTTTTCCTCTTTCTAAAATTTATTAATTGGTGCATGTTTTTCTTTTTGTAAATCTACCAAAGAACAAAATAAAAGCGGTTTTCTCTCGGGGCGGTGGAGGGGTTGTGTGCTGTGTCCTGTTGGTGGTGGCATTTTGCCCTTCTTCCGATAGGAAATGCTGGGGGGGGGAAGGTAAAATGGGGGGGGGGTTGAGGAGGGTCAGTTGGGGGAAACTGAGAAACGTCCCTATTTTTTTCTGAGGAATGTTGGAGGGTATGCTATCATCTATATCAGGGATGGCCAACTCCCAAGAGACTGCAATCTACTCACTGAGTTAAAAACAAGCAGTGATCTACCCATTTTGGGGGGTTCAGGTTGTTGAGATTTTTTTAAGGGAGGAAAGCCCATTTTTAGGGGTTCAGGTCAAAGTTGTTGAGCTTTTTTAGGGGAGTCAAAGTTGTTGAGCTTCTTTGAGGGGAGCCAGTGATCTATCACAGACGTCCAGTGATCTACCGGTAGATCACGATCTACCTGTTGGACGTGCCTGATCTATATCTATCTCTCTATCATCTACCATCTATCCATCCATCCATCCACCATCTACACACACATATATCAAAGCATTGAAGCCCAATGGGCATCACTCTGGGCAATGGACTCTAGTGGGTCTGCTCTCTGCCCACCAGTGCCGGATTTACATATAAGCTAAACAAGCTATAGCTTAGGGACCCACTTTACAAAAAACATAAAGGGAAAAAAACCACTGGATGTACATTTCCAAAATATAAGATAAAAAAAACAAATAAATTAAAACCAATGTGATAAAATACATTGGACCTAATAGGTATCCAAATATGGACCTAATAGGTATCCAAATGGCTTTGGATACCTACTAGGTCCATAAATCATAGCATATATTCAACACAAGAAACAGTGACAATTTGTTGTTGGCAAAGGAGAGCTGGACATATAAAGGGCCCCATTACCTTCAGTAGCTGAGGGCCACATCAAACCTAAATCCGGCCCTGCTGCCCACCCATGCCGGTCATTGGCTATAAAGGCTTCCCCAAGGCCATGGTAGTCTTTACTGGGTTTGTTCTGACTCTCCCCTCCAGAGTCTGAACCCTGGTATAAATCCTGGCTCCTGCTCAATGGCAGCCTACAACTGACCTCCGATGCTACAGGTCACTATTATGCTTCCCTTCCAAAAGGATTCTTTTCCTACCCCAGCCTTCCACAGTCTGGTGCCCCCAGAAGCTTTGGACCATTGTTCCCATGAGCTGCAGCCAGCACTGCTGTGCTGATGGCAGTTGTAGTCCAACACACTTGGGGGGCACCAGGTTGGCAAAGGGTGCCCTGGGGTTTTCTCTTCTACATCACTTCCTTGGGGCAGCTTTAATGCCAAACTGGAGCTCTTAGTGACATTTTGCAACGAGTTTTAGAGGTGGTGGTGGTGGTAAGAAAGGCGGGTGGAACATGCTCTGTCTGTTTTTCTGTGTGATTATGCACACATAAACCCGATTCAGCTGCACAACCCTCTGCAATACTAAGTGTTCCAAAGGAAACAATCTAGGCAATTTGATTTGATGCAAATAAATAAAGGTTTGTCTAGGAAGAACCTTGGGGCATTTTTTTCCCATGTCTGATAGAAACACTTTGCTAATTCTACTCAAGTTAGCTAAAAATGCTGTATTTTATTTTATTTATTTATTTTAAACATGCGGACCTTGCACTCACATTAATTGGTTTATCCAGCATTGCTATACAAAGCTGCGAGAGATTGGAAAATGCTACTTGGCAAGCAGACTCTTATGCCTTGTTTGCTATGCAATTTCCATATTGTGTATTTATGATATTATCTTGTGTGTCTATTTGAAAAACAATAAAATATTTAAACACCAGGAAAAGCCCTTAAGCTCCCCAAACTTGTGTGCTGATGCAAGGTTTAATTAAAGATATTTTCAAATATGCCAGCTCCTACACCTCTTCCATGGGACTTGGAGAGGTTCTGACATTTGAAAATAAAAGATGAAATGTTTTCAGTCACTGAGCATTTCAAGGCATCACACCCCTTTAGACCTTTGCAGCTGGGAAATTCCTTCCCTTGCATTCAGCAAAATCTGCTTGGGCTTTATGGGGCTTCAGAGCTGTTTGTGCCAGGCTTGCTGACCAGCTGGCTGCTTTTGATGATAAAGAGCTGGACCATATCTTACCTCAATATATATGAATTGGGCCAACTGTGAGAATCAACCCAGATAGGAAGAAAGGTATAAAGGCAAACTTCTTTGTTTTAAGCTTCATGACAAATGAGCTCAAAAAGTATCCCCATAATGTTTGAATTATATCCTAACCAATTATTCAGGGGAGGCCTGACCGGGTTTCCAATAAGCAGGTGCAGCCTGTTGTTTGGTGACTGAAGATGGAACCTTCTTTGTGGTGGATCCAAGGCTATGGAACCTTGGAAATACAGTTGCCCCTCTCACTGACTCATTTCCACCAACTAAAAATGCATCTCTTTGTGTTGGCATTCAGGAGAGGAACATCAATTTGGGCTTACTTTCATTGACAGCTATTGAACCAATGTTATGCTTGTTATGGTCTTTGAATATGTTTTAATGTACTGCTGGTGTCCAGTTTTAACCTTTGCTGTATATGCCTCCCTAGGATCCTAATAAATAAATGGATTTCCCCCCCCCTCACTATGGCCATGAGAAGGATAAGTTTTGAGCAAGGTATTTTAGTTCTTGAGCTTCTGTTCAATTCTGGTGGTACCCACATGTTCTTAAGCAGCTGTTGATGTCTGTTTACATATTTTATTTTTGTCACTAACATTAATTTTATGACCCTAAACATTACACTGCCTATCACTCTTCCAACATTCTATAATGGACTATCACAGGGAACTCTTTCCACATAATGCTCTTCATCTTACTAAAATAATGTAAGGTATCAAGAATTAAAAGGTATAGAAATAAGTTTATATTAAGTAAAATTTAGAGATTATGTAAGATTTTGAAATTACTAAAGATGATTTATAATGGAACGCAGAAAGAGGAGGAATGAGGAAGTGATTAGCTCCATGGCCATCACTTTACCTTCACTCTTCAGTACATGTCTAAAACATCTGAAAAGAGTAGCAATCCAGAAATACCAGTGTTATCTTCAAGTAACAAAGATCCATTTTTTACTAAGGGAAACACCTTTCAAACTGGACATAATAAAAAGAAGTGATTTCTATTTAGAAGACTTCACTGACATTAGTTCACTCTCCCATTCCTTAGTATGATTGGGATAGACTTCAATTCCATGCTGAAATCACGTTCCGAGCCCAAATCAATGTGCTGAAAGCATGTTCTTTTGTAATCTATTATTATACCCAATAACTTAGATTAGTTGGGCTGCTTGTGTGATTCACAGAGCTCAAGTTTATGGCAGAAATTCAATTGACTGCGTCAAAATGAAATAATAAACTGAACTAAATAATTCCTGAAAATGTCATTCGGAACACCAGAATATATGACAAGGTGACTTCTAGCCCCCAGACCCTCTCACTTCTAACAAGGCAGGTGCTCATAGCTCAATTCACAGAGTTAAGAAAGACCCAAAGGATGTTGAAGAATGCCCTTCAGGATCCCACCTGGCCTGCCGCCAAGTGAGGACAACCTTTGTCATGTTCTCGGTGCAGGAAGAGGGATAACAAATGTCCTATAAAAAGTGTTAATAATGAAGCTGCTAACCAAATCAAGATGATTCCAGTTCTGGTACTGACCTCTCCATTTATTATGTTTAATTACTGCATTTGTGGCCCACATTTTCTCCAGAGAGTTCAAGAGTTTATGGTTCCTTCCTCTTCCATTTTATTTCCCCAAGAATCCAGTGAGGTAGGTTAGTTGTGATGGATCTGATCATTATTAAGCAAGATTGGTCCTGGCTGCTGAACAGAATACCAGTGGAGGAAGGACTAGTCCGCATGATTCTGCCACACCCACTGCAACATGCAAATTTAATACTTGGGGGTGGTCATCTAAACCCCATTATGATCGGTACTATTGAGCTAGACATTCATCCTGTTGCTTCAGCACTTTCTTGGGTGTCGAAATACCAGAACGTTGAAGAAGAAGAGGAGCAAGTTTTTAGACTATCAGCTGTACTTCAGTAGCCAGTAAAAAAAGAAAAAAAGAAATTAAATAGCCAGCAGTCCATTTGCTTGACTAAATTATGCCATATTATGTCATAGTTGAAAAATAGCAAGCAGGGATCCTTTTCCTGCACTTTATGGCTGTTTTTTCTGGGATTTGTGCTAGTGCATTTAGATGGTTCTGCCATGATGACAAAGGAAGACCTTGAACAGTTTATACTGATTATATTATGTTAGGGAAGCAATTTAATGTAACAAGAGCCCTTCAAAGGTTAGTCTAGGTCTTCTTTTATTGATCAGTCTATGAGTGAGTTTGATTTATTATGGGGAAAGCATATCTTTTTAATGCAGGCCCTAAAGACCTAGTTTGCTTCCCATCCTAAAGATGGCGTAGAAGGTCATGCCACTCTGCTGCTCTAAAATGCATGTCTATGTGGTGCCATTTGTATTGGTTTAGCTCTTTGCATTCTTTATTTCTGTAGTAATAGCCTAACATCTGCATAAATATAGAGATCATTTTCCTTGCTGACAAGTGCTTTTAGCATCCAGTTTGCTGGTCTTTGTAGCAAATTCTAATGGTATGAGTTAATAGATCAAAGTGTACCAGACAAGGAGCAACAGCAATCAAGGCTTAGAGAGAGAGAGAGAGAGTTGTTTCATCAGAGTGACTCCCAAACCCAGTTGAGAGATACAACTGGGGGGGGGAGAGACCCTATGTGTCTGTTGCCCTTGATCAGGGTGCATTTTTGAGAAGGGGCATGACCAGGTGCCCCCTTCCCCACAGACCCCCTCATTGGAGCCTGGCTCTGGTGTGCAAGAGAACAGCCAAGGCAGCTCCCTTGTGCCCAGTCACAGCTCCACTCTCGGGTCAGGTCTGACCTAGGAGGTGGAGAGAAGTAGAAGAGTCTTGGCAGCATTGTTGCCCTTCTCCTCAGCCGGGCAGTGTTCAGACTTGACTAGCCATGTGGATCAGCCCTTCATCTAGTGGTCCTGTTGGTTAATACCAGTCAGCACACAGTAAAACAATATTGCCTAAGATCTGAATGTGGATGCACTAACCTCATGTGCAGTACCAAGACCTGAGTCTTACTAACCTTACTAAGCTTTGTCCACCTGGGTATTTGGTGCAGCAGCAATCCAGATGAAGAAGTTCCATCATTCACACTAGGAAACCATTCTATCTGGGATCTGGATGCAAGGATTTGTACTTGATGTTGCAAAGACAGGATGGAGGTCTTGTTTGTGTCCGTCCGTCCCCCCCCCCAACAACAACTGCCCAACCATGTCCCCGACTAAGATTGAGGAGGCGGTTTCTGGCAGGTGGTTTCTGGAGGTGGTGTTGTAGAACCTCAGGACATTAGTCCTGGGGAGTTTCCACTACCCATGCCAATTCCATATTGCCTGGGCTGGCTTGGGACTTCATTGATTTCGTTGCAAACACGGGTCTTTCTCAATCCAACCTGAACCCGACATGTGTTGCAGGTCATAACCTCAATCTGGTATTTGCTACCAAGAAGATAGGAAAGGATTCAGTACTTGAGGGGTGATCACCACACTTTGGTATGTATGGATCACTGGTTTGGACTGGCTGTACCCGACTCTCCCTGAAAAGGGTCTACTTTGAAGATCGATGGGATCTGATGAATTTGGCAAGGCTTTGGGGGATTTTCCAGGCAGATGGCTGGTGCTCCTGTTCATGGCCTAGTTTTTCTTTAGAATGGTGAGACACAGATGGCCACTGAAATGACTGTGCCCTCTCTGGCCAGAGTGAGTCCCCCAAGGTTTTCTGAGGAGCTCTAGTAAGCTGACAAACAGCAAGAGCACAAGTTGCAGAGGTCCTAGTGCAAATTTGACCAAACACAGGTTCAAGCACTGCCTACCAATATTTCACGTATAAAGGTCGTTTGATATCTTAAAAATAATATTATTAAAGGAAACAGAAACAAACAAAGGGAAAAAAGACCGAAACTGAAGCTCAAACCTCATATAAGTGATGCATGGAGGGTTTATTTGATAGACGGATGGCTGGAGTAATGAGGAAAAGCTGCAATGATTTGTTCCCCATATATTCTATAATAAAGTCTAGCTTTTCCACTAAGCTTTGCTCTAGGAAAATCACAACTGTGTCTCAAGAGCACAAATATTTCCATATATAATTAATTTAAATATAACAGGGGGGAAAACAGAACCTAGATGAAATAGACAATTATCTTCTGCTTAAGAACATTAAGCCACAAAGCCAGAGCAAACTTTATGTCTGGCTTTTGTCTTTTTAATTCAAGTAGTTATCTTTATATTTTCCTTGGACCAGTTTGAATGCCTGAGGGAGTCCCAGAAGAAATATTGTACCAAAAAAACAGAGAGAAAGGAAATGCAATAAAAAATATCCCCTTTCTCTTGTGGGCAATTGTAGTAAATATTTATACATGCTCATAAAATGAAGTAAAATATTTCCCCTTTCCCAGTAAATAGTATTTGGAAATCAACTCAACTTTCCATTTAACTGTGAACATATCCTTAAGACAGTTTTCCGTGCTCTAGTCTTGACGATGAATGTCTAATACCCTGTTTCCCCTTTTTTAATACGTAGTCAGAAAGTAAGCCATGGCAGGGTTTTTAAGCATTTGAGAAATATAAGACATACCCCCAAAATAAGCCATACTTCCGCTCCGCGGAAACCAACCCCCACAGGCACCTCCACTCACAGAGTCAGAGTGCAGGAGCGCGATCAGCTCTGAAGTGGCGCTCCAAGAGCTCCGCTTAACAGCTGATCGCGCTCCCGCCTTGCTGGCTGCATCCCCGCGCTCCGCCTTCTCGTCCATCGCCGCCCTGCCGCTTCTGTGCTTGTCGCCACCGCTGGGCTCACTGCTTCTTCCTTGCCTGGCCTGGCCAAGGAGCTTGGAGCGCCCTGCAGCAGCAGGCGGAGCGCCTGAGCCAGCGGCCTCTGCCTGGCCCGGCCTAGGATGCCTGCTGCCCCGCCACCCGGAACCAGTGGCTGCTGCAGCGCCGAGCACTCAAGAGAACCAAGCAGTGCCCTGAGCCAGCGCCCTGAGCTGTAAAAACTGTACCGGTAATAAAAAAAATAAGACATCCCACCGAAAGTAAGCCACCCTGTGTTTTTTTGAGGGAAAAAAGTTATAAGACGGTGTCTTAAAAAAGGGGAAAGACGGTATAGAGATGGGGAACCTGCTCAGGAGACAGAGCGCTCAGGCAGAGTTAGGCTGCACACACACACGATTTATCCAAGAGGGATTTTTCCTGAGGGGGCAGGCAAGGGTGATGGAGAGCTAAGGTTACCCCTGCACACACAATATCTCCAGGAACAATTTTTGCGTCAGGAGGCACAGAAGAGCAGCTAAGGCAAAATTAGCAATAGGACAGGACAGGAAGAAGCATCAGCTTCCTGGTTAAGAATTTAATTCGTTCTGGAGGTCCGTTCTTAACCTGAAACTGTTCTTAATCTGAGGTACCACTTTAGTTAATTGGGCCTCCTACTGCCGCCGCGCGATTTCTGTTCTCATCCTGAGGTAAAGTTCTTAACCCGAGGTACTATTTCTGGGTTAGCGGAGTCTGTAACCTGAAGCGTCTGAAACCCAAGGCACCACTGTATCATGCTTTTTGACTATCACACACAAGCACACACACAATTAACGATATATTGTAATATTTTTAAAAATGGTTATCATGATTTGACCTTGATATTGATATAAGACAATATATTGATCTATCGTCCAGCCCTGACACACACACACACACACACACACACACACACATACAGGAGGGATACAGGTATACAGGTCCAGTATACATGAAGGAGCGTCTCCACCCCCATCAGTCAGTCAGGACACTGAGGTCCAGCGCCAAGGGCCTTCTTTTTATTATTATTATTTTTTATAATAATTTTTATTAATTTTATAAAAAGAACACATATAAAGCATACAACATAAACTCTGTCCCTTCATTTTCCCTCCACCCACAGGCCCCCTTCTGCCACCAGTGAGACCCATGGGCATTGGGAAACAAAGGGGTCCATTCCAAGCTGGGTTTGACCTCCCCCCTCCTTCCTCCCCCCTCATCCCCCCCCTGCCACTGAGAGGATAAAGTTTGGCTTGTCCCCCAGCTATTTCTTCGCTATATTGAAAAAAAAGGGGGGGAAATAAAAAGAAAAAAGAAAAAAATATAAAAAGGGAGAAAAAAGAAGGAAAAAAAAATAAAAAAAAGAAAAATATTAGTGGCTTCCACGACTCTCCTCCTCCTGGATTTCCCAACTTCATTACATAATTATGGCGGGTTTTCTACTCCAATACAAAATCTTATTCTTACAATATTAACACAATCCTCCTCCTTCTTCATGCTGTCCCCCCCTGAGTCCCCCCCCCCTGCCACCGGGGCAGCCCGAGGGGCCCAGCAGTCAAAAGGTTCCATTTTTGTGTCTGGGTTTCCCTCCACCCCTCCCTCTCTCCCCAAAGCACCCCCTGCCACTGGGTACCAAGAGTAAGGAGAGGGAGACAAGCAGTTATCCACCCAAACAACTTCTGGTCACCAAAGTTACTAAAAAAACAAACTCTAAGCATATTTCCTCAGCCATTCTTCTACTCCCTCCAGAAAACTCTTAACCCTAAACTTATAAAAAAATCTCTCCTTCCCCCCCCCCCAATGTCCCTCCTCCCAATTGGATCAGCATATCCTTTAGCAGGCCAAGACTCCGACAACGTTATTCATAAGCCAAAAGTATATCTTAAACTAAAATTTTTACCCCACACCAATTCTATCCCACTTCCACTTCCAGGCCTTTGCTCCCCCCTCTTTCTGCCTTTCCCTCCCTTCACTAACACCATTCAACATTTCAGTCTCTCCAGGAATTTCACTTCCATCAATCTTCTCTTCACTTTGCTTCTCCTTGTCGGCCTCGTCTCCTTGTTCAGATCTTTGTTTTTCATCATCCAACACATATTTTTTTGGTCTAAATCAGTCTCCAAATTGTCCTCAAGTTGTTGCTTCTCACACACAGTCTCGTATTCAAAATTGTCCTCTAAATCTTGCTCTTGCACCTCATTCTCCTTTTCTGTTGGATTCAAACATTGCCTTTCCTTGTAAATATCTTCCCATATTTGTAGGTAGCCCCGCACTGCCTCCTGGAAAGCTCGAGAGAACTTTGTTTTCATAACTCACTTAACCACAGGCAGACCAGAGATAAGGGCCAAAGGGTACTGGAAAATTCCTCTCTACCACGTTGTCGGCTCCATCTTGGCTGTTCTTATCCTTTGTCTTTAACCTCATCAGATTTCAAATTTACAATCCACTTAAATCCTTTTAAAACCTTTTGAATCAATTTTTCCAATTCACAAGAATAAAATCGTCTTTCTTAGTCCTTTAGCAATTTGACAGCTTTTGACAGCTGTCAAAGCGTCCTTCCCCTTGTTGCTGCTGAACCTGAAGGGGTAACGACACCGGGGGCTGGGGAGGTTTGGAAAAGTCTTTCTTTCTCTCGGGTCCGCAATCTTGAAAGAAGTTTTCCCTTTTCGGCTTGGGAATGTTTAATGCGCCTCCCGATTGTCCATTTGGAAGAGATCGGCTTCCGTTACTTTAGAATCTCTTCCTGTCTTCAAATTTAAAATTTTTAAGATCCGAATGGAGATTTGACTTACTTTGAAGAAGTCTTTTATTTCCTTGGAAGAATCCACCGCTTGCAGGCTGAGGACTCGGAGCTTCACTTCAAGGAGGTAAGATGAAACCCAAAAATGGCTCCCGCGACTCCACTCCGCTGGCTCTCGATTGCTCTACTGAGCTCTCGGGCAGCAGAGGATTCGCGTCCGGAGCAAACAGCTGGGCACTATGTCACCGGGACTCTCTACCCGGTGTTTTTTCGGGGAGTCCGCTCGCTCTGCGGACTTCCCCCCCCTCCACGAAGCCAGGGACTTCGGAGCACGAAGTCCCTGCGTCCAACTTCACCAGCGCGACGGACCGGAAGCCCCCCAGCACCAAGGGCCTTCTGGCGGTTTCCTCGCTACGAGAAGCCAAGTTCCAGGGAACCAGGCAGAGGGTCTTCTCAGTAGTGGCACCCACCCAGTGGAACGCCCTCCCACCAGAGGTCAAAGAGAACAACAATTACCAGACCTTTAGAAGGCATCTTAAGGCAGCCCTCTTTAGGGAAGCTTTTAATGTTTGATGGATTTCTGTATTTTAATGTTTTGTTGGAAGCTGCCCAGAGTGGCCAGATGGGTGGGGTATAAATATATTATTATTATTATTATTATTATTATTATTATTATTATTATTATTGTAGCCATGGGCTAAAAGCCCATTAAATTCAAGACATACAGACAGTGACATTTCCATGCCTCTGTTGGCTTCTTTGCAGTGCCCTATAGATCCTGCCACTTCTACCCCACTAACCAGGTCATCACTATTGGTTAGGATCAGATCTAAAATGGCTGATCCTCTTGTTGCTTCTCCAACTTTCTGGACAATGAAATTGTCTTCAAGGCCAATGAGGAATCTGTTCGACCTTGTGCTCTTGGCTGAGTTTGACATCCAACAAATATCCGGATAGCTGAAGTCCCCCATTACTACTATCTCACTTCCTTTTGAATGCTTGGTCATCTGTTCCAGGAAGGCATCATCTGTGTCCTCAGTTTGGCTTGGGGGTCTATAGTAAACTCCCACACTGTTATTTTTCTCTCCCTTAATTTTGACCCAGATACTCTCAATTTGGCTTTGAAGTTTTAAATCCTGGATCTCTTCACAGGTATACACATCCCTGACATATAACGCCACTCCTCCTCCTTTCCTGTTTGGTTTATTTCTCTGAAATAGATTGTATCTCTTTATTACTACATTCCAATCATGAGACTCATCCTACCAGGTTTCAGTGATGCCTTGTTGATAAATCTCCCTAGTTGATGTTGAAAATATGATGTTGATTGGATATGAACAGATTCTTGTACTGTAGTCTAGTGGCCTTTAAAGTAGAAGAAGGAAAAGCACAAAGCCCTGAAGAATTCAAGATTCTTTTGCAATTTCAGGACATGTTGAAAGCAAGCCTAACTGCTCACCCACTTTGTTCTCTAATTTAAAGTGGGTTTTACAAATTATTTTGGAAGTTTTTATGAAAGCAAACTAAATTAACTACTACTATATCACAGCAAACCTGTGTCTATATTTTAGCCCATGGCAACAAATCATAGTAAATATATATAACACATTTTTTAAAAAAGAATTGCCTTGAAACACATAATTATTTGGCTGTTTAGAGATGAATTATGGATTATGCAGACTGGTGAACCATTAGGGGACCATAAAATGAAGCTGAGCAGCTTTTTTGCCATCCTGAAGAAGACTAAGAGGCATCCTATAATTCAATTAGCAGCACCTCAAGGAACCATATAATTGCATTTTAATGAAGCTTTCACAAACAACATAAAACACATTTTCTTGTCCTGAACTGTGAGCTCCCTGTTCCACCTTCTCTCCTTCAACTGGTTTCAACTAGGCAAATGAAATAGACAAAACTGTTTGACTACCATATGTAGGGAATCCCAAAATGACTGATTCTGATTGCTGGGTGGTAGCCCTTCATTTGACAAAGCTCCTCCTTACTTTTCACATCTTCAGAAGGTTGTAAAAAATCAGAGAGCCATAGCAAACGAAGAAGCAGGACCCCATCTACTCCATATGATGTGTTTGGACACTTGAAAGCACAATACAGTAGGGCTGAACAAAATTGGGACAATCAGCACTGATTTCTATCCAGATCAAGTTGAAGCTGCTGCAGCGCTGATCACTTTGACCTGAATCAATTTGTAGAATTTGCACAGATCTGTAGTTCCTCATAATGCATGTGTCAGGGGATGTTGTTGTTACTCTAGAGTAACGACGCTCCACATTCTTGTCTTTAGACAGTTTTATTTAGTGCAGTCTATTTACAGTGGAACTGGTGTGTAGAACATGTCTGCTTAGTCCAAGGCAGAATCCAGCACTGGACCGCCCTCCAACATAAGAGTCTCGGGACAGCAAATCTCTTTCCCCTCCTTCTCCTGCGTAATTCCGGAACCGGAGGGGAAAAGGGTCTACACTCCATGTTTTCCTTCTCCCCCCTTCCCCCCTTCCCCCCCTTCCCCCTTCCTGTGTAGCAGGGGCTCTCCCTTGCTGCCAGAGCCCTGGTCCTTTCTCTCCCCTTCCTGACTGGACTCCTGAGCGTCCTCGCTGCTATCGCTGCTTGTGGAGGAGCTGCTTCTGATGAGGGGAAGGGGGTCCCTATATTCTCTTCCCCTTACAGCATTTGTCTCCAAAATGTTGCAATTATTAATGAGGAGAATGTTGTGGGAGGGGAGCTGGGGGGCTAAAATGATTTCAACCAATGCTCTCCTATTACAGCAGCTGCTGGGCTTAATGAAAGCTGCAGAGCCAGCACCCACCCAACACGCTCCAGGTTCTCCCTCCTGGGAAGTATTTTGTTCCGCTTCTGTTTGTTTTCTCTCCATTCCCAATTGATCCCAGTCCCATCTTCTTTAAAACGCACACACACAAACACAGTGTTTGTTGTCTCTTTTATTTTATTCTCTTCTCATTGCTAAGAATTATTACTATTATCTCCCAATTGCTAACCACAAACCATAAGGACACAGCTTGTGTTTTGTAGCCTAGCAAGGTTACGCATTTTTTAATTATTATTATTAGACAGGCAGACAGCCTGCCAAACCTAGTAGGCATATTATTTAGCCACATTCTTCTGAATTCAATAGTAGTAGTATTATTAATCATGACAACTGGCATGATTGAGCACTCAAGTCTCTTTTTTGGGAATATATATATATATATATTTAAAGGCAACTTTGAAGGTGGGTAGCAGGGAAACCCCTGGAGCCACACACCTGCAATTTGGCAGGTTAATCCCCTCTGTAGGGCCCACCATGTCTCACACCCATTTTAATTTTAAAATATTTTAAGATTTAAAGACATCTAACATGAAAACCCCAGGAGCTACCCATGTAAAATTTGTAGGAGCACAGCAAAACCAGACGCCTTTACCTGCCCCATCTGCAAAAAGCATCCTTCCCCTGTATTGGTCTCTACAGGCACAGGAGATGCTGTAACTCTCCAATGGATTGACTTTAGCCCAGGTGGCACACTCTTCCATTGACTCTCAAGACAGATGGACGCCAACAACAGTAGAGGCTACCATGTCTCCAAACCTCATGTTGCTATATGAATAAACAGGAATGTTATGGCTGGTTTTGTTTTGTTTTTCTGCAATGCAAATCAATGGAATTTTCAGAGATCTGTAAAATCTGCCCGCCCAGGGTTGGAACAGGTTCAGATCAATCTGGAACAGATCAGGCCTAATTTGGATTTGCAAATCAGAGCCACAAATTAGATGGGGTCGGGGAGGGGTTCGCTACACAGCAGCACTACTATGCAGACAATAGGTATTATTTCCCTAATGTTAGGGTTGCCACCCATTCAGATTTTCCCGGGCCCATCCTCTTTTTCAGAGCTAAAATTTCACTGTGGGTGGATTTTTTGAATTTGCCAAAACGTCTAGATTTTTGCAAACAGAGCCAGGGAGGGTGCATGCGAGGATCACTCTTAACCTTTTCCTGTCTCTATGGTGCATTCCCATGGTGGGTGCTGGCATTGACCTCACAATCAAACAGCAGATCCAAGGTTTCTACCTAGACTTCTGCAAGTGGTTGGCCATGCCAATGCCCTGTAAGGTGCCCGTGAGCAGGCGGGAAAGACTCCCTGAGGAGGTCTCTCTCTGTTTCCCCTTCCCCCCTTCCTCACTTTAGGGCCTCCCATTTACTCTGTGCGCTTCAATGCCAGGATCCCCACCCCACCCTAGTGCATCGTCCATGGGTTCCAATTAAGCTGATTCTGTTTTGCAATGAGAAAGATCTTACAAAAGAAAGAGAGGGCTTTCTAGTAAAGAGGACCCCCACCCTCAGCTCTCTCAGTTTAAGTTAAAATACATAGCTCTCATGTAAGGTCAAGGAAAGCCCCCCTCCCCATGTTGTGTTTGTTTCTGGGTGTGTGTGTGTGCCCTGAAATCTTAGCAGACTGAAGAGCCTGACAAAGAAAGTACTGGGGGTTGGGGGAGGTTGGGAAAGTGTGGAGGAAAGGGCGGAAGCATTTGGCACCCCATTTTTTCCCTAAAAGCTTTGCTTTTTGATCACCATATTGATTGGATCTTCATATTTTATTTCTTTTTGCCATTATGCCTTTAGAAGAAATCTGAAGTTTTTAAATGTTTAATGTTTTATTATGTTTTTATATATGCTGGAAGCCTCCCAGAGTGGCTGGGGCAACCCAGTAAGATGGGTGGTATAAATAAAATTCTTCTTCTTCTTCTTCTTCTTCTTCTTCTTCTTCTTCTTCTTCTTCTTCTTCTTCTTCTTCTTCTTCTTCCTCTTCTTCTTCTTCTTCTTCTTCTTCTTCTTCTTTGTTATGTACTGAGCTGAATCCTAGAACAATAGGATCCAAAATGCAGCAGTCTGATTGGTTCACAGGAGCCACCCAATCCAGCTCCAGGTGGAAGTGAATCGGCAAGCTGATTGGCCTGCAGGAGCAGCCAATCAGGCTGCTGGCAGAAGTGAATCTGCAACCTGATTGGCCTACAGATGCAGCCCTGAAGTAGCCAATCACGCAAGGCCCATTGTGCAAATAATGTATATAAGCAAACATTTGGGGAAAAGAGCCATTCTTCTCTCCTTCTTCTTTTGCTACTACAAGCTGAATAAAGAGCATGAAATTCACTCTCGACTCCGAGTATATTTCCTTCTCCTTCTCCTTCTTCTATAGAATGTCTCTATTTTCATCAGAGAAATGTTGGAGGGTATGGTGTGTGTGTGTGCAGTGTGCACGCACCGTGGAAGGCGAGGTGGCTCTGTGACCTCTCTTTTGCGCTTCAAAATATGGCAACCTGACTAATGTGGACTTTGGCACTTAAGATGGTTTGAATCAGATCTAGAGTGGACGCACTTTCACAGAACTTCAGAATCAGACAGATATTTGAAAAAGTTTTTGTACTGCTTTTAATAACAGACTGTGCTTCAGATTGCTTATTTGATCTTCTAAACTTCAAAGATGCTTCTTTGATGCTCAGGCGTTTTCTAAGTGCTTGTTAAAGTAGTCTTTTTTAATTGCTCATGAAATGCTTTCCTAATGGTTTTAAACTGACTTTTTGATTGCCTAAAAGAACACCCTTCAAAACAAACTGTTACAATTCTGAAGGATGATGAAAAAAAAACCTACCTGCCAGTGGGCCAACAAATTGTCATGCTAGCTTGTAGGTAGAGAGGAGACACTGACAAGAGTCAGTGGTTATAGAAGAGATTCCCTCAATATTGGGCACAGAGCTGTCTGCCCTTAGCAGGCTACATTGTGCTTTAATCTGCAATTAGGCAATGAACTGGCATGGGGGCATATCTCAAACACAGGGGAGACCTGCATATGGGGCCCTGAGGTGATGCACCAATACCCGGGCACAGCTTGGATGGGGCTGGGCCTGTTATCACTTGCCCCAGTTGCCAGCAGGATCCCAGTTGCATGGCTTGTATCCATTGGATCCTCTCCCCTGGGATGGTTTCTTTTTGAACATGTCATTGAAATTCAAAACATGAAGTAGATCTGTTCCACAATGCCATAGAAACCTTGCCTTGTTGTGGGCAATAGATTTGTGGCCCTTTTATTTTTAATATATATTTTTATTTGTTTTACAATAAAAAACAACTAGCACAAACAACACAATAAAACATAATATACACAGAAGACATAACATAACATAACAATGAAAAGAAAAACACAAAGAAAGAAAGAAAGAAACTTCCAAATATCTAGTCCTTATCTTATAACATTGTAAAGAGGGACTTCCTCGAGTCCCCTCCAACTGCGGTTCATATCTTGTTTATCTTTTAGCAATTTCCAATTCATTATTAAAAATTTCATACAATTACAATCTCTTAAGCATCTGTTTACCTCACCTAATTTTCCAATCCACAGTTTCTATACCTTTCTAAATCTCATCTCAATATACAATTTTACCATATTTTTTAAAATAAATTTAAAAACTTTCCATTCTTCTTCTAACGCTTCTTCTCCCTGGTCATGAATTCTCCCGGTCATCTCAGCCAGTTCCATATACTCCAACATCTTCATTTGCCAGATTCATGGGTCTTCCAGTTCTTCTCCAGTAATACTCTTGCCGCTGTTGTAGCATACATAAAGAAATTAACATTTTTCTTAGGAATCTCTTTCCCCTGATTTGTGGCCCTTTTAAACCCACCCGTGTCTTTCAGTCTTTTTGTTACCTGATCCTTGTCTCTGTGGCAGCTTAATGCACCTGCCTCCACAATTAGGGATTGGGTTGATCCGTGATTTCATCATGTTCTTGGTGCTATGAAAGAAGAAGAGGGGTTTTGGGAAAAGATTTACCCCCCAAAAAAGTGGGTGGCATGAAGGGTTTGGGATTCTTGTTTCCATCATGGACCACGAGAATGAGGAATTCTTATGAAGCATCCTCGGCTGCCATTTTTACAGCTATGAGTTTAGGTCAGTGTGCGTTTAAAAAAACAAATACATTGTTCTAATGAACCTTTGGCTATGTGTGTATAATTACAGGACTGAGTGTAACATTTTTATTCCAATCCATTTGTCAGCCTTTCTGGTGAAAGGACAATTTTTCATTCTTCAGATATTCTCCAGTTGCCTGAGTATCCCCGAAACAACTCCTCCCCTGTCGTTTATATATATAAAAAATGCTCTTTAAGTACTCTCTCTTTGTGTGTGTACAAGTTTGATTCCAGGTGCATAGTCCTGAAATCTTAATATGCAACTCCCCCCCCCCATAAACAATACAAAAGGAGTTGACAGGTCTGAAAGGGGCTTATGTGAAAAGATAATTAAGTGCTTTAGAGAGTGTCAAGAGTCAATAGCTCAGCACTGTCAGCACTCTCTAGTGTTACAGGCTATAATTAGATGGCATGGAGGTGTAAGGGATGTTTGGCAGTTTATTTCAGCATGATCTCCGCAGGGAAAAAACAAAGCTCTGTCTCCAACAAGACACCATGAAAGAAGGGGCCGGAAGATTAAAACACATCCCCCCACCCCACCCGCTGCCTCCAGTGGCTTACACAAATTGTTATTTTTGTCAGGAAGCCACCATTGCCAATGTTTTCCCCATCCATCTGGGCATTCTTGATCACCATGCTCCAAATATGAACAAGTCTATTGTAGGTAGCCTTCCTATTCTGCCTTCAAGTCCTCGGCAACTTCTGTTGCTTCTCCTCTTATCATTATGGTGCTTAGAGTTGCCTTATATCAAGGAGGGTGGAGAATATGGTGGTTCAGAGGTGCCAATAGTGTTTTTTCTGAGCCAACAGATAACCAAAATAAAAAACCTCTGCATTACAGCTGCTTAAAAAGAAAAAAAAACCAAACAAACCAGGAAGCCCAAAGTATTATTGCAATTCTTCAGTGTACACTAAGGAAATAATAGGACAAATATCTGAATGGTATAAAGATGGCTTAAGATAGTATTAAATGTACAGTATTCCAATGCTACACAGGAATGTACTGGGATTGTGATCAATTTGGTTGTTACAGTCCCCACATTTCTGCAACAGTTTCCATTTTAACACATGAAATTTGTCAACATTTTAATGCAAATGTCTCCTAATGTATAGATTATTGTATGCGGTTTGAATAACATACACATTTTTGAGAGCAAATGGTAGATTCTTGTGCTCTGTCTATATGTATATATAGAGATAGACACTGCTGTTTTTCTAGAAAAAGAGGTGCTGGAACTCACCATGAACATCTTCTTCATTCTCTTAGAATGGCAATGGCACCCACCTGAGAGGTGTTAGTACCGACTTCCTGTGAGTTCCCCATGAAAAAGCCCTGGATATAGGTGTGTGTGTGTGTGTGTGTGTGTGTATTTATAATACAGTATGTGCATTTTCATACATATTATTTAATTGGAAAGCTATGTTGCAAAATTTGGAAAGTGTGAATGGTGAAGGATAAATGTGTTTTGGTTTGCTTCGAGAAGTATGAATTAGGTATTTTAGCATTTAAATGCCAGCAGAATCAAATGTTTCCCCTTATATTGATGTGGATGGAAATAAGTGAGGCTAAACTGAAGATAAATAAGGATGTGTGTGATGGTAGTTCAACAACGTCTGAAGGGCCAAAGGCCCCTAACCCTAATGTAAGCCATTTTTCAGCCCAAGGGTCACTTTCCATCATGGACAACCTTCCAGGGAAAAGTGGGATAGGGACCTTTTTTCTTTAAAAAAAGAAAGAAAGAAAAAGAAGAGAGCACTGAACACAGTTATAAGTTGATTATCCCTCTAGAATCTGCAGCATATAACTGAGCTAAAGTCTTAAAGAGCAAATCTTCAGCTCTTCTCATTTCCATCTCAGCTTTTTGTCCCATGCACACTTACCCACTGAACTTGGTAGTCTGCTTAAACACACGCCTAAGCTCAGCTGTAAGAAGCATCTATGCCAACTCTGTAAATATCAATGCATGCAAAACAACACTCAAGTCTGCAAATTGCTCTTTACTGATCTTCCATGGATAACATGACCATATGAGTCATCAGGGTGCTTTGATTTAGCATCTCCAGCCTCACTGCCTGCTCCAGCTTCCCTCCTTAGCTTTGCAACCAGTAGCCTTTGCTGGTAAAATGAAGCTACTAACATTCTAAGAAACTCAGCATGTCTCTCTCTCTCTCTCTCTCTCTCTCTCTCTCTCTCTCTCTCTCTCTCTCTCTCTGCACAGAGCCAAACCTCTAGGTAACTATTTTTCACTTCCCAAAACTGGAGCATCTCCACTTAGTGCAAGGGAATTATTCCCCACCAATAATACATATTATTGAAAACCTAGTTCTATGCAGCCGGTTTTCTACATCCTCTGATTTATTTTAATTAGAGGTTAGCAGCAGACGAGTTCATATGATTACAGTTATAATTATTACTCTACCAGTCGTCCACATTTCCATTAATGTTCCGCTTGGTAATAAGCAGAATTAAAATATTAGGACTTTTGAAAAAGGAGATTATCAGTTAGCACAATTCTCCAAAGGCACAGAATAATTTATTAATTATGATCATCATCATTATTCGCAAAGCAATGTTTCACTGGGATACCTGTGTGCTTCCTTCCTGCCTCACCAGCAGCCCTCTCTGTTCTGTAATTGCAATGTAATGTGCGCACAAGAGACCCAGCTGACTACAAACCAAAAGCAAAGCCTGCGGAAAGGGAACGGGGCAGACCCCTGCTTTGTTTGGAAGCTAGGGGAACATTCCTTTGATTGTGGCCAAGTCTTTGTTGCACAGAAACATTTTTAGAGCTCTCTGTGCTTGAGTAGGAGCTAGTTTTCATGACATTTAAAATTTCAATATGCAATGCACTGGCATAGCAGTAGGAAATTACAGATCCATTTTTCTAAATTTGAATTTCTAAGTTACATGTAGTGGTAATTCAGCTCTACACTTTTGATATAAGCCGTTATCTGGATCCCTTTCATTCTGGTCTCAGGTCTTCATTTGATAGGAAAACAGCTTTGGGTTCCTGCTGAATCATTTACATCCTAAGATAGAGGTGGCATATGACTTTGTGTTCACCTTGAACTACCAGTGGTTTTTGATACCATCAACTATGATGTTGTTCTCGATTACTGTCTAAGATGAGAGACGGAGGGCCTGTTCTGTGGTTGCCCTGGTTTCACACTCCAAGTATATAATAATAATAATAATAATAATAATAATAATAATAATAATAATAATATATTTATACTCCGCCCTTCTGGCTGGGTTTCCCCAGCCACTCTGGGCGGCTCCCAACAGAATATTATTATTAATAATAAAAAGCAACAAAACATCAAACATTAAAAACTTCCCTAAACAGGGCTGCCTTCAGATGTCTTCTAAAAGTCAGATACCGTGTTTCTCCAAAAATAAGACACCATCTTATATTTATTTTTCCTCAAAAAACAAAAACAAAATGGTGGCTTATTTTCAGGGGATGTCTTATTTATTATTATTACCAGTAAGCATGGTGCTCTCGATTATTATGGCTTATTTTCGGGGTATGGCTTATTTTCGGAGAAACACGGTAGTTGTTTATTTCCTTGACATCCGATGGGAGGGCATTCCACAGGGCAGGTGCCACTACCAAGAAGGCCGTCTGCCTGGTTCCCTGTAACTTGGCTTTTCGCAGTAAGGGAACCGTCAGAAGGCCCTCAGAGCTGGACCTCAGTGTCCGAGCAAAACGATGGGGGTGGAGATGCTCCATCAGATATACTGGTATATTAAACGAAGTGGCCTTAGATTTTTGCTTCATGCCATGGTGGCTGCTTTGTGGGCTGCCTAACCTTTTTAAAGACCCTCAAAAACATTTTTATTTCAATCTGTGTTTTATTAATTCTTTTTCCGAGTGCTGTGTCCTATTGATGTTTTGACAGCTCATTTTAAAGGAGTAAAGTGAAGATTCAGTCTGAAAATTCAGCTGAGGACACATTGCCTTTTGAGGATAGCAGTCCTGAAAGGAAGTATATCAGTCTCCAAACAAACAAATAATCAATCAATCAATCAACCAATCAATCAATGTAAAGGTAGATTTGCAGAGCTTTCTATTTTCACTTTCACCATGAGCTGATTTCTTTTGTGTTCCATAGAGGAAAAAATGGTCATATTAATCCAATCTAAGGGCCTAGCCAGGCACGGTTGCTGCAGAAAATGATTCCCTAAGGACTGGATTCATTTACGTCTTGAGTCTGCTTCCCACACTGATCAGACAGACCATGGAGGGAGTTAGTGCTTCCTTTTCTGTGGACCATCAGAAAAGGGGTGTGTCATGATCACATGATTCAGCAGACCCACTTGGTGACTCACTGAGCAGATATTTTAAGAAGCAGTGTGGTAACATTTGAATCAGGTCCAACCCTCCCAAGTAGCTAGAGGAAAATAGTTCCCAAAGGTCGAGCTGTTTTGTTGAAAAGAGGGATTCACCCTATTTATTTATGCTGGCCTGAATGTTATCAAGCCAAGCCACAGTATTGGCATATAAAAAGTCTGTGGAGCCCTCCTGCTTACAGCTGTGTGCCACTGCTGGTCAGCTGGACTTTCAGCGCAGATTCACACCATAAATTTACACCACATTCAACACAGAGAGCGCATGGCTTCCTCCCAAGAATCCTGGGACCTGAAACTGTGGTTTGTTAAGGGTACTGGGAAATGTAGCTCTGTGAAGGGGAGACTACAGGATAATTTGGGGGACCTCGTGTGCTTTGAATGTGCATTGCATGTGCTTTAAATGTATAGTTTGGATCTTCAGTAAGCCTGACTACTGCTGCCCGCCCAGAGTGGCTCCAGCTCCATCTGCTATTAATTTCCCTGCCTTCCATCTTAGGAGCCCCAATGGGCAGCAGCCACCACCGATCACTTCCCTAAACAGGGCTGCCTTCAGATGTCTTCTAAAAGTCTGGTAGTTGTTTTTCCTTTTGACATCTGGTGAGAGGGCGTTCCACAGGGCGGGTGCCACTACCGAGAAGGCCCTCTGCCTGGTTCCCTGTAGCTTCACTTCTTACAGGGAGGGAACTCCCAGAAGGCCCTTGGCGCTGGACCTCAGTGTCCGGGCAGAACAATGGGGGTAGAGACGCTCCTTCAGGTGTAGGAAGGTGCACTGATTCTGTGCACCAGGCATGGGATACCAGTGGCCCTGCATATGTTGGTGGACTACAATTCCCATGGGTCATGCTGGGGCTGAAGCAGGTTGGAGTCCAACAACATCTGAAGGGCTACAGATTCACCAACCTTGCTGTATACATGCTATCCTTTTTATTTTTTATTTTAGGCAGTTAATATTGTTGCCTGATGCCTCACAGGACCATTCATATAGCACAATTTGTTGAAATGTAGGCCATTTAGAGCTGTTGCTTGAAGACCAAAAGACACAGAACAGCAGAACCTATAGATCTATTCTCTCCAGTTTCCTCAGATATGAAAACATCATTGCTGATGAAGTGCAGAGGGGATTATTTTGAAGAAATAATTTGTTCTACACACACACATACACACACACACACATTTTAAATCCCTACTTAATTTAAATTTATCTAGAAAGAATGCAAAGAGAATTGGGTCTCAGGGGTTAAAATATTTTCCCCCTTTTGTCTAAACAAAAGAACAAACTGTTTAAAATGTTAAACCTAAATTATTTCTTTAAGCATATTACACTGTCTTGGTGCTTCAAGTAATTTGTAAATTTTTTTGAGGGGGAGGAGAAAATCCCTCTGACAGTAAAAGAAAAAAAATTAAAGAGCAGAATTTTAAATTGCACCTTTTGACATCAATAAATAATGAGAGCAGAAATGGCATCCTCTTTTTTACATATGTGAATGGAATACAATGAGCAATTCTGACTCATCTGCCAGTTTGATTGCTTTGTTTGGTATTCCAGTATACTGGGAAAGGTGGAGCAGAGAGCAGGGAAGGAGGACTCATGCAAATTAGATTTTCTATGACAGAAAGAAGGGGTATATGGAGGCACGGCAAATTTAAAGCCCCACATGCTTCTCCTATTAGTGTGAACTTTGATATTACGCTTTACAAATTACAGTGACATTATTCCTCCTCGCTGGAGCAGGAATTTAAACCAACAGATAACAAAGAGAGAAAAGCCAAATAGAAATGGCATGTTCTATGGCCATGCAAAGTCTGATGTAAACTTTAACACCACCAGATAGGATGTCTTACATGTTCTCTGCATGACGGAGTCTGTGTGCAAGAAGGAAAAAAGACTGTGTAGTTCAAGTACCTGATTAAACGCTCAACAAAAAATGTGTGTTTTAAAGCTACACCAAGGGTATGTGTATTTAGTGATTTTTAAAAATGCTGTGCTAGGCCAGCTCAAATATGTTAGCATAAGAAGTAAAGCAAGTTAAAATGTCATAAAACAAGAACCAAGAAAAATCTACAAAAAGACAACTTCTTTCTTTGGCATCACTCGTAGCCAATTCTCTTCCATGGAAAGAGTCTTAACTTCCCTTGATTACTTCCCTTGATCTAGATGCTATACTCCTATTGATGCAGCCCAGAATTGCATTGGCTTTTTTAGCTGCTGCATCACACTGTTGACTCATGTAAAGTTTGTGATCTACCAAGGCTCCTAGATCCTTTGCACATGTACTGCTCTCAAGCCAGGTGTCCCCTATCCTGTATTTGTGCCTGTATTTGTATTTTTTATTTTTTGCCCAAGTGTAGTACTTTACATTTCTCCCTGTTAAAATTCATCTTGTTTGCTTTGGCCCAGTTGTCTAATCTGTTAAGGTCATTTTGAAGTGTGATCCTGTCCTCTGGGGCAGCCACCCCTCCCAGTTTGGTGTCATCTGCAAACTTGCTCAGGATGCCCTCAAGCCCATCATCCAAGTCACTGATAAAGATGTTGAATAAGACTGGGCCCAAGACAGAACCCTGTGGCACCCCACTAGTCACTTCTCTCCAGGATGAAGAGGAGCCATTGATGAGCACCCTTTGGGTTCGGTCAGTCAGCCAGTTACAAATCCACTGAATGGTAGCATTGTCTAGCCCACATTTTACCAGCTTCTTTACAAGAATGTCATGGGGCACCTTGTCAAAGGCCTTGCTGAAATCAAAATATTGATAAACAAAATAAAAATAAATAATAAATTTGAACTTTGCATCTCTGGGGTAGATTGTTCCACACCTTTTAAAAGACTCTGTTTCTAGCTGCAGTAGTTCTTTACTTCACGTGATGTTGCCAAACAAAGCACAATACAAAGTATAATTTCTTGCACAAATACAAGAAAACACAGTCTTTTGGATATGCAGAGCCCAAGCCAAAACAGGCTTTTAAGATAAGATCTACTTCAAACTGAGTCCAGAAGCCTGCAGGCAACCAGTGAAGTTGGCATATTGGCTGTGTTTGCTTGCGTCACTCAGTACCATTACCAGAGATGTGAAACAACATTTAGCACTAGGTGAAGCAACTTCGAGCATAGCCCCACATGAACATAATTTACCGCAACACAGTACTGAAGTCTGGAGGTAATGAAAGCATGGAGAAGCATGGGACATTTCCCTCTGTTCAATGAATGATAGAAGGGGAACCTGATTATCCAAGAATAGAATGGGGCTGATCAAAGAGAATTCCGAACTTTGTAGACCTTCTGAATGGGAAATGGCAAGTTCGTAGTTCAGAGGCAGGTATTCCCCTCAAGGCAGTGGTGTTGCATGTGGAGAGCCAGTGGCACCAGGCACATCTCCCTGCCAGTTCCGTGCCTCTGAGTCCTTGCTTATCCACAGCCCTTGGCAGGCGCAACATACCCGTGCCTAAGGAGCACACTCATGCTGTTCTACCAGCCCCGTGGCACTTTGCGATGCTTCAGGGGTGTGCTTCAGGCATGTGCCCTTCCTGCTCAGGCACATACCTGTTGCGTCCTCCTCTCACAATCTTGAAGCACTGCAAAGCTTCGCCAGTTTGCTACCCATGGGGAATATGCTGGAGAAATGACCGTAGCAGGATTGAAAAGGGAAGACCAATGCTTCCCCCCCCCTAAAAATATATATATTTATGGGTACTCTCATTTTTCTACCCATATTGAAATACTGCCCCTCAATGAGGCCATGCTTCGATTCACAAAATGTTTAGGGGTACCCCTGCACCCCCCCCAGAAAAAAATAGCACTGGCCAAGACTGCAGAGGTCACAAGACAGGAAGAGGAGGCTTAACCCCAGGGAGGAGAAAAAGGAGTGAAGGACTGGCTACTGCCCTGTTCTAGGCACCCACAGTTACGGAAGGCACGCATTTGATAGCTTTACAGCAACTCTCACAATGCTTCGAATAAACACACCCACCCACACTTCTAACCTCTAGGCAACAATCCCCAGGCCTATGTCTTGTGGAGCTGTTTCAGCAAGAGTGGGAACATGCCCCTCCACCAGCTTATCTGATGCACACAGCCTGAGGCTTATCCTACACAGAAGCCATCACTGTTCTTCCCTCTTCAAGACCCTCCTGATTCCAGGAGACTGCAGGGCAGGGAATGGCAGGGATTTGACCGGCCCATCCCTTGCCTCAACAGTCTCTTCCTCTGCCTCTAACACATCCTGTGCGCCTTCCTCTGTCTCAGACTTATCTATGGTGGGATGGTGGACCGAATCATTCAAAACTGCAGTGATTTTTAGGCGTGAGACTGCTAGTTTACCATAAATTGCATTTATCTGATGTTCCACCACAGATGTTCAGAGGAAAAAATGTGGAAAGCACTACTGGACATGCCAAACTTCTTGGGGGTGTCGAAAGTAACTTTGGATCCCGGACATTGTTAAAAGCTGTAACATCTAAGTCCTAATTTCCTAAACTAGAAAATACTGGGTCAGGAACCGCTAGAAGAGGAAACACCAGGAGAGAGAGCGCTGGCAGATTCTGTGTCCTTGGACAGCATTCTTGACCCCCACTTCGCCTAGGACTAGATGGGCTTTGAGAGTGATAGAACAGAGAGCTCAGTGGAAACAAGCTCAGATTACCCGACATAGGAGTGACATAGATTAACGAGGATGGAGGGGGTAAACCTTTACTGGGAGCAACACCATTTCTAGAGAGATATGCATTCCTTTGTCTCTCACTGTGATTATTAAAGAAACTAACTGGTAAGAACACTCCTTTATTTTGATCTGCTTATTTACTGCCACCGGGGGAGGGATCTGATTCCCCGAAGCCTAACATACACAATTCTTTTTTATTGATTTTCCACATTTCAACCCAATTATACAAATTATTTGCAAATTAATGCAATTTTGTTTAAGTGACTTTCTGCTCACTGGATGCCAGCCTTATAAAAGAATTGCATTTTATTTTATTCTTTGGTAGATTTACAAAAAGAAAAATGCACACCAATAAATATATTTTAGAAACAGACAAGATTAGACATGGATGCACAAAGTATTTTTTTAAAAAAATATCCAGACTCCTTGCACTCCACTCTGCTCCCTTTCTTCCTGCCAAGGACAGACCTGCCCTCTGTCTGCCCTTCAGAGCTGGTGGATCATGCAGGGCTGGGCCCCAGCAGCTCCTCCTTGCCTGCTCTACAGCACTGCTACAAACTGCCCAGGGGAGGAGACCAGCAATGGTGGCTGTGGAGAGGCACAAGGTGCTCCCTTACGGCCACCACTGCTGCCACTACTCAGGACAAGCGGCAGCTCATCCTCCTCCCTGAGCTCGGTGGCAGAACTGATGGAGGATATAGACACATTCTGGGATCAAATCAGAAGCCGGGATGGCTTTCATATTTCCATGACTGTCCCTGGAAAATAGGGGCATTTGTAGGGTTGTTGTTGTTTAGTCGTTTAGTCATGTCCGACTCTTCGTGACCCCATGGATTTGTAGGGTATGTTATTATAAACTTGCAATGAAAATCCTCCAACAATTTACTTCACGCAGAACAGCAAATCCATGACACTTTGAGCCTACTCCCCTCTCAGGTTCTGTGCAACAAACTTCCGAGGGGATTTGAAGTTTTATCATAAATATTCTATCTGTGAGGCCTTCAATCTGGTTAGCTTGTTCCTTAAATATACTAAGAGAGATTCAATGAATATTTGATTATGTCTTAACCAGCACTTGTTCGACAGTAAGTTAAGTGGCTTCAAAAGATGCAGTTCTTGTGGGTGAGTGAGTGCAGATGGGTTTTCAAAGTGGCAGATGAGATGCATGTTCACGTCCCCCCGGAGGATCCTGCCCCCTTTGTGCAGTCTTGACATGGAGGCAGGAGGAAGGTTGCTGAAGAAGATTGTTATGTGTCAAATGGAGTATGATTATGTGACTCACCTTGTTTTCCATTATATATAATTTAAAAGCATACTGTCATGGTATTTTTCATAATTAAAAAAGTCCTCATTATTGTTTATAATTGCCACTTTAAAGCTTGACATTTAAATGTTTCCTTAGCGACTTATTTTTCTTTTAAAAGTATGTGCTAATTTGATGTTGTAGGTATACTTGGGAACTCTGGGCCTTGTTCATATTGTTTCATCTAAATTTCTCACAACTAAGGCTGCAGTTGTGTGGTACCTGTGAATCCCAGGGCCCAGAGGACTGTGTGGACCTTCCCCTTGGCAGGCAGAGAAGGAGGTTTGCAGGTGGAGAAGGAGATCCACCCCACAGGCTTCTCCATTGTTGAGGCATTTGTTAAGGACTAAATGGAGGTGTGTGTGCCAGGGGAAGTCTTTGGCTCTGTTACATCCAAGGCCCCCTCCTTCACTGGACATGACCCAGAATGCAAGAGGGGGAGAAGTTCAGCTACTTACTTTCCCTGGAATTAGTGAAT
Organism: Zootoca vivipara; assembly: GCF_963506605.1. Classification (NCBI taxonomy): domain Eukaryota; kingdom Metazoa; phylum Chordata; class Lepidosauria; order Squamata; family Lacertidae; genus Zootoca; species Zootoca vivipara. Next base: position 5,746,945 of record NC_083286.1, read on the forward strand.
GGAATTTTTTTTTAAAAGGAAAAATTGTTAAGAGAGGAGGATGAAAGCCCATTGCCCCACCTGTAGTTCTGCTGCCGTGAGCTCATCAGGGCTTAGGAACTGGTAGCAGGTAGGATCACTGTAGGATCACGCTGGTCACACAGTTATGATTCAGAAACCTTGAATTGACGTATCCAAATTTCTGAGTTATCACACACCATTCCCTTAGCCAGTGTAACATTATGCCCAACAAAAGGAAGTGACAGCTGGGATCTCACTCTGCTAGGGCCAGAGCTTTGGGGCCCCTGGCCAAAGTGAACAGAATCTGAGGGCCACCCCTGAGATTGGCTTACCTCGCTCTGTTGGGAGGGAGCCAGCGCTGAGGGTGATATTCTGCTGGCAACTGCAATTCTCAGTTAAGACGGGATGTGAACCAAGCCAAAACCAATGCAGCTACTGGCCTGGCGAGCATCCTGTTGGGAACAGAGAGTGAAAATATCTGTTTTCAGAATCCTCTGTCACATCCCAAATTTCGTGGTATGGGAGTTGCTGTAGTGTTGCTCCTTCCTAGGATAATCTAGTAAGCCTCAGGCCACATGAGAGGAAGGCTCAGGCCACTGTACTGTATGGTTCTTTACTCATGTTAGGATTGCCCCAGGCTGAATAATAAGAATAAGTGTTGCAATTATGGGCTCCTGCCATAGGAATCCAAGTACCTACTGCTGCGTCTGTAGAAAAGCAGCCTCAAAAGAAGTCAGTGTTCCATTGAATCATATACTTATATCTCCTTCTCCCTTCCATCACAATCCAGAAAGGGCTGACCAATCAGAGTCTCTTCCGAATAAGAACTCTTGCTTCAGCCTGAGCCTGTTCAACTGGAGTGATTCCACTGGATTACAGTGGTGCTGTTTATGAGAAAACTTCAATTCTGTGCAAAGCAAAATAAAAAAGGGATGGAAAAGCTGGGGGCACGTTATTCAGTCTGTATGTGAAATATATTTACCATTTGTGCTTCAGTGGTGCAAAAAGCAAGTTATGCTGTGTGACAAATGGGAGCTCAAGGGCAGACAAGCAAAGGTCCAATCACATTGTCACACTGAGTGATGATTTCCCCCACACTATGTGACCAGGACATGTGTTAGAATCAAACAAATAGTTGTTGAGAAAGTCTTGAAAAATATGACAGAAATGTGTGTGTTTCCAAGCAGTGTGGCATCATAGCACTCGGCACCAGGAAAATAGGATGTAGGGAGGTTGGCCAATTCCCCATACCACTGCACTTAGAGTGGCCAATTGGAACAGCTGTTCACACTTCATCCAGAGAGTATGCTAGCCAGAACAGATTATAGTTATGCTGAGTTGAAGGTCAGACAGCCAATTACTGACCTCTTACATTTTGGTTCCTTCTCAGTTCTCTTGTCTGAGCTAGCTGGAAATTACATCCATAGGCAGACTTTAGGTTATGCACTATGCTGACCCTCAAGGAGTCATATTTGGGACAATGCAAAGCAAACAGAAAATATGGAAGCCGCAGGATAAAATTAGAAAGGCGTAGGAAGGAACAGAAGATAGACACTTGAAGGCAAAACAGAGGTCAGATAGTGCTGTCAGGTCTCATATAGGAAGTTGCCTTATGCCAAATCAGACCATTTATCCATTTAGCTCAGTGTTTCCCAAACTTGGGTCTCCAGCTGTTTTTGGACTACCGTTCCCATCATCCCTGACCATTGGTCCTCCTAGCTAGGGATGATGGGAGCTGTAATCTGGAGTACCATTTTGGGAAACACTAGCTCAATATGGTCTATGCTGATTGGCAGCACATCTCTAGGGTTTCAGACAGGACAGACTTACCTAAAGATGCTGGGATTGAACCTGGGACTGTCTGCATGCAAAACTGAGTTATAGCCCTTCCTTATGCTCTTGGCTCACAGAGAGCCTTTGTAATTTTTTGAACAGTATTCTGCATGTCACTGGCAGGATTATATTTTTAATTCCAGAACATGGGAATGTAATGTGGGCAGATTTGGAGCTGTCAAACTATAAGTTCTTTCTGGAACCAATGGAACCATCTCTGCCTGATCTTTTATCCATGTCATTTAACTGGTTCCAGCATATTTCCACTGTTTCTTCCTATCACTTCAGCTGGGTTCTTCCTTTTCTTATGTTATCATCAGGAGTAACTTGCTCCTGATCAGCAGATAATGAGCAGAAGTGGGGTGCAAAAATATTGGTATGGAAGCAGTAGTTGATGATTCATAAAAATAACCTCGAAGAAAGCAATTCAATCTAGTCAGCAATTTCTGATAAGTCAAATAATGTGTTAGGCACATACAGCTGAATAATGAGAAGAGTTAGCCATGGAACCTCATTCTGATAACTGCCCATGGCCACTATTTCTTTATTGCCTTTCATTCACAAGGACATTGTGGCCTCCATGTACAATGGTGTATGGGTACAGTATAGTGGCCTGCTGAAGCCATGCAGGTAGAGGAGAAGGTACTCTGATAATTTTGATAAGTATTTCCCCTTTTTTACATTCATGCTTCATCTTTTCCTAAAAGATACTCAACATGGCTAACCACGATATAACACACATAACAACAAGCTGCTAACGCCCATGCAATTCACTCATGCTTTGCAATTCACATATATCTGGCAGGTATTTGAGAGGGGCCTTTTTGGTCGCCGCTCCCAGTCTCTGGAACTCATTGTCAAGGGAGGCCATTCCAGCTCCATATCTGAGGACCCTCATTTGGCAGGCAAAGCAATTTTTATTTAGCTACTAGTTGACCCTCCCACACGTTGATGTGGGTTATCCCTATGGCTGCCCCCACCCTGTGACGATCCATGACGTGTTGCTGTGCCTGACTCAGGGTCAATGTTTCCCAGGAAAGGGAGAGGATGTGTCCGTTTCCCCCTGGGCTATGTGTTTTTCCTCCCCCCCCCATGGTTGTGTCTCATCCCTGTGTTTACTCCCATCCTGTAGTGACCCATGAGATATTCCGTCCCCCTCTCCCTTCCTGGCTAGAATGAGACCCAGGGAGCCTGAATTCCCACAGGATCTACCTCTCCCGGCTCAGACTCAGCCTTCCCAGGACACTCCTGTCTGTATTCGTTTCTCAGACCCTCAACCTGGTCTCCCTCTCCAAGCTGCAGGGCTCTGTCCTCTCACCATGGATAGCCTCCTCAGTGTGCATGTTTAACTTCACTCAGAACCAGTTCTCCTTATCTCACTCCCTATCTCCCAACTCCAATCAAACCATATCTCTTCAGATGAACCTTAGCCCTATCTCAAAACCAAACCCTATCTAACCAACTCCCTCAGAAACGGCTCTTTTTATATACCCCTCAAAGCGCTGACTCCACCCCCTCTGTGGCCAACTGTAGCCAATCAGAGAGAGGCTCCAGCCCTCAGGTGGAGTTTCAGAGGAACTGCATCACCAGACTCTGGTCTGGCTCTGCTGTCCGTCACACCCACCTTTTTCCCTGACGGGACTCAAGTTGCTTACAGGTAAAAACAAGAATTGCTAAAAACATAGAAGAATCAATCATTAAAAAATAATTAAGCATTAATAGAATTTAAACTTTATACACCTGTAAAATGTGTTTAAAACATACAAATAATTATAACAAAAACAGCATGGCACCAGCCCTTTTATTAAAAGCAGTCATTTTCCAAAAGGCTGTTGAAATGAAAAGGTCTTTAGCTGCTGGCAAAAGGACAAGGAGGGAGCCGCTCTAGCTTCTCCAGGGAGGGAGTTCCAAAGCGCCCACTGAGAAGACCCTCTCCTGTGTGTTGTGAATTCCTTCCTTTTGCTACTGTACTTTCCTGGTGGCGCAGTGTGGAAGGAAATTCGTTGATAACCCTGAGGAACAGGGTTGTCTCATAAACTGTCACCCGATGGCTTGGGGAGTGGCCATAGCTTAAGGTTACCAGATGTCCCCGTTTCCCCGGGACAGTCCCTGGATCTACAACCAGTCCCCATACAAAATCCATTGAAGTTGAAAAGTGTTACCTGGATTCACTGAAAAAAATCTGGTAAACTTACCATAGCTCCATGGCAAAGCACAGGAAGGCTCAGGTTCATTCTCTGGGCACTTGTGGTTAAAAGGGTCAGGTAGTGAAATATCCGTTTGAGACCCTGAATACCTGTAGCCAATGTACCTGATGCAGGGAATTTCCAGGTGAGTGTTTATTGTGGGATAGAGCTTTCTCAAGTGTGCACAGTCTTTCACACCATCCACACAATCATGATGGTATCAAAACAGCAGCCAGCAGCCCCTCCCAGGTTATGGTTTCCTAGGGAAAATAGAATAAGTAAACACACACACACACACACACACACACCCGTTAGGAATATCTCAACAAACTGTGTGCAAATACAGCTCACATCTGCAAACTTAAACAGCCTTTTCATCTCTACTTCACCTCATATATCCCTCCATACTTTTCTTTCATTCATTTTAAGCATCTATCACCCAGGTTCTTGTCCAAATACCACACAGAAGCCATCAAGATTGCTGAATATTTTCACCAGAATCAAGTTTGCACATGTAATTATGTGTGCACACTTCACATAATTTATTACAAACTCCAGGGTTTGGATTTTGTAAGAGGACAGTAAATCAATCCCCATGTATGTAGGATAAATATGCCCGTGTGAGACACCCCCTCGCTTTGCAACCCATTTGATTTCTTTCTTTCTCTCTTTCCTCTACCTTTTGCTAATAAAGATTATCATTGTTGTTCCCTTCGATTGGTGTAACACTTGTCATTGCATGTGCTACTGGAAAAAAAAACCCCTCTCTTTAATTGAGACTTGTCTTGACATCCTTTTAAATTATTAAGGGCTTGGGATGCTCATTAAGAAAGAGATTAGAAGACACAGTAGACGTGGGTAATTATTAAAGGCCCAAGAAGGGGCACACATGGTGCATTTTAATGGAAGCTTTAGTGGATTGCTAAATTAAATGAATAGTTTAGTGATAAAACTGGTTGGACTTAATCAAGTGAGTAAAACTATAGGGAGGCGGTGGAAAAGAGGGTGGACTGGAATAGATTTAGAAATGATAACACTTTGAGGGTTACAGCTGCTTCATATTTGTTTAATAATAGATTTGATGAGGAGTACCTAATTTCTCAGAAAATTGGGCATTTGGTTGAGTGCTGTTTGACAGTTGAGCGTGGAGAAATTCTGTGTTAACCAGGTGAAAGACCACAACTTTACTGAAAGACCACACACTTTACACTGTTATGAAAGACATTTTAAAAAATCATTCTAATGAAGCGCTGTTTAGCCTGCTTTTGGAAAGCGTTTTCCTCCATGCTGTTTGCTGTACCCATTCTTCTCTAGTTAATCTTCACAGCAGCCTGTGAAGCAAGGGTGCCACTCGTCCTGTGAAATACAGGATCATCTTGTATTTCAACATACAATTGATTAAATACAGGACACAGTTTGTCCTTTATTTCTGTATATCCGTTCTGTTTCTCTCTCTCTCTCTCTCTCTGTCCCCCCCCCCAAGTTAAGGATTCTATCCTCAGTCCTCATCCACCTGCCCCCAAGGAGAGAGAAACCTGGGCAAGGCTTTCATGCTGTTGCTTGCAGTTCCCTGTAGCTTTGGCTTAAGGTAGGTGTACTGGGCCCTGACCTTCAGAGAGCAACCGGTCCAGAGGCTTTAGAAACAAGCGGTTTTGTGCCAGTGTAGCCCAGAAGTCCCAGTTCTGAACATAGTTATCTGCATGATCTTTGAGAGCAGAGGGTGGGGGAGAAGTAGCTTCCCACAAGGTTTGCCCTCCCCCCCACTCATTTTCTTCCTCTTTCATATATTTAACATGTGGAGCAAAGCTCATCTCATCCAAATATGTCCCTATATTTGTTGCCCTGGCCTACATCTATTTCTGTACAGGACTCCAGACCTTCCAAGTGTCCCTATTTTCAAGAAAGAGTCCTGTATTTAGAGAAGCCATCCTGGTTTCTGATTTGATTCCGAAATGTCCCGCTTTCCCTTAAGATTTCCCTGTTTTCATCAGAGAAATGTTGGAGGGTATGCGACCCCCTGATACAAACAATACAAACTTTAGAAGACATTTGAAGGCAGCCCTGTATAGGGAAGTTCTTCAATGAGCAGGCCATGTAGCACACTGAGCTACATAGCTCAGTCTCCATGCCCTGCCACCTTCTGTCTAATGAGGGGGGGGGGCAAAAGCAACATCAAGAAAAACAGGGGAAGGTGAGCTGCTTAACCCTTTCTCTTCCAACTCTTTCCCCACTCAGATTACCTCATTTTGCCTTCTCCCCACCCCCTAGAAATGATATAGTTCTTCTGTGTCACAAGTAGTTTTTAGTTTGAGGGACTGTGACTTGCACAAGAAAATAAAGTTGGGATCCAGATCTCTCAGAATGCTTGCTCACTGGACTTCTATTTGTGTGTGTAGACCCTTTAACAATCCCCAAATAAATTCAGACAAAACTCAAATTTTTGGTTTGGTTTTTGGCAGAATTTTGGCCACAACTTTATTGATTACAATCAACTTGAATGGTTGCATAGGCTCTGGTTCGACTAGCTTCCCTGCACCCTTGCAGGCAGCGCTGACCCAGGGCACACCACAGGTCAGCCTTGGGTGAACACCCGGAAGAGTGGAAGGCGGGGTCAATCCAGTCCACCTGCCAGATGCCCCCCCTGGACTCAGGCTCAGGGCACAACCCCTCTCAGGGTTGACCAACCAGAGAGTCCCAGGATTCCTTTAATGGAATACCCATCACATAGGGATGGCCAGACAGATCTGCCACCCCTATCACCTGAACCAGAGCCTATCCGCAACCTTACAAGTTGCGACGATTTGCTTCGCAGTGGGCGAAACCCAAAGGGAATCAGCCAATCAGCCAAGTGGGGAAAATTCCTGCCATGCCGCTGTCCCAATGACAGACGACACGCGACAGCATAGCAAGGTCATGCGTGTAAACCCTAAATATAGGGAGAGGTGGGTGGGTGTTCCAATGCACTGGCCCAAAAGAGGAAGCTCAGGGACACGTGCATGGGCTTAAATAGAGGTCCCTTGATGGACTTCAGCTGGCATCCCATTGGTCTGATTGCTCCCAGCATCGAGGGACCTCCAATAGGGTGTTATGGCCATCCAAACGTTCCCACCCACAACACAGGTCTGGTTGCCAGGTCACACCGCAACACGTGCCCTCTTGTTAGGGAGGACCTGATTTCCCCACCTTCACTCCAGAAGCACCTCCGGCTCCTAAAACCATATCACAGAAGGTTTGCTGTGCTTACAGAGAAAGCAAGCTCTTGACAGCTGCTTAGTCAACTATTTGAAAGGTTCAATGATCAGAAATAAGATAGGGTGCTTTTCACCTCTTAGGCCACCAGGTGAAAACTATCTGAGGTCAGTGAGAACTTGCCACCTGATATCTAATTAAGTGTCTCCATTACATGTGTCTATAGCTGGTTGATGTTAGAGCAAATCGAGTATTAGCACAGCCCGCCAGAGTCTTCTGTTCATAAGCTGCAGAGAAATAATGTGCCATTTAAAAGATTTCATTTGTTGAGTTATTTGAATGCAACACAGTTGCTGTTTTTGGCCAGTGGTTTATAGGCAATGGATACGTAAATTGCCTAATTCAAACTTACTGCCTGTTGATTTCAACCTCCCACCACCCCATCAGAAGATAACAGCATCGATCGACCAATTTTACAGAATTGTTTTCAGGATTACTGAAATATAAAATGCTTAATCAAAGAACTCTCTGACCATATATACAATAAAATTATAGATAAAACACATCTAAAAACAACAAAACTATTAAGAACAAGCATACATTAAACAAGTATCTTTAAAATACAAATAAAATCAGCAAAAGTTTAAAAATACTGGTAGATAACTAAATGATATGACTAGGTACAGTTACTAGAATAAAAAAGTTTTCAGCAGGCTTCTAAATATATCATGGGTTCCTAATATACATGACATGTTTTGAGTTCTCCAAAAGCAGTATAAAAATCCATCACAGGGTTGTTACTTACTCTTATTCTGCAATATATGGTTCCAGCTGAGCATATGTTTGGATCCTGGTAGAATGAAAGACTGTGATATGTTCAGGAAAAAAACACATATACTCCAGTCCTCTTGGGATAGTTCTGCTTCAGAACACAGATGGGAGATCTCAATGTGTGCGCGTGTGTGTTTTAAATCCATCTCTGGACAAAGTTATACAAACTACCTGTCCTCCAGACGTACAGATTTTCTGCATGTGAAAAGGTTTTTAAAATAAATAGGAAGAGCATTCAAGTGTAATCCAAAACCTGCATTCCACAGTGATGTGATCTAAGTGAAGCTGTTATCATGTGCATTTTCTTGAAACCAGGCACTTGAGAAGCACTGGCCCTCTGTCTCTGAAATGTCTTTTGCTTATCCAATTCTATATAAAAGAAAGATTCAACAGTCCGCCAAAATTCCTCTCTCCAAGAACCTCCTAGATCCATCCTTATTAGCGGCTTACTTGCATATTGGAACTCAACCAATCAGCATGCTGTTAAATCATTGATCCTCCAGGATATGGTGGAATATACTGTGTATATAGATGTTCTTATGATCATCATCACCATATGAATTTATATACCACTTATATGCAAAAATAATGTAAGCCTGTGTTAGGGAGTGTCCTGTTTTGACTTGTTGTAAGCCACTCTGGAAGCCCTTTTGGCTCCAGAGCAGGGTACAAATGCTCTAAAGGAATGAATGAATATTCTCAGCTTTACTAGAGAAATCCCTCCCAATGGCCCTGTGCTTATACCTACAAGCCAAGTGAACCGAAAGAAACCATACACCTCCTTTCCACTCCCTTGTCTGTTTTTAGATAGTGGTGATCTGAATCTCTTTAAACCTTCAGTTAGCATCACCCAGGAGTGTCCTCATACTACATAGTGCAAGATTCCTTGAACTTTCTGCGTTTGATTGAAAGCGGCTGGTTGACAGTAAACACAGAACACTAAATATGGTAATGTGATCCAATGTTATTCCCCTCTAGTTCTCCATAGCTTTTGCTCACACCCTCCCTTCAAAACATCCCCTGCACTTTAGAAATTAGGTCCTGGCACTACATGTTGCTGGTGAACTCTTGAGTGAACTGCATGTTGCTGGTAGGTGGCTTTTGTTTTTCTTGGTTACTGAGCTGAAACGCTACAAGGCTGGTGTGGGGTGTTTGCAAGCTTTCAGGAAAGAGGAAACGTGTCATACCGCCTGAGCTTCCATCATTCCACCCACCCATTTTAAGCTCTCCTTATTAGAAAAGCTGAAGAATTGTCTGAAGGGGATTTTGCCTGATTCAAAGCAGCTTCTCCAGAATTGCATTTCACCCCTCTTGTGATGCCTTGCATGAATGGCAGAGCTCTATGGACAAGCCACCTCAAGACTAGGATAGTTTGGATATCAAGACTAGGATAGCCTTGGAACACTTTCCTGCTATTTTGACAAACCTTAGAGTTTTTCTAAAATATGGTCTGAAGCTCAATATCAAAAAAATCAAGATCATGGCCACTGGTCCCATCATCTCCTGGCAAATAGAAGGGGAAGAAATGGAGGCAGTGAGAGATTTTACTTTCTTGGGCTCCTTGATCACTGCAGATGGTGACAGCAGTCACGAAATTAAAAGACGCCTGCTTCTTGGGAGAAAAGCAATGACAAACCTAGACAGCATCTTAAAAAGCAGGGACATCACCTTGCCGACAAAGGTCCGTATAGTTAAAGCTATGGTTTTCCCAGTAGTGATGTATGGAAGTGAGAGCTGGACCATAAAGAAGGCTGATCGCCGAAGAATTGATGCTTTTGAATTATGGTACTGGAGGAGACTCTTGAGAGTCCCATGGACTGCAAGAAGATCAAACCTATCCATTCTGAAGGAAATCAGCCCTGAGTGCTCACTGGAAGGACAGATCGTGAAGCTGAGGCTCCAATACTTTGGCCACCTCATGAGAAGAGAAGAATCCTTGGAAAAGACCCTGATGTTGGGAAAGATTGAGGGCACTAGGAGAAGGGGACGACAGAGGACGAGATGGTTGGACAGTATTCTTGAAGCTACGAACATGAGTTTGACCAAACTGCGGGAGGCAGTGCAAGACAGGAGTGCCTGGCGTGCTATGGTCCATGGGGTCACAAAGAGTCAGACACGACTAAACGACTAAACAACAACAGAGTTTCTACCTGTAACTAGATTCATGGACAGAGCTACTGAAAACCAAGATCCAGTGTGGAGATACAGGACAGTATTAACATTTCACCTAGAATCTACAACCCCGTTCTTCTGGCTAGTAGACTCCTTGCCATAATATGGCGCATAGCCCTCAGTGCAGCCTTCAGTGTGACATGAACATTCATAGGCAGCACCCTATTTAATAAGGAGGATAACTTAACTGAGTAGACTATAGTTGTAATACACACTGAGTTTAATGGGACTTACTCCAAGGTACATCTGGGGAGGATCACAACCAAAGTGTATCAAAAATTACACTACTTTATACAGAAAAGGAAAGGTGATCCTCCAAATCAATAGAGAAATAGAAGAATTTTGAATTATCTTTGATTCAATCACATCTGTTGTGAGGTGGCATAATTGCACTAATAAAAGTGGGGAGTTTAGTATTCAAGGTGTGTATCCTCATGACCTTTTTGAATAAAGGATTCCACAGCCTATTTAGCTTGAAAGAGGCCTGTGAAGGTTACTGTAGACAAGCCCTTTGTTCAATGGCATATGTATTTTGTGAATAGTATCAGATTCTTTATTGTTGTTAATGCTTACGATTCAAGCATATATTGAGTATAGTGCCCTAATTATGGAATGATATGCTGAAATGAGCTAATATAACCATTATCTGGTGGCATGAGAGGGCATGCTTGATTATTCATCTGACCTATCACATAAGAGACTTACTTCCATTGGACTGTTTTGCACATAATGCCAAGCCATCTTTTGTTTAAAAAGCTACAAATTAACCACAAGTTGTCCTGCAGATGAGCAAACACATCATGATTTGTTTCTCCAGAGTTTGTTTTGTTTTCCTGCAGGTCTCGCTTTGTACCTTTGTGCCTTATCTTCGAATCATAGATTCGGAAGGGACCGCAAGAGTCATCTGGCCCAACCCCCTGCAATGCTGGAAACATGGTGAGTGTCTGGGGTGGTGGCCAACAAAACAATGGTTAACAACAGTGTTAGTTTTGCACATAACTCCAAGCCATAATTAAAAGAAACCAAGGTTGATACACCAACAAGAAACCATGCCTTCATATTATGGTAATAAACCCAATAATAAAAATAATAAACAAACCATAGGTAAGTCATTGTACAGGGTTTTGGTGAACAAACAAGACTTATAGTCTTGTTTAATGAACCACACCTTAGTGTTACATGCATACCAGTTCATTCGGTTTACTGCAAGCATTAGAGAGCGCGGGTTCCTATGTTGCATGGCCAGGTATGACTCTTGCTTATAAGGACAGCATCCAGGTTTGTTTACATCATGCTGCTTTTACATTTTACTTTCATTTGTTTTAGCTATTATTTCCATTAACCATCCTTCACAGGCAAAATATCCAGGACAGTGTACAAAAATGTGATTCACATTGTATACATACACACAATCTATATATATAAAAATGTAGACATTGTGCGTGCAGATGTAGCAGCCTTTCTCCATAACCGCTGAACTGTAATGTAACAAATTTGGCCACAATGTTCCATGCCCATCAGGGAGGGATCTGGCATATTTCCCCCCCCCCAAAAAAAAACCCCACACCTTTCACACCTAAACTATGAGTCAGGGTTGGGACAGGGCAGGTGAGGGGACTCTGAAGGTAGACTCTGAAGGTCAATTTAACAGAAAAGGCTCCATTTAACACAAAAACCCACAGAAACGCATGGCCGGGCCAGCTAGTATACAATAATAACTATTTGGCAAAGTTTGCACGAATTAGCCCTGGTACATTGAAAGTTTACATCTAGAGAAGCAACACTAGTTCAAAACAGTGCTTTTTTTCTGGGGGGACGCGGGCTACGTATCCCCCTAAACATTTTGTGAATCTAACAGGAGAAGAAACTAAAAGTTTGTTGTTGTTTTAAATTAGTTTCTTCTCTAGCACAGTGAATCGCCTCATTTCCTGTCACAGTGTTTCCTGAGTTTCAGACAGGAGTGTTTAATGTGTGAAGTAGGAGTTGGAATCTAGCACGGTGATTGGTCAGTTTCGTTGTTACCACTTCTGATGGTGACTTCATTGCCTTTCCCGGTGATTTTCTTGAGTCAAAATGAGAGCACCCCTAAACATTTTTAAAGAAAAAATGCACTGGTTCAAAGTTATAATTTTGCTCATGAATATACTGTCTATAATTCCTTTTGCATATAAGAATGCTACTGGTATAGAATGTATAGAATGGCCATGATTTGATATTTTTATTGTCTCTGATTAAAGACCCCCAGCTATCTCATTATCTTTCTACAATGTGCAGTTCAGTGCTTTAAAGTCATGCAGGGCCAAATCTCTCATTCTAGCAATGCCAATTAATTTCTCTCTTGGCTTCCCTTCATGTGTGATCAAATGCATACCTGGTTGTTTCTGTGAACAGGAAGCTACATTATGAAATTCCTATACCTTATATCTTTTTTTTCTTTTTGCTAATTTTCCATATAATTCTCAGTGTGTCTTCTGAATGCATGAAATAATAGGGGCTCCCTCTGCTGGGCCAAAATAATAGCTTTATATTTAAAATATCTGTGTTTTTATTTTGTTTTTTAAGGAGAAGTATACTTGGCCTAATAGTTAAAATTAGCTGTTCCGCAGTTCAGATCTTGATAATGTATGAAAGTAGATAAAACATGTTCAACAAACATATTTCCTCGGTAGCAGACCGATGTCAGTTTTCTAAGAAGACTACACTTATAAGTGCAATCCTCGTTGTAAAATGAACATTTTAAATATAAACCAAATTTTATCTACAGAAAATGTAATGTAAGGACTTCTTTCAGTTGAAACATTTCTGTTTTAGTTCACGGTAATTACAACTGAAGCGCAGTGAATATGTCAGATCACAAACCAAGTAGCCAAAGTACTGTATTTTTTGCTCCACAAGACACACTTTTTCCCTCCTAAAAAGGAAGGGAAAATGTCTGTGAGTCTTATGGAGTGAAAGCACTCGCTGGCAGTGGGATCGCTCAAGCAGAGGGATGCCTCTGCCGCCGGAGCCATGGCTCCCAGCGGTGGTGGAGGGACGAGGAGCCCAAAATCGGGTTGCTCCCCCCTCCGCCGCCGCCACCAACAGCGGCATTGATTCAGAATTTTTTTTTTCTTGTTTTCCTCCTCTAAAAACTAAGTGTGCCTTATGGTGAGGTGCGTCTTATGGAGCGAAAAATATGGCACTTGAGGCTGCAATCCTAAACACAAAAGGATTATTTTTTGAGTAAACATGTATAGTATTGCAGTGTTGGTTTATAACCCACTTTTTCTTTAAAACTAAATATCAAGAAAATGTATTGACATGCTTAGCCTCTGCTTTTCCCTCTTGTTGTATGCATTTGATACGTCCAAGCACAATTCTTGCTGCCAAGAGAAATTAATGGTTCCTCAAACCAAGATTTGCTTAAGTGTGTCCAGGGAAACTCCGACGGTCCTCTACTTTGTTATGTCTATGTTCTCCCATCTCCAGACTCATGTTCTTGGAGGCCGCTGCAAATTTCTCTCCGTTCCATTGCGTATGTGCCTAGCTTATTTTCTCCTCAACTTATAAGGGAGACAGTCATGTTAAACTGCAATGTGAAGCATCAAGAGGTTCAATGCTGTCACTTGTGGATTGAATGGCACAATGCTTTTCTATCACCCTGCATGTGTTAATTGGATAGCCAAAGCCAGGATGTCTCTGTGTTACCAACCTGCTTTTTGTGAATGATAACTTAAATGTGTATTTAGTTACAGGTAGGTAGCCGTGTTGGTCTGCCGTAGTCGAAACAAAATAAAAAAATTCCTTCCAGTAGCACCTTAGAGACCAACTAAGTTTGTCATTGGTATGAGCTTTCGTGTGCATGCACACTTCTTCAGATTTTTTTTTATTTTGTTTAAATGTGTATTTATCACCATCTGCCCTTCATTTCTTATTGATCTCAATCCTCCACCCACCAATGCCTGCAACTCAGGTTAACACTTCATGCAACTGATAAAGTGGATCATAGTCTATGGTCATTTCAAAACTGCTGTTATTTTGTGGTTGAAATTCAGTCACATGCCAGCAAATTCAGGTTGGCATTCTTACTGCGCAACAGTCTCTCTCTCTCTCTCTCTCTCACACACACACACACACCAAAAAACCTGACTTTTTGTAACAAGAGAATATTGCAGGGGGTTGGACTAGATGACCCATGGAGTCTTTTCCAATTCTATAATTCTATGATTGCATATGGCAGCCTCCTTCAATAATCTCCCTGCCGCCGGCAACTATTAGAAATTGTGTACTCCTCCCAGAGAGCAAGCATTGCGGTGAGATCACCAAGACTGACCTCACTGCTGTTGTGGATGGGAGCAATTGGATAGCCACAACAACCCGATTGGTGGTGCCTTGGTTGCTGGGGTAAATCTGGGATCATTTCATGCATTAACAGAAGGACCCATATCTACTGCTGCATGTTGTGTTGAGCTTCCTCTTTTCGCCTTGTGCACTGGATCACCCGCCCACCCTCCCTATATTTAGGGTTCATTCTGACCTTGCTATGCCATTGTGGGTCGTCTATTCTTGGGACAGGGGCCCAGTAGGAATTTTCCCATTTGGCTGATTGGCTGGTGCCACTTGGGTTTCGCCTGCCACAGAGCAAATCATCACAACTTTGTAAGGTTTGGCGGTTAGGCACTGGTTCAATGGTGGTGGAGTGGGTGTGGATAGGCTGCATACCTGCCAAGTTGCTGTCGGAGAAATAAGGGACCGGGCGGAAGTAGCGCTGCCACCATTTTGGAACTGGGCGGAGCATGCTCAGAAGTGACTTTTGATGCTGCTTTGCCCAGTTCCAAAATGGCTGTCGCGCCAGAAGTCGCACTGCAGCCATTTTGGAACTGGGCAGAGCAGCATCAAAAGTCGCTTCTGAGCATGCTCCACCCAGTTCCAAAATGGCCGTCACGCCAGAATAACCTGGGGGGGGGGAACAAAAAAATCCATTTTTTTCAGCTAGGAACAGCTGGAAAAACGGGAATTTCCGAGGGAAAACGGGAGACTTGGCAGCTATGATAGGCTGTGCCTGCCCCTCCAATGCTAGGGTATTCCATTAAAGGAATCCAGGGGCTCGCCTTGCTTTTGTCCGATCCCTTTCCCGGGGTTAGGGCCACGCCAGAGCCCCTGGGAACATTTGGGGTGAGCTTGAGTCTGAACCTGGTCCAATGTTCCCCCAGGATGTTTTCCCTTACTGACCTCTGCCAGAGTCCAGGCATCAGTGCTGCCCTGCCAAGGTCAGGTGCAGCTAGTCGGGAACCAGTGCCTAAGCAAACCACTCATGACCTGTAATCAATAAAGTTGTGGCCAAAATTATGCCAATAACCTTAAACTAAATTCTGTGTCAATTGTGTCTTTATTTATTGGGGAAGGTCTTGGGACCTTAACACGCAAATTGCCCTGGGGGTATGTTTGAAGAAGGAAATCTTACATAGGTTTTCCCATGGTGTGCATCCTTGGCCATGCAGCTTTCTTGCTTCTAGGGAGAGCCTTCACACATATGCAGTAGGCTTCCCCTTTGCAGACATGACCCCAGTGCAAGTATGGCCGGTGCGGGGGGTAGATCACGATGGCAGATTTGTGGGTGCACTCATGTACTTGCTCCTATGAAAATTCTAATTATAGATGATGGAGAAACTACTAAATTGGACTAAGATAGCTTATTTCTCATTCAATCTATCCAAATCTCAATATTTTTTACAGTGGCGATGGTAAACAAGAGCTACTACTTATTAAAAGAAAAAAAGGCCACATTATTGGAAGGAAAGGTCATATTCAGGGTGGTTTTTTCATATCTTATTAGTGTAACACACTAGAACCAAAGTAGCTTTAAAAAGACATGTTTCTAACTCTCACCCTTATTAAACGCATTACCATTTCCTGTTCTGATGGACATTTCATAATGCTTTGTAATTGTTTCTTAACGCAAGCAATAATAAGACCAAGGCAAAATTAAGACGAGGCTATAAATGCAGAATTCATTTGCTGATTAGAGATTTCATGAGCAATTCTGAATGTTTTGGGAACAGTACTTTTTTTATTAAGTAAGCAAAAGGGGGGGGGAATTGTACAGGACTCAACTAATGTTTCAACCCAAGGCTTTTCTTGTTAAGAATAATGCCTGTTGCCTTTCTTATTAAAATGCAATCATAGTGGTGATTGGTGGTCTTGCTGTTGCTATGTGTTGTTGTAAGCGCAGATTCTTGTCACATAGTATGTCCATGTTTGTTTGTTTGTTAAAAAAAACTATTGTGGGAATTAATTAAGAGATACTGATTTAAAATTCTGGCCCCAGAACTGCTAAGGGTTCGCCTCACCCCAAATATTTAAACAATTTTGGTCATCTCTCTCTCTCCCTCTCTGTCTTTTATTTCTCTTTTCTCCCTCTGTTTGTAATAAGATTAATTATGTGTGGTGCACCACTGCTTATCCCCATGAAAGAAAATCTAAAACGAGGGATTTCAGCTTCAAGAAGGCTATTTTGTCCTGTTTCCGATGTTCTAAAGGGATTAATTTACCATATCGTATAGCCCTGGAAGACTGTGATAATTGAAAACATCCATATTCATTACATGTTCAAAGGGATCTGTCTGACTTTGTAATGTAAAAAGTGCATTTTTAACCTGAACGGGGACCTGCATCTGGCATTGCTTAATCCTATTAGTCCGACAGTTCCAAAGCTTTAGTGTATAATCATTAGCTCGTGTTAATCCGCAGACATGCCTCCAGCTCCAGCCTGTCAGAAGGAGTCCCTGCAGGGAAAATGTGGAGGTGCTGATAGCGCAACACCAACTAATCTTATCTTAAATGCTAGCAGCAGCCACTATCTGCGATAGCCAGGGAATTAAAAACAAATTTTTTATGGGTATTGGGTATCGCCTTTCCCTCTCTCACACACAGCTCTTCTACCTTGCCCTACTTTTTGTCTCCCACATTCTTTGTCAGGCAAGTGGTTGCGAGGATGGGAGCTGGGTGACTGGCAGTGGGGGGACGTTTTGAAGATATTTACTGTGCTGTCATAAAAATAGCATTGTAAGCTACTAAACCTTTCAGGTGTTTGCAGCCTTTTCTATAGTAGAAGCTCAATCCTATCTCTCACGCACTTGGGCCTATCATTTATTTCCGTTTTAACAGGCTCTGGAGGAATGCAGGTCGAGCAGCTGCTATTTCTGGCAAAGGAACACCCACCCCACTCCAAAGCTCAGAAGCTCTATCCCTCCATCTCCGTCTGCAGGTACCCTAGCAGGTGTCTACAATCAGTGGAGAAGACACCCATCACTTACGCTTTGCCCCCAAACAGGAATTGCATGTGGATTAAAAGTTCAAATGAGTTTAGCATCATGAGATACCCTAAAAAAGGTCAGGAACCTTTTATTGGTCTTTTATTACGAGATATATAGGCATATAAAGAACAAGAGTGGTGGATGGAGCTCACATTTCCATAGAGTAGTTTTTCACAATATTCCATATCAAACAATGCTTTTATGGAACAAATAAAGAGAGCCACTGCATTGCTTCTGAAAGAGAGACACTCATACACACAGAGAGAGAGGCTCAGCATTATGTGCATGCACACGAAAGCTCATACCAATGACAAACTTAGTTGGTCTCTAAGGTGCTGCTGGAAGATTTTTTTTTATTTTGTTCCAGCATTGCATGGTTATACATTTCTAGGCTCAATTTAAACTGATATTTTTAGCCCTTAAAGCTTCAAGACATAATTTGGGGGCAGGTTATCTTAAGGACTCTCATCAATCAGACAACCCTGCCCACTAATTAAGCTCTTTTGCAGGGCCCTGTTGTTCACTTGTTCATAGGCAAGATCAACTAGGTTAGTGAGTGCAAGAGGCAGAATCCTCTTAGCAGTGAGTCCTCAGTTGTAGAGGTCCCTTCCAAATGATTTAGGGGCCTTCAAAGCCTACCTGTTCATCCAGTGATCATAGAAACTTGTTTGATATGTTGTTTTACAATTAGATAAGATTAGAGAATAATAAATAATTGCAAAAGAATTGCAAATTGAAATATGTTTTATGAAACTGAGTGTTGTGTGATATCATTACATTAAACAAAAATCAAATCAAATATTTATACACATACCCCAATCTCTAAGGGGGAGAGACTCCAGAAGGGCCAGATTTTGTTTCCTTGGAGTGAAAGTCACTGGATACTGTGATGTCTAAATGATATACAGTGGAACCTCGGTTTATGAACACCTCGGTTTACGAATTTACGGTTTACGAATGCCGCGGACCCATCTGGAACAGATTAATTCACTTTCCATTACTTTCTATGGGAAAGTTCGCTTCAGTTTATGAACGCTTCAGTTTATGAACAGACTTCCAGAACCAATTACACCCATGCTTCGGGTTAAGTACACTTCAGGTTGAGTACTCCGCGGACCCGTCTGGAACGGATTAATCCACTTTCCATTACTTTCAATGGGAAAGTTCGCTTCAGTTTATGAACGCTTCAGTTTATGAACAGACTTCCGGAACCAATTGTGTTCATAAACCGAGGTACTACTGTATGGTTTTATTTGAAATAAGATGGGATGGCTCACAGCATTACTACTTCAACATATCTTGCTTCCCCGTTAGGTTTCCAGGGGGATCCCCAAAGCCATAGCTTTGGTCTCAGCACAGAAAGCAAGCTCAACCTCTCTGAGTATTTCCAGCTTTCAGATCCAGTTGAGGCTGGCTCCTGGGCTACTGTTCTACCTACGTGATGACATGCCCCCCCGGTCAAGTTAGAAGGGGAAGGCTTATTGCCTCCTGAAAGAGCATTACCAACCAGTTGTTCCCATGGCACCACAATACTTGATCAGCTATTTAGACATGTAAAGGGATGCTTAACAATTTTGGCCTTCTTTCTTGAAATATTCTTCCACAGTCAGGTTTTGGAATGCGGGACAGCCATGAAAATTTCAAGCTATGAATCTCCGTATTATGAGTGGCTGAAGAAGCATGATTCTGTCTGATATGTTCTAACTGAATCAGTTAGAAACAACAGGCCCTTTTGTAAAGCATTTTCTTCTCAAGGACTTAATGCATTAAGGAAGAGACTTGAACGAAGCAGAGAGATGGAGCGAGAGGCTGCAATGGACTAGATCATATGACTAAAAACAGCTTCTGGTTGTTGTTGTTGGGGTGCTCAACATGCTTCCACCTCAGGCATAAATGTAACAAGTGGGAATGATGTGAGAGCAGTGTGAGGTACTCTGACAGTCTAATCTAGTCTGAGGAGACTTTACTTGACCTTCACCTTCCAGGTCCTGTCATATAACTAGCTCATCTTAGTCTAATAAAAGGACAATTTGGAAGGGTATAAGAGAGAGGGTGAGATGAATCCCTCTTGGGAGAGAGTTCCAGTCATGGACTCCACTGTAGTCACTGAAAAGGCTTTTAATATGACCCAGTCTAGGTGTATTTCTAGGGATGATTAGAAGGTGGTCCTTCAGATACTTTGCTTTTAAAAACCAAAAAGTACCCTTTTTCATGAAGCATAAATATACTCTGATTCCATGTGTTCTGGTACCTTCCTAACTGCCCTTGTTATTTTTAGTTCACATTTCTAAGATGATGAGTTTTGCAGTATAGTTGTTCACTATTCAATATCTGGTTTTCTGCTTTTTAAATAAAGTTTTCTACCTACCACAACTTAGAAACCTGGTCAAGCCTTATATTTAACAAGCTTTATCCTTCCAAGCTCATTCAGCTCTAATTAAATCTAAGAAGCTTTTCTAAATGAAGGCCTGCAAAAATGCTGCCTCAGGTTTTCCCTCCTTACTCACACTTGCTCAGCATTAATGCTATATGACTGAGTTAACAATTCTATGATGATTGACAGTGTGGGAGGGTAGAAAGAGCCTAATTTTCACCAGTTTCACTGTTTTTGAGAAATTGTTCCTTATCCCATGGACTTGTCAGTCCTATGAAAACCTATGAAAACCTGCTTAAAGACTGCTATGAGAGATATTTTTCCATATAACAGGTCAGACTGCAGTAAATACCACATCTGATTTGTTTACCAAGATATGAAACTTCAGATAAGCCGATTATTCATTTTTCATGGAGATTCAATTGAAGCAAGTGAAAATATTTATTTATAAAAGTATTTAGCCTATGTACTGCCATCTCATAAAATCTCAGGGTGGTGTAAAACAATATGTATAATATAAAACAAACAGCACAAACAAAATAGTCATTAAAATATCTGACTTTTAAAAAAAAATGCCTAGCCAATCAACAAGATTTTAAACAGCTGCATAGGCCTAAAAGTCTACAAGAAATGTACGAAACCAAAATCTCTGCCGGAAGAGTGCTCCACCGCATGAGATTGGCAACATGAAATGGTCAACTTCTGGTTGGGTCCAGCTGGGCTTCTGAGACATGGTAGACAATCAACCATTGGTACTCCTCTGGATGAGTTCAGGGATTGAGCTAGGATATATGGGTCCTTAATGTATCCTGTTCAGGGCTTTGTATGCCAGCAAATGAGTTTTGAACCTGTCCTGGTACATAGAACAATGTAGATCTTAGTGTGTGGGATCCATTTGGCCTTCTCAAATCAATGGCCAACTTTCCCTCTTGCCAATTCCTAGAAATAAAATCAAAATGCAGAGAGCCAAGGCAGCTTGCCAAACAACAGGATATCCAGAGGCTTTTCCTATGTTCCTGCAAACAGCCGGCCCTAGCATTGGCAAGCTTTTCGTTTCGTCCTACCAGGAAGCATCCGTTGATTCTTCTGCTTGGCAAGAAGAATCTCCCTTCCAGATTTTTGACAGATTTATTTTGGTGGCTGAACATGTAGTAAGAATTCATTTGCTCTGGGAGCGAGAAAATGAAGTCTCTGGTGTCTAATGCCCGGTAGGAATACCCAGGAGGAAGGCTCAAATTGGCTTTGAGAGGCTACTTTGATACCAGCTCAAAAATCTTGTCAACATTCTTTGGACTTCAGTAGTGGCATAGTCCTCCTGTGTTGTCTGTCAAAGTAGTGAGACTGACGCAGCCTGATGGCATCTTTGGAAACACTGATTTTTTTCCAAACCCTAAAGGCAGCCAAGAATACCAGGGAAACGTTTTGCACTAAAGATAATTGAGCAAGCCGAAATAGAACTACTGCTCTGTATACTCTTCATCTTTCCTTACTCTACAGCAATACCAAGGGGCACTTTGAAAATGCCACTTCTGGTTTTTAGACATCGCAAAGAGGGAATAGAGGGGAAATTCACTAGCTGTGTGAGCAAATTTTGATTTGGTGTGAGAGCTGAGGATTCTCTGGAAAGGGTCCTGTGGTAAAGGTAAATCTCTCCATATTGGGAGTGAATGAGCTATGAATCTTATAATTACTTAACCTTTATATTTTGGTCACTATGGTGAGTTCCACTACAGTTCAATTTGAGCTCAGTCACTGGGTAGATAAAACAGCAGGCAAAACAACAAAAATAATATACTGGATTTATTTATTTCAATTCCTTTATTTACATTTCTCAAGTACCTGAGGCAGTTTAAGGGTGGAAACACCTGTTTGAATGGAAGAATGGCAGGAGGTGATGGCTTGCTTAATCCTTCCACTGTCTGGCCATTTTTCTGCTCAAAATCAATCCTGTGCTGGTTTCTCACCTGGGTAAGAAATTGTGCTCCTATCTTTTTGTCTTTGGTAGAGAAACAGCTGGGAGGGGATTGCCACCCCAGCATTCCTCTGCTCAAACTGCCTTGCTCCCATGGCTGCTTAAAGAAGGAGAAGATTGTTCCATGTCTTTCCATATCATACATTGGCTTCTACGGAGCTTTCACAAGGTGCTTTGGGTTTTGGTAGTTTGATGGAACTGTGGGGAAAGTGAGCTCTATAATTGAGGGGCAGCCACTGAGAACAGCTTTCTAAATGTCCCTGCTGTTCAAATCTGGGGGACAGATGATACCATCCAGAAAGGAGGTTGATCCTAAGAGCCATGATGGAACAAAGCAAGGCAGATGACCTCTGGCATATCTGGGCCTCAAGCTGCTCAGGGTAATTGAGATGAATCTAGTGCTATATAAGTAATAATCTATAGTAAATAGGCAATGAACAATGTTTCCACTTCCATCTTGGAGAGCTGATCTGCCCCTTTCTTACTCAACTGGTATGGGATGTTTACAGTAGCCAATGGGCCATGTTCTGTTTTTTCTCCCTGATCATCTGCAAAAGCAGCAGACATCCTTGTAACAGAGGTATACACTTTCTGTACCTCTGGATACAACCTGGAAAGAAAGAGAGCATGATCTGGATAGATAAAACAGAAGAAAAACAGGGATCTGTAGCAGAAGCCTGTCTAAGTATTTGACAATGCCACGGCGAAAGTGTATGGATACACCCATAGGAAGCCAAACTCGTCCCAAAACAAAACCACCAGTGCTTAAGATATCCAGGGTTTTTTTTGGATCCATATTTTTTTTAATAGGCTGCTAAAGTCGGTTTACAAGAGTTCATCTTTCCTTCTATCTGCTGAAAGTGCCTTGTGGTAAGAGAGTGATCAAGCAGCTGGCTGGGCTGTGGAATTTGCTGAAGGGCTCTATTGATGGCTGTGCTATGTTTATTTGGTAGTGGTTGTTTACAGCACCTGTGGGTGGATTAGCAAGTCTTGACTTCAGCTATTTGTTCAGCAAATTTAAACTGTGAGCTGTGTGTATAATTAGGAGGCGCTGTACTTTCCACTTGGTCACGGCACCTAGCTGACCTCTGCTCTAGGCGACTGTAATTCTAAATAGGATAGAGCTGGTAAGATCCCTCCAGTGTTAGCTGCAGAAACTTCTGTCCACAACATTTACTTTTAAAAAAAGAAGAAGATATACAAATATATAGCCAGCATGCTGGCAAAAAGCCTAATAAGAAACTGATAATGAAACCTCTATCTTAAGTGATTTCCAGAGTAAAACCAATTGAGCCATTTGACTGAGCCAGCTACTTGAAGAAGTGAAAGGGAAGATTGTGAAAAATAAATAGAAATGAAATACTTTAATTTTTTTCCCCTTTAAAGCAGCCAATCATCAGGTGCCATCGCTAGCTCTAGCATTTAGTAACTGATAATTGCTATAACTAGGGCCAGTGAGCTTTGCAAATATTACTCAGTAAATTTTAATTAGCACCCTGGGGATTGAAGCATTTCTGAATAAGCTCCTGGGAGGTTCTTCCTCCCCCCCCCCCCAAACTGGTGGCAAAGTGTGCTGAGTAATTTTAGATCAGCCTGCTTGTCAGAGTGGATCAGTATCATCTTGCCACTTAGGCTGGGGAAAAGGCTCCTGCTTCAGCATGGAAATAAGGTGCATTATCTGCCAATTTGTGCTGCTTATTTTTGCGGCTGCCCTGGTTTGACAAGTGGGAAATGTGAGTGTGGGGATTATGTATTCCTTAAACTGGGGAAGGGCAATGGAATGAAGGTGAGGGTAATTGGGTTAGCGGGGGGGGGGGCGGGACACACACACACACTTGCCAATACAGGACACACACCAGACGCCTCCTTGTGCCATTTTTAAATAAACATGTTGAGGACGCTGATTAAAATGATAGAAACAGTCATCTTTGATACAGAAATAGTCACAAAGAAGCAGAGGGAGAGATTCAGTTAGGTTTGCGAACTCACCACGTTTACGTTTCCCAAAAACAACACAAAACCTGAAATGAACCGAAACACAACTATCCTTTGAAATTCACACTTCAAATTTTGCAATGCAGTTCGCCAAGCAAGTATTGTGTACAAAAATGCATGCACTAGGGTACATTGTGCATATGTTAGCGCAAATAACTTGCAAAGGAAGTGGACAAAATTCCTTGAAAAGAATTTGTATATTAAACAAAATTGCATTAAAATTTGTTATAGTAGGGGGGAAATCACACTAAAATGGTGATGAATTTTCATGAGGACTTAAAAAAAAATTAAACTGCAAACTGATGTGTAATTGTGGAGAACTGAATTTAAGATTGGAAAACAGAGAGAACCTAAATTTTAGTTTTTCCAGAAAGTAGCATCAATGGCATATAATGGATGTTGCTAATAACATAATAACATCCAAAATTCTTCATAACGTTTTTGGATGGTGAAATTGAGGGGTGGGTTTGGAAACAGTATTTTCTGAAATATTCTGGGGCGTGTGCAGCCTGATCATGTGGACAAGGTCCTTATGACAACATGTCTCCTTGGCCCTTGGCCCTCTCACCTTACAGTATTAAAGCTTGCCAAGAGGATATGACCAAGTGGATCTAGGGCAGACTTCCTCAACCTCAGGCATCCAGATGTTTTGAGACTACAATTCCCAGCATTCCTGACCTGCTAGCTAGGGATCATGGGAGTTGTAGGCCAAAAACATCTGGAGGGCCAAGGTTGAGGAAGCCTGATTTAGGGCGTGGTCAGCACATCCTTGTAGGTCCTGGCTATCATGAAAGAGGTGGTCATCTGAGCACTCCTGAAAAAGCCCACCATGGACTTATTGGTTTGTGACAACTACTACCTGGTTGCAAACACCCTTTTTCTAGGGAAGGTGATTGAGAGGGTTGTGGCACAATTGCAAGTACTCTTGGATGAAACCAATTATCCAAGGTCAGGCCTGGTTCTGTGACCAGCCTTAGTTACCCTGAGGGATGTTCTTTCTCAGGAGAGGGACATTGGGAGTGTGAACCTGTTATAGGGTCAGAGAGGAGGACTCAAAGGAGTCCAACAATATTAATAATATTTAAACTGGAACCACACCTGTGTCCCTGTGCTATCTGGGAGGCCATGTTGCTGAATATTATCCAGGAGAAGACAAAAAATCCTATGAGGACCCTAAAAAGGAAGGAGAGTGAATAAAATAAATAAATATTTTTTTCTGAGAAATTTTACCCCAGTCTGACACAACAGAAAAGGTAAAAACAACAACAATAATAACTTTTCTTAAGTAGCTCATCAGGATATTTTTTTTTACTTAGTAGGAATATACAAATAATGTAACCTTTAATTCTCCCCACTCTCTGATACCTTTCAGAGCTACATACGAGTGCTTTGTAGGATTTCAAATAAATCATTAATGCTTCGTTAATGTTAAGTACTACTTGTGGTAATTAGGTTAGTATTTCTACATCTGAAGAAACAAACAAGCGGCAGCTGAAACAGTATTAACTGATTTCCCTGAGGTTAGGAGCTCTAGGAAAGTCAGCCCCCTCTCCATGTCTGTAACAAGCCCCAGTGATCAGCTATCAAGAATCTCAATGTGGGTCAGGGCAGCCATATTGCATTGGCCCCATCCATTCATAAAGTGAGACCCAAGTTGGTGCAATATTAAAGTGCAAGGCATGAAAGACGCTGGTTCAAATCCTCAGCTATAGATCCCACTGAGTGACCCTGGGCCAGTTATTCACTCTCAGGCTAGCATTTCCTCAAGGGTTAGGGTTATGCAAATCTCCATTTTTCTGTCCTGTGTTTCACAGTTTTCAAGTTAAATTCCATGTAATTTCTATAATGAGAGTTGTTACAAGCTCTCTACATATAAATTAACTTAATTATGTATAATACTCAGTGAGCTATATATATGGTATTTATTTGGGGACTCCATTGGTTCTGTATGGCAGGCATCCCCAACCTGCGGCCCTCCAGATGTTTTGGCCTACAACTCCTATGATCCCTAGCTAACAGGACCAGTGGTCGGGAATGATGGGAATTGTAGTCCAAAACATCTGGAGGGCCAGAGGTTGGGGATGCCTGCTCTATGGGGTCTAAATTATGAGTTGAATTGGGGTGATTTGGGGTCCCCCCTCTCATCTCAAAGTATGATGCGCCCCCTGTTGGATTGGGGCTCTCACAAAGCCCCAGAACATGCTGCAACTCTGTTCTTCTGTACATTTTTCTATAGAACAGACTTAATTTCTTCTTCACTCCCACAACCTTTCTTGCACCAGCATCCAATCCCTTGGATTTCCTACATTCTTTTCTTTTCCACTTGCCCAGCCCCTTCTTTCTCTGTGAACCTGACTGTTGCCCACCTAATATAAGCACTGTGTAGTACCGTATTTACTCAAATGTAATGCACACTTTTTTGGGTGAAATTAGGTTGCGAAAATTGGGGTGCGCAATAGATTTGATGGGGCATTATATTCAGTTGCAAGCTTGGAAAACACCTCTGAGATAGCAAATACTTTTTTGGTTTCAAGGTTTTGAAAGTTGAGGTGCACATTAGATTTGATGGCCCATTAGATTTGTGTGGCTGCGGTAACTCATTTTACAAATCTTCAGTCCCATACATATTAATTACATTTATTGTGATGATATTAAATTTATGACTGTGAAGACTGGGAAATTGCATGTTAGGATTTGAAGGGGCACATAAGCCTGTCTCATCCACTGATCATTTCATATAGTGCAGCTAAATAAAGCTTGGGATGACTTTTGTGCCATGCTTATTCTATAGTGCCAGCACAAAATGGTTCTGTGCAGCATGGGGGAACCATCTGTGAAGTAAGGGGATATACCGGTAAGTATAGCAATTAAATGATGTAAATATTGGTCCATTTACATATGAGAAGGAGGATGGGAGTGAGACAACCGTAGAATTTATGCTGGAGTTGTGAGTCAGTTGGGGGCCATTTTGATCATTCAGGGTTCACCAGCCCTTTTGGATAGATTTTTTGTTGTTGTTGGTTAACTTTTTATTTTTATTTTTACATGAACTTCAGAACACACTATACCCACAGTTGTTTACTAAGTAGTTAAGCTCTCTGGAATGGTTGAAACCTTAGCACCAGCCATCATTCTTCAAAAAGTGCCCCAGGAAGGTGGAGGCAGAACTTAGAGAAGCTTTCATTGTTACCAGTTCACTTAGTTCAGGAGACAGCCCTGAAGCCTGGAAAGAGGCCAGCATAATCCAATTATTAAAGAAACTACCTAGAGCCATACCAGGAGATTACAGACTAGTGAGCTTAGTGCCAATTGCAGGGAATGTCTTAAGAAACTATTTTAGGATATCCACTGAAATGGGAGAAAAGCCACATTTTAATCAAGGTTTGGTAACACATAGGGAAAGTTCATCAGTCATAGGAACCCCAGAACTGTGCTGGATGTAGTCAATCTTTTAGTTTGTTTGTCAACCCTTCATGAAAAGCATTTTGTAACAATGCCAGAAAGATTCCATATTCATCTATTATAATTCCATTCTCTGCCTCTCTTTTGTGGAAGTGCAGGGCACCTCTGCAAGCTCTAAAAATGTCCATGAGCAATCAGATGATATTCAACATTACTAAGACTCAGGGATCTTTTATAATAAATGATCTATTGATGACAAAAACCATAATTTTGAATAAGTTAGTTGTTTGAGGAATCGATTGAACTGATGCTCAACAGCACAATCCTATACACATTTACTTGGAAGTAGCTACCATCATCTTCGATGGAGCCTATACCTAAGGCCGCAGTCCTAAAGAGATTTGGGGTACAATCATGTATGTGTCTACTATGAAGCACCATTAATTTCTAGGGGGTTATTCCCAAGAAAGTGGGCACAGAATTTCAGCCTTACTTGGGAATAAGCCCACTGGATTCAATTGGATTTAGTTCCGGTCAACTAAGCATGTGATCAGGCTGTACATGTCTCTATGCTACAAAACAAAACAAAAAATCAAATCAAATCAAAACAAACCCTGTTACTTATTCCATTTTTTATTTCAACCTTTCCCCAGGAGCTCCGGAGAGGCATAAACTATTTTGATCCCAACAATAACCCTGTGACGAAGCCTTGATTGAGAGTGGTTTGCCCAAGGTTAACCAATGAATTTCAGAGCTCTGAGAGTTTGAGCCCAACCATAATTCTGCTCTAGGTTTTATTACGGAAGTATGTATCCAAAGCCCTCTTCAGGCAGTCAGCATGGACGGGGTCGGACCTTGGTAATATGCCGCCCTGTGCGAGGCTATTTGACACCCTCCCCTCAGCCCTCACAGTGTGGGCTTAAGCTGGGTTTTGGGAAGGAGGTGCAAGACTCTTATAGGGTCCTAGAGCCCTCCTACCTCCTTCCCAAAACCCGGTAAGCACTTCCCCATCTTTGGGAAGAGGCAGGAGGACTCTAGGACCCCATCAGAGTCCTCACGCCTCCTTCCCAAAAATGGGCAAGCGCTTACTGGGCTTTGAGAAGGCATTCTTCCCAGCGGTGCACCATGTACGACCACAGCACTAGCACTGCCCTAAATCTGTCTCTGTCTGGCATGGACATGGAAAAGAATGTTCAGAGACATCTCTACTCACTAAATGACACAAATGTGTGTCAAATACATCCCCCAGTTAGTGGCCAATCAAGGTTCCTATCCCCATGCTGGAAATCCTCAATACGGAGATCACACTCTCCTCAGGAACCACACTCATCTTGCGGAGCATTCACCTCCTGCATGCCCTTTCACCTCTTCCTGTGTTCAAAGATTTATCCCACTTTTTTAAAACAATTCTGCATCAATTAATGAGAAAATAAATTGCATTTGAAAATAATCAAAAGGGAGAGTTTCTGGTGAAATTCTTATGGGTTCTACATAGAGCTTTTTGTTGAGCTTCTCTTACTTCTGAGGTCTCCCAAGGACATAGCTGCCAAGTTATCCCTTTTTTTAAGGGATTTTCCCTTATGCTGAATAGGCTTCCTCGCGAGAAAAGGGAAAACTTGGCAGCTATGCCCAAGGAGTGTTTTGAGGCTTTCGGCTTTCTTTCTACAAATGGTCTGCACTCTGTAGCCTTCCAAGCTTTGAAGCTTCAATTAAAGCTCAAGAGGAGACCTAAAGAGGCAGGACTTGTTCAAACTGGGAAAGCACAGCTAGCCAAGAAGACTGCAGTGTGTTGGAGCACTGTTCATTGGAAAGATACTCACACAAACTACCTCCGTGCAACAATCTAGGAAACCCTGCACACCCAATGGAATTCTAAAGAAATTATGGAGGTAAGATTTTGGCTCAGCACTAAGTCAAACTAAATGCCTGAAGCAAGCTTAATTTGTAGTGAAATCCAGAAGCTGTAAACATTTCTCCCATAAGACTACATGGGTTGTAGAAATGGTGGACTCACTATGGTGATTATTGACTGTCAAGCAATTGAAAACGGTTACATCAAAGCAGATGAATAAAGTACCATTTTAGTAGAACAAAGAAATGTTGGTTTGCGGGTTGATTTTTTAAACACACACAACACACACAATACAGGGTAAATAAAATATATCCATAATTTCGTACTCTGCATAATGTTCCAAGAATGATTTGTTTACTATTCATTTTAAATCTTAATTGGTAAAATGTTATCTCCCAGGATTTCTCTCAACTTTTCCTGTTCACATTAGTATAGTTGTTGAATAATTGTGAATAGGAAGGTTGGTTTGTGGAATTCAATTTACCTCCATCTTATCTTATCTGATCAGAATATTATATCCCGGGAGCCTAGGGCCCTTCTGCAAGCAATATTCTTAAAAAACCTGCAACCATCACCCTGGAGCCAGAAGGAAAAAATTCAGTTTTCTTCACAGCTTACTTGCTTTATTGCCTTCCACAAAGCCACTTAAAAACAAGAGAGCGCCCTCGAGTGAGCTGCATTTGTCTCCTAGAGCACAGGCTGCATCTTTGAAGTACTAAAAACCTATGAAAGAGCAGATAAGAAATAGAAGTCTGTTCTCAGTTAGCATCAAAAGGTATTCACTGTGGACCAAACATTAAACAATTGATGGACACCAGGCCAGATGTTGAAGCTGATAGTACCAGCCTAAGCAAAGATTCTTACATAAAGTCACTTCTAATCCTTATTCCACACAGAAGTAGGAATGTTAACATGTAGCCTTTCCTCTCGATTTGCTATCAACCATTTATTTACAAGAACATTTTAAAACACATTTATAATGCACAGACTCTGACTAATAGAATACTGTATATGGAGAAATAAGATGCTTTTAATGCCTTCTCGGTAGTGGCGCCCACCCTATGGAACGCCCTCCCATCATATGTCAAAGAGATAAACAACTACCTGACGTTTGGAAGACATCTGAAGGCAGCCCTGTGTTTGATGTTTTAATATAATTTTTAATCTCTGTTGGAAGCCGCCCAGAGTGGCTGGGGTCATAGCTGCCAAGTATCCCATATCCGCCGGGAAAACCCCTTTTTTCTTACCGTTTCCCAGCGGTCTCCCGTTTGGTGATAAATCCCGGCATTCTCCCTTAAATTTGCTTCTTCCCGGCGGCCATTTTTCTGGTGCCGCTTTGCCCTCCTATGGGCACCAGAAAATGGCGCCACCCTTCTATGGGCGTCAGACGGTGGCGTCTCGCCCTTCTATGGCATCAGAAAATGGCGGCGCCAGCGCCGGAAGTCGCTTTTACGTGTTTCCGGTCATGCGCGGAAGCGACTTCCGGCGCTGGCGCCGCCATTTTCTGATGCCCATAGAAGGGCGAAGCGCCACCGGAAGTTGCGTCACGCAACTTCCGGTCATGCGCGCGCTGCCGATCCCGGATCTTTACGACCCGGACTTGGCAGCTATGGCTGGGGTAACCCAGCCAGATGGGCTGGGTACAAATAAGATTAAGAAATTATTATTATTATTATTATTTATTGATACCATCTGCGTGCTAGAGATCACCGTAGCTTCCAAGTTGAGTCCTATTTTAACACCAAAGATTTTAAATTAGCAAACTGACAGAATTAGCTATGCATCAAGTCTTTCATACAGTCTTTCAGTGCAGTCCTGTGCATGCTTACACAGAAGTAAGCCTCCCTGTGTCCAGTGGGGCTTACCCCCTAGAAACTGGATTTCAGGCTTAAAGGCCTTTTAAAAAATCATTTCCATTTGCCACCCTTTGGGCTCCTTTTAACCAATGGCCGATTCATACTTCGTTGCAACTTTTTTGATGCAGTTTTGGGGTTGGGTGAGATGCCTTCAGTGACTGTGCATAACTTCTTGCTGCTTCTGACACTGCCCATTCACTTGCCTGCTCCCACACTCTGTGGCCAACCTGCGCAGCCTCAGGGGAAGAAGGAAAGAGGAGGAGGAGAGGGTGCTGTTCCTTCTCCTTGCCCCTCTTGCTGCTTACTTGTTTGGTGAAGGTGGATGAAGAGGCAACAAGAGCAGCAAGAATGATGAGCAGCAGATCCAGATGGCTAGAGCACATGACGCATAGGCAAACTCTGGCCCTCCAGATGTTTGGGACTACAATTTCCATCATCCCTAGCTAACAGGACCAGTGGTCAGGGATTATGGGATTTGTAGTCCCAAACATCTGGAGGGCCGGAATTTGCCTATGCCTGGGCTAGAGGAAAGGCATGTGGAGGCTTGTGGGACTTGGCAGGTGCTCAGTAATGCCAACTCTCATTGTTGGACCACTACACAGCATTTCACATTGGGCTGTAGCTGTGCAGAATGCTCCTGCCCAGGGCAGGAGCATGCTGGGACCATGTTTTATCTATCTTTGAAACAATGGCATGGTTGCCAGTGAGCTAACAAGACCAGTTCAAAGGGAATGTACTTCACCAATGGCTTCCCCCAGAACCAACCTATAAACTGAGTGGGAGTGCCCTGTTCAGGGGAGATTGTGATGTGTCTTCTCAGTGGTGGCACCCAGACTCTACTCCACTCAGACTCTACTCCACTCAGTGGTGGCACCCAGACTCTACAACTCCCTCCTTGTGATAAGCATAGCTGTCCACTTCACTACTGGGTTTGAAGTACAAGTTCAAAACCTAGTTATTCACCTGGGTCTTGGGGAGTTAGGGGTCTCAAGGCCTCAAGAGCTGAAATTATGATCCTGTCATTTTAAAGAATAATTATGTGTTTGTTTGTTTGTTTGTTTGTTTGTTTGTTTACTGTTCTTGTGGAGCATTTTGTAATGGTGCTTTTAGCTATGTTGTACATTGTTCTGGACTCCCATTTTGGAGGGAGTAGAAGGCTGGAAATCAAATAAATACACTAGAATGATGATGATGATGAAATAAATTTAATAATATGAGGCTGATGATCACAACAACAACAACCCATGATCACGTCCCTGCATAATTCTAGATGAGGCATCCCCAAATTTCGGCCCTCCAGATGTTTTGGACTACAATTCCCATCATCCCTGACCACTGGTCCTGTTAGCTTCAGATCATGGGAGTTGTAGGCCAAAACATCTGGAGGGCCGCAGTTTGGGGATGCCTGTTCTAGATAGCCCCTTGTATAGACAAAATAGTTGCATTAATGTTGCATTTTCCCCCTCCCCCCCTGATTTCTGGGTCAGAGCTGGAGAGTCTTGCAAGCCCCATGGGCAAATCCCTGATCCCCAAAAGAATGCATACTATTGTGGAGTCAGCGTAAGTAGCACAGCCAGTGAAACAAGAACATGAAGCAAAGCTCTGTACAGCCTGACACTTTCTTTTTCAGGCAACGCTTTCCACATTTTGGTTTCAAGTGCTAAATTGCCAACGTTTGTGCCTGGCGCCAAAAGATATGTAATGAAGGTACCATGTAGGTCTCCCTGAGGAGAGATTCTTACTCTTATTCTTATTCAAGGTCAGTTAAGGAGACTGTCAGGCAAGCAAGCAAAGTCTACAGTAACTCTATCCCAAGGAACAGCAGTTAGGCCAGCATAATCCAACTCATTCACACCAAACATCCAAAGTATACATTAGATACTGAATCACAAAAAAGAGCATGCAGCACAAGGCAAAGGCATGGAGAACAATGCTAACCCAAATTGCTCAAGATCAGATCAAATCAAAGCATACTGAAAGACAGGCCAAGTCAATGGGACTAAATCAACTTTGGAACCACAGAGCATGGTTGACTTGTAGATCTGTTTTTTCACATTGGTTTTAGAAAGCAAGAATGGAGATAGATGACCCAACCACAGGAATGTGTGAACTTATCATTGATCCTGTTGTCTTTGTCCATAGAGTTTTCTTGGCAGGGATACTGGAGTGGCTTGCCAATTCCTTCTCCAATACTTTGGCCACCTCATGAGAAGAGAAGAATCCTTGGAAAAGACCTTTATGTTGGGAAAGATGGAGGGCACTAGGAGAAGGGGACGACAGAGGACGAGATGGTTGGACAGTGTTCTCGAAGCTACGAACATGAGTTTGACCAAACTGCGGGAGGCAATGGAAGACAGGAGTGCCTGGCGTGCTATGGTCCATGGGGTCACGAAGAGTCGGACACGACTAAATGACTAAACAACAACAATCATTGATCCTATTTAACAGTTTGTATCAATAAAAATATATATAATGCTTATTGCACTAACTAATTTATAGTTATTTGATGATGGCCAAGTAACCGCATAACTACTATGGAACTAATTCATTTATGCTTTAGCATCTTTAGCATCAGCAATGACTTGGGTATTATTCAGTGAAATACTTTCTAACAAATATGTATATGTGTTCAGAGAAGAGAAGCATTCTCTCTCTCTTCTCTGCATATCTTATTAATTACCAAGGGCACTTGTGCCATATGTCACCACTTTGCTTGGCAAAATGCAGTAAAGCAGGGACTCAATTCTTTCCCAATTGCCGCTTCTGTATATTCCGCTCGGAAAGGTGGTGAATTATACACAAGTGCATAAAGTAGAAATGATACAAGGTGTGCCATTTGTACCAATATACAAAACGACAAGTGATGAGCTGCCCATATCTCTTTTCCAAATCACTTATAATCTACAATGTACTTAAGATTCCTCTTCCCCAATTAAACATTTTGTTTGATTTCTTCCTGAACAAAGTTGGTGTTTTTAGGCCTGGACTACAGCTGCAGCCTGGGAGTACCAGTAGCAGTAGCAGTCCCCCATCTTTCTCTCTTTAACTATTTACAAAATGGGCGTGATGCATCATATCTGTTTCAAGCAGAGTTAATTAATGACGCAGAGTTCTTCATTGAAGCAATGAAATCTTTACCAAGTTTAAAATAAACATCTTCATAACATAGTTCCAAAAACGTTTAAGAGATCACGTACTGAATACAGGCTCTGTTCCATACTAACACAACTCTGACAGAAATCTTACTGAGAGCACACAGAGAGAAAATGGCTGCTACTTATAAGGAGAATGAGTCACATGTCAGAGTGACTCATCAGTTAGCAGTTAGGCCTGAATAACTTTAGTAGGCCCAAATGATTGTGCAGTCCCAGCACTTCCCAGCATACCTGCCAAGTTGCTGTCAGAGAAATAAGGGACCGGGCCGGAAATAGCAGACCGGAAGTAGCACTGCTGCCGTTTTGGAACTGGGCGGAGCATGCTCAGAAGTGACTTTTGATGCTGCTTTGCCCAGTTCCAAAATGGCCACCGCACCAGAAGTCGCACTGCAGCCATTGGAACTGGGCAGAGCAGCATCAAAAGTCGCTTCTGAGCATGCTCCACCCAGTTCCAAAATGGCCACCGCGCCAGAATAAATTGGGGAAAAGCTGCAAAAAGGGGGATTTCTCGGGGGAAATGGGAGACTTGGCAGCTATGCTTCCCAGCCTGCTTTGCTGCTTCTGCTCTCATGTGTCTCTGTCACATGACAACCTAGTCTGTAAAGGGTGAAATAAAAGTTTTATAAAAAGCATGGGGCTTGTATTGGGAAAAGACCTTTCTTCTCCAAATGACACCGTATGACTTTGAGATGCTATGGATTTTAAAGAACTGATTTTATTTTGCTTCACCAGCCTTATATTGCCATTCATCTTTCTTTAAAGCATTGTATTTGGTGAATTTATCAAGTTCTTTTCTGCCAATTTTATAATAAAATTAAATTAACAACAACAAAACATTTTTAAAAAGAGGAATGTGATGGTGTATTTGTTGCCATTGCTCCTGCCATGGTTGCCACCAACAGCAGGTGGTGGAAGGAAGATTAATGGAGATTGGAAAGGAACAAACAGGCCCCTTTTTCTTTATGTTGCTTTGGAGGAGAAAGAAAGAAAGGGGACCTTTTTGTTCCCTTCCCCTGATTGCCTGGTATACTGGGGGGGGGGGAGAGAGAGAGAGAATGCCCTGGGTGATGTGGAGGTGGGGAGAGGGGGCATCTCCCCCCCCCCCAGCATAGTGCCAGTGAATAAAACAACATTAGGCACATACACACTTCTTCATATATTCTATAGTATCATCCAAACAATGTCATATATTTATGCCTTTATTTATACATTTCGACTGACTTCCGAGCACAATATGAGACTAAGTTTTTAATTGGGGAATTTTCTGCCACACGAAGCAAAATGGATGATGGCCAGGATTAACTTGGTTGGCAGTTTCAGCTGCTTAGCATGCAACGGTTTGCTTGGCGCACATACTGTATGGTGCTTAGTTTTGACAGAGCTATTGTGACTGACAAGAGGATTGCTCTGTCTTCTGAAAATGTACAACACAGAACATTCTATCAGTTGAATTATTCATTTGGAGCTTCCGCCAACAAGAAACAAGTTGCCTTTCAGTCATTTGGGTGGATGTGTGTGGAAGGGGGATTGAAAAGTGAGGATGATGTCAGGGGTGTTTAAAAGACAGAGGTGTGATAATAGTAAGCTTGAAAGGAATTGCGGGGGGGGGGGGGTTAACATCTGCCTAATAAATGCAAAGCTACTTAAAACGCATTGGAGGAAAAATCAACTATGGTATAAAATAACCTTTATGATTGGGATGAGTAATAAACAAATGCAGCCTTAACATTTAGAATGCAAGAAAATGTTTAATATTTCAGAGTTGAGTTTTATGCTGATTTCAGATGACACACATCACAACATGACCCCGCCAGGAAGCTTTGGGGCATAAAAAAAACCAAGGAACTTGAGTTGAACTATAACATTTTTGTTCCAGCATGGTTCTTAGTGTATACTCTGAGGCCAGAAATTGGCAAATAGTTGTGTATGTTTAGGTCTTATTCATTCATTCCCAGAAATCACTGCTCCATAAACTATTCCCAACATTCAAAAGAAAGTTAGAATCATAGAATCATAGAAACATAGAGTTGGAAGAGACCACAAGGGCCATCCAGTCCAACCCCCTGCCAAGCAGGAAACACTATCAAAACATTCCTGACAGATGGCTGTCAAGCCTCCGCTTAAAGACTTCCAAAGAAGGAGACTCCATCCAGGGCCATCTTAAGGGTATCCAGCGCCGTGGTGCAAAATCCCTCTGGCGCCCCCCCTCTTGCTAGGCACCATTGGAACGGCGGCTAACAAACCTGCTGTTGCGAGGGGGCGTGGCAGGAACAGCACATGGCGGAGAATACAGTTGACCGCCCCCCTGCAAGTGCGGCGGAGGAGGGACAGTGGCAGAGCTACAGCAGCAGTGTATGTAACTTGTCCTGGGATCATTTGATGAAGGGTGGAGCTATAAATCAAATAAATGATAACAACATTTTGTTCAAATGAAACTTATTTTAATAGTTGGAGCTAGGTTAGTGATTGACCATTTTAACATGCTATCATTAAAGATTTGGAATATACTGTACTATTTTCCAAAGTATTGGGGGGGAAGCAAGGCTAGAAATTGAAAAAGCAGAAGCAAATAACTATAGTTTCTATTTGTGAAATTTAAATCTATTGCATTCTTATTGAACTTGGCTGCTTTTGTCTTCTGCTTACTGAAATTGGTACTGGATTAAAAAATGTGGCAAGTCTACCAGTGAACATATACGATTCAAACACTGGGAATAAACTCTGAAATCAGCCTGTTGTTAACCAGACTGCAAAAGGTGGAGATGACTCACAGGTAGATGGACTCCCATTCACACGTTGTATGGAATGTACCTCCTGCTCTCAGGGGAAATCAGTTGTTTCAACGCATAAATGTATGCATGATAATAACACAAATAAACCCAGTTCTTCAGAAATGAGCTCTCTTTAATTTACTGAAATTGATAATGCTAGGCTGCACAGATTTGGCAGCAATGTTAGAATACTATAATTTGGCATGAAACCGATTAACATCAGCTGGGCTGAGTATCTCCCCTCAGAAACCTTTCTCAGCAAATGCTGGAATAAATTTGTCTTTCAAGAAGAAGCAACATGTTGTACAACCAGGAAGACCTGAGTAATAATGTGGCATGTTTTTTAAATTGAGTGCACACACCCCCACCTCTAAATAACTTACAAATAATATTGAAATAATGCAGCAGTTCTAGGTGATAACCTATACTAAAATAATTATTTGGGAGATGTTCCCAAATTAGGACTGAAAGTGTGTGACTTTAGTCTTCTTGAGATGTGGCAGGAGCACAAAACCATGTGCTCTCTCTGCCCATCATCTCAGAGGTCCAGAGAGACTGTCCAGCTTTTGGGGCCCCTAGCCATAGTAATAACAACATAAAACAAAATAAGGCACCAAAAAAGAAGATGAAAGAAAGGGTGAAGGAGTGGCTTGTTTATATAATCAGCTGATCTGAGCTGATCACATTCACCATAGTTTAGAACTCAAGCACATCTCTCAATTGCTTAAATTTGCAGCTCAAAGCTGAGAGAGGGCTGCAAAGTTTATCATCTACTCAGTCTTAATCCTGATGTTTACTTAATTCAAGATAGGTTCCTAAAATGTGAACTTGATACAGCAAGGTGTGGTTCTGAGACTTTATTACACCCCTTGCTTATTTTCATTACAAAAAAACAATGTGACACGATGATTGTCAATACAGGCTCTGAAGTATCTTATAATCTTTGTGCAACTGCATGAGACTCTTCTCTGTGTTTGCTGTAACGGACTAACAATATTTCTTGAAATCTGTTACCTTGGTATATCTATCTATCTATCATCAATCTAGCTATCATCTATTATCTTATTAATATTTTGGTAACTCACCCACCTCTTAAGGCTTAAAATTTAGGTAGATGCACATAGTCTTGTTGTTCTGTTGGATAATTTTTTTCATGGCTATTTTATATGGAAACAAACATATACCCATATTTTTCGCTCCATAAGACACACTTTTTTCCTCCTAAAAAGTAAGGGGAGCGTCTTATGGAGCGAATGCGTGGTCCCTGGAGCTGAATTGCCCAGTGGCAAAAGGCAGATTGTGCTTTTTGTTTGTTTGTTTAGAAAGAGCTAAAGGCTAAAAAGAGGGAAAGGGAATGTTGAGAGAACCTGCTCAGCAGCTGATTGCAAGGGGAGGGAGATAAGGGAGCTAGCTCCCTTCCCGCTTGCCCAGGCCCCTTGCCCTGACCTCAATTGTTGTCTGCAGAGGGAGGCTGCTTGTTTCCCCAGCGACATGTGACTGGCTGATTAGATTATCTGTTTGGAAACTGTAGAAATGGGTCCCTTTCCTTTCCTAGAGAAGCTGCCGAACTGTGAGTTGAACCCCATAAAAACAGGATCTTTTCCCCATTTGCAAAAAAAGTTGCACAACTTTGAGCTGATCCTCAAAAAAAGAAGCTTTCCCCCTTTGCAAAAGAAGCTTCCTCAAATATTTAATGGGGGGGGGGGGCAAAGGCACCTAGGCCTCTAGGAGTTGGCTGCTATGCCTAGGAAAATTCAAGAAAGCAAAATATTTTTTTCTTGGTTTCCTCCTCTAAAAAACTAGGTGTGTCCTATAGTCAGGTAAGAGAAATTCAAAACTGAACAGGTCAAGGAGGTCAAGGATTACCACACGCTAGAAGGCAGAAGAGGCCCATCAGCACTTAAAATAAACAAGGGGGAATAAATTATGTCACAAATGGCAGTGCTTTTGTAGAATATTTGACTGATAAAGGGAGGATTTGGGTATACTGTACTGTATTCTTAAGGAAATGGTGCTGTACTTGAATGAAGTTGGAGTGAAAATGAGAGAGAACACCTGAAAGTTACATTGGCTAAGTAGATGCTTGGTGGAGATTGCAATGACATAGGATGAACACATTTTATTACTTCATATATACTTATAGTTCAAAGGCATTCAAAGTGATGTGGAGGGGTGGAGGGGTCGGTCTAAATTTGATAAACACGTGGTAAATTCATTTGTGGGTCCCAGTAAATGCACATAAGATTACTTGTTTGCAAAACAACACTTTGCAAACCAATGTATAAAGTGGCCTCTCACAATGTGCTTCATGTTGTTTTAATATAAATATGCCTCTATTTATTTTGTATAAAATATAGTTCCATTGTATTATGCTTGGTGACACATTTTCCTGAATTACCAGAGAGCAATTAGTATCAGAAAGTGTAGCATTTGAAGGAGGCAGACAGCAGTCACGTAGGAGACCAGGGTTGGAAGCGGATACCGACATGAAACACCCCTCTTAAGCCA
The DNA here is from genome assembly GCF_963506605.1 of Zootoca vivipara. NCBI lineage: Eukaryota > Metazoa > Chordata > Lepidosauria > Squamata > Lacertidae > Zootoca > Zootoca vivipara. Next base: position 5,786,336 of record NC_083286.1, read on the forward strand.
ACCGGTTATGGCAACAGAACCGCTGAGCAGGACTATGGCAGGATTTTGCCTTTTCTCACTCAGATTTCCCCTGGTCCACCACCCACCTGGTACTAAAATATGTTAATCTGTAGTCTGCTGCAGTATTGAGAATCACTACAAGGGAGGGCAGCACTTATTCTAGGTTGCAAATATTAATGCATCTCAGCATGGACACATTTAAAATTGCCTGTTTTATTAATAATAAGGTTGTGTCTAAGTGGGAAAAGGAAGGAATTCTAAAGAACAGGCTGGAGTAAAGAAAAAAAGTGGGGTGGGTGAGGGAGGGAGGGACCAGGTGGGCCACACAGTGGCGGTCTGAATTATTTTTGGCAACATTATTAACATCCTTGTATGCAGCTTCCCCCCTGATTTGTTACCTTCCAGACTTCAAAATTATTGCTTATAATTATAATAATCAGAAGTGATCAACAGTATTTCTCTTAAGGATGGCACTGTAAACATTTCCAATTACGCCAAAGTTAATATGTTTTGCTTGACTGCAATTATTATTTTGATTTCCTTCCAAGATTTACATAGGCTGTAACTATTTAATTAAGCAAGTTTCCTACTTCATATTGACATGCTTGTTTTCTTCTTAAGCTTTTTGATTTCCAAATGAGGAGGCACTGAAAATTGTATTTTCTTTCTTCTCACTACCGCACCTCCCATTTTTAAGCCTGTGGGGAGAAGGCATTCTTCCCCTTACTATAATTGTTGTTCATTAATAGATTTAAATCTTGGTCCAGAGGTGGGGGTGGGTGGGAGGGAGTAATGCCTTTTAAACTAATACCATGTCATCTCTTTAATCATGCTGATGCTGAATAATTCAGCCACTCTCTGGAATTTGCAGGGCGAGGATCTATAGCTCTATCTCTCACTGGGGGGAGTTTATTATTACTGAGTCTGACAGCAGAGAACTGTGGCAGGTTAATTGCTCCAGTCCGACTAGCTGGGAGTTTGCTGTTGATATATAGTGACTAAAGGGAGTGAAGGAGATTGACTGTGCCTGTTACAGCACAAATATCTTCATGCGCCTCAGGTTCCTCAGAAAGATATGAGAAATAAATGTTCGCTGTTCATTTTCTGTCTGCACAATACAAATAGCCTCAGGCCGAACATGGCAACTGCAGCATACCAAATTATAAGTGTGTGTGTGTGTGTGTGTGTGTGTGTGTGGAATTCACAAATTAACATTATTACAAACATTCCTGCCCGAATGGCTGAAAATCAATTTCAGCACATTTTGCATTTTAATGAGGTGCCAAGGAGATAAATCAGCTCTGTTCAAGGGAATGCTTGGCTAGCAATGATGTTGTCTGATCATCTTCTCTGCCTTAACAGATATGAGATGGTGCCAAGCCAGTGTTAATTGAAGGTGTGGGACATGTAAGTGCTAGTTAATGAAGTAACCTCATGCTGGTTATGTAGGGGCATTAATTCAGTTTAGACAGTTTGCTAAGAACCGCTGTCCATTTCCTTGCTTTTAAAAAAAGCCAAAACTAAAGTTGGAGTGAAGGAGGTCTTTCGGCATTCAGCAAGCCATCTGATATTTTTGTTTTTGCGGACGGATAAAGCTTGCTCCCATCACATCTCCAGTCTCATAATCCTGAACTTGGGTGTCTTGTAGCTGGTAGTTGCTACCAGGGTGTGTGGGGTCAATGCTGTGTCCTTTTCTATTGGGCCTACACAGTACTGCCTTACTCCCTCCCTTACAGACTGCATCACATGTGTGGGTAGGAGGATGAGGAGGTAGGTTTGACTGCTGCACTTCAGAGTGCAGGCAGTGGCGGGGGGGGGGGGGTGTCATTTCCCCGTACACTAAAAGCCCGACAAAAATTAGCATAGTCAGTAGCCAAAGGGTAGCCAAAGGGGATTGAACTATTACCTCCCCAAGCTGTTAGTTTCTATTTGTTGATTATTATTTTTTAAGGCGGAGAGTATTCTAAGGTACCATAGTCTGTGTGTGTTACAACCATCGGAACCATTCGGAACCTAGAAAGCAGGACATAATAATGTTATTTGCTTCAGTATGGCCTAGGTTGGGAATATATGGGGTGTTCAGAGAGGGGTCCTACCTCTGGTGCTCCTTTTTAGGGTAGTTTGTCCATCTGTAGTCCCCACCCTGCACTCAGCTCTCACCTGTGGATCCTCAAAGCTGTCAGCATGCAACATTGGCCACCCCCCTGGGAAATGGCTTCAACTGGATGGCTAAACCAGGTGAGGGGAGCCAATGGGCCTCAAACTCCCAGTGAGTTAGGCATTGTCCCTGCATGTGAAGGTAGGCTCTGGCTGATTGAATGGATGATACCAAGAGTGGGTCCAACAGTCAAGAAGGTGGTTCCTGAGGCAGGTGGGACTTGTCAACCTAGGAAGGTAGCCCATCTAGAAGAAGAAAAACTCTGATCCTAAACAACTGCAGCCTTGCAAGATATCTGGGGGGGGGGGAGAGAAGCTAAGGCATAAACCCTACACAAATCCAGAGTGGAGTCCCTAAGACGGTAACCTGCTTCCAGAAACTCCTGCAGCCTAGCTGATACCAAATGTATTGCTCTGCTTTCCTTTGGACCACATTAGTGAGGCTGGGAGGGGGTTCTTGTTGTCTGGGCAGCCCAGGACCTCCATGCCCATGACCCAAACTTGTACCCTGGAGGTGTCACTTTGGTGCAGCCAATGCAGCAAAAACAACGTGGGAGGCAGCAGTTATGAGTTCCTAGTCTCTGCAGCCCCAGCAGGTGTTGTGATTCTCCAGACGAAGGAGCCAACTAACTAGGCTCCTTAGGGTGGCTGCTTTGGTTGCCCCCCACCCTAATGGAACTGCATAAACCAAAAAGGAGGACAAAAGATGGCACAGATTTCCATAAAAATGGCATGTGTTAATATATATGTATAGATACAATTTAGAAATCATTACTAGAATTTAAACAGAAATATAATATGTTGTTGTTGTTGTTTAGTCGTTTAGTCGTGTCCGACTCTTCGTGACCCCATGGACCATAGCACGCCAGGCACTCCTGTCCTGCACTGCCTCCCGTAACTTTTATATGCCTGTTGTCTTTGTCCATGGAGTTTTCTTGGCAGGGATACTGGAGTGGCTTGCCAGTTCCTTCTCCAGGTGGATCACGTTTAGTCAAAACTCTCCACTATGACCTGTCCATCTTGGATGGCCCTGCATGGCATAGCTCATAGCTTCTCTGAGTTATTCAAGCCCCTTCGCCATGACAAGGCATTGATCCATGAAGGGGAAATATAATATATCTCACCATAACAGGGGAGGTGGTGGCCAGGTGACGGATGTGTTTGTTCAGTCTGCTGTCCAGATACTGACTACTGATGGGCAACTTCAAGGTCCGTGCTCTTCCTTCTTAGAATGCTTTTGTTTTGAAACAGGGCTTGGATTTGGCTGCCCTTGAACTAGAGGTCAAATATGACACATGGTCATGTTAAAGAAGAAGCAGGATGCTGGACCAGATACTCTTTTGGTCTGATCCTTGATGTTTGCTTGGGATGCATGGTCTCACTGTGAGCATTTTGCAGCCAGCTTCCTGAAGAAGCTCCATGTATGCTGTCTTGAGTACTATGATGGAGGAAACGTGGGGGGAAATGTACTCAATGAACAGATAAAGTTCCAAAAATCTCTAGATGATTCCTTTGTAAGCATGTTAAACAAAAACAGACAAGGATGCAAAATCTATTTTCTTCTGTTTAAAACAAAGTTAATAGCCATTTTAAAATATTCTGCACAGCAAGAGATTAAATAATCAATAACTTGCAGCATGATTGAAATTTAGTCCAGTCTTATCCTTCCTAAGTCTCCCGTGGCAGAAGAGAGAAAGAGAGCATTTCCCCCTGGTATTTCTAAAGGGAATCTTTAGGCTCTGCCCAGCATCTCTGAGAAGCATCCATCCCTTTTTTTATCTGATTATTGTACTCATTAGCAGCACTTCAGTAGCTTGCAGGACACCACAATCTTTTATTGGGAAAATTGAAACTAACAAGCATGTAAGTTTGCAGGAGCAATTTTTGTGTGTAAAATGCCAACTGTTCAATACTAGTGGGACCAGGAGTTCTTAAGAAGGGAGTTCTTTTGCTAACATAAGATGGTGCAGGCACACAACCTTGATCTCTGGTTTATATACCTCAGCTAGGACAAGGCAGCAATTTAGCTCATAGCTGTCAACCTTCGGATTTGGAAATGAGGAATCCTGTTGGGCTGTCAACTGTTGGATATGAAAGTAAGGGCGCTGAATAAGGGAATTTCCCGCAAAAAAAGGGAAAGTTGAGAGCACTGATTTAGCTTGGTCACACAGTGTGAGCCTGGAACGTGCAGACATCCTGTAACATGTGCCAGGCCTTGTATGTGAACATGATTCAGCCACCAATATTTTGAAGTAGGCCTCTGTGCAACTAGCCAGGATGTTGCTTTTTTTTAAAGCAATTTATTAAATTTTCCAAATAAACACATTAAACACAATAAACAAAACAAAACATTCAATAACAAACACAACACACACAAATTTTCTCTTTTTAACATCTATTCCCCTATCTCAAATTCCCAATGCTCTGCCGAGCTTTGACTTCCCTCCCTCCCCTCATTTGGTTTTCTTATCAACCCCTATCTCGCAGCTCCTTTACTCCTTCTTAAGTCATTTCGTAGGATTTATTTCAGTCCTGCAAGTGTCTTTAAACTTCTACAGTTCCTCTCCATATAGTCCACAAATTTACTCCAGTCTTTTTGGAACTTTGCCTCTCCCTGGTTTCGGATCCTGCTAGTCAGTCTTGCTAATTCCGTATAGTCTATCATTTTTGTCTGCCACTCTTCGATCGTCGGTAACTCCTGAGTTTTCCGTTTTTGGGCTAACAAAGTCCTTGCCGCGGTTGTCGCATACATAAATAATACTTGATCTCCTTTTTACGATTTCTTGTCCTATATGACCCAGTAAAAAAGCCTCCGTTTTTTGGGGGAAAGTATATTTTAAAATCTTTTTCAATTCATTATATATCATTTCCCAAAATCTTTTAACTTTTTCGCATGTCCACCACATATGATAAAATTCACCATCCTTCTCTTTACATTTCCAGCATGTTTTACTACTCATCCTATACATCTTAGCTAATTTTACTGGTGTTAAATACCATCTGTACATCATCTTCAAGACATTCTCTTTCAGGGCAGTACATGCAATAAATTTCAATGTTTGATTCCACAATTTCAACCACGCATCATATTCAATATTATACCCAAAATCTTTTGCCCATTTTATCACCACATCTTTTGTCAGTTCATCCTTCGTATACCATTCTAACAACAAATCATACATTTTTGACAACAATTTTGTTCTGCCTTCCAACAATTCTATTTGAAATTTGGACCTTTTATCTTCAAAACCTATTTTTTAATCATTTATAAACACATCATTTATTTTGTGATATTGCAACCATCCAGTCAGGAATTCTTTAATTTCATCATAGGGTTTCAACTTCCATCCCTTTTCTGATTTCCTCAATATCTCCTTGTAGGTGGCCCTCCTCCCCTCCATGTTTATCTGTTTAACCGTCAACACCTCCACTGGTGAAACCCACCATGGGGTCTTGGTTTCTAACAGCGGTTTATTTATTTCCCACACCTCATATAAAGACCTCCTTATCACATGATTGAGGACGAGATGGTTGGACAGTGTTCTCGAAGCTACGAACATGAGTTTGACCAAACTGCGGGAGGCAGTGCAAGACAGGAGTGCCTGGCGTTCTATGGTCCATGGGGTCACGAAGAGTCAGACACGACTAAACGTCTAAACAACAACAACAACAAATCACATGATTTGTGAAACCTTTATGAACTCTTTTTTATCATACCAAAGATATGCATGCCAACCAAATCTGTTGTCGTATCCTTCCAAATCTAATAAGTCTGTATTTCCCAATGTTATCCATTCTCTTAACCAACAGAGACAGGGCGCCTCATAATATATCCTCAGGTCCAGCATGGAGAATCCACCTCTTTCTTTTCTATCCAGGGGATAGGGGGAAAGGGTGGGGGAATTTAGTGATGACTGTGGCTGAGGCCTGGGTGCAGTTGGCTTTTATAACCAGGGATCTGACCAGAGGAAAGAAGCCTTCCTTCTGCTCCACTCCCAAACCTCACCACCCAGCTCACCCATGATTGGTTGCAACTGCAGGCAAGCCCCAGCAAGCAACATGGCCGGGGCAGGAGGAAGTGATGTCCTCTCCTGACCACAATGAAGCCAAGAGGTTGTCCAACTGGCAGTAAGCATTCTTTTATTCTTGCAGAGGAGATGTCAAAATGGGCTCCTTTGGGAGCAAGGAAATTCCATAAATAGCACCTCTTTTTTCATGCTTTCCTCATTGCAAGTTGCATGGTGTATGTTGCCACTAGCTGAATGACTAAAACAGGCATAAAAGCTTTAGCTCCACATATTTAAATGAGCACATAGGAATTTAACTACACCACTCCTGAAAACATCAGTTGGAGTTATACAGGCATAGGCCACAAGAATGCTTTGAAAAGAACTGCTTTAGACATCAATAGTTGGCATTTGCTTTAAAATAAAAAGCCTGGAAAATCCTTTGACAAATCATTTTAAAAAAGGAAAGAAGAAGAAACAACATAATAAGTTGCAATAAAACCCACTTGCTAAAATTCCCAATGCTCCTAACCACTTGAACATTTTGGGCTAAATTCAAAAGCAACATGTTAAAGGGATGAAAAACAGATGCTGGTAAGTGGTTGTAAGCCTTCAATCTAAGATGTGGATGTAACTGAGCTGTGCTACATGTTCTGTTCATTTAAAATTCCGTTCGACTCACCTCTAGAACTGGCCTACAGTTGTTGTCACTGCAATGACACTGCTATTACTTCTGAGGGATTCTTCTACTTGACAGTAATATCTCTCTCTCTCTCTCTCTCTCTCTCTCTCTCTCTCTCTCTCTCTCCCACCCCTTGCCCCAGGTTCCTCAGCAGCAACCTCTTCCTGGTAGAAGAAGAAGAGTTTGGATTTGATATCCCGCTTCATCACTACCCGAAGGAGTCTCAAAGCGGCTAACATTCTCCTTTCCCTTCCTCCCCCACAACAGACACCATGTGAGGTAGGTGGGGCTGAGAGACTTCAGAGAAGTGTGACTAGCCCAAGGTCACCCAGCAGCTGCATGTGGAGGAGCGGAGATGCGAACCCGGCTCCCCAGATTACGAGTCTACCACTCTTAACCACTACACCACACTGGCTCTCATGCACAGCTCTTCCTTCTTGTCCGAAGAAAGCAGAGCAATGCTCCTTAAATGATGACAGGTAGTGTTTTCCAAAGGTAAAATGGATTGCTGGAATCTTTTGATTAGGGCGGCAACAACAACAAACACTAAAGGAGAATGAGAACAGTTTATTAATATTCTCATGGAAGACTTTCTCTCACTGTATGAGTACATACATGCAGGGGCATCTTACCTATAGAGGCTAGTGGCATGGGGCGCCGGGGCACCAAGTTTTGGAGGGCGCCAGGGAAGAGGCAGAGGCTGGACGCGGAGCCTCCCAGCATCAGCTTGCCGCCCTCGCTCACCTGTTAGAGAAACAGACCTGAAATTAAAGACAAAAACAAATGATATCAATGGATAGAATTCTTATTCTTTTAAAACAGAGAGAAAGAGAGGGAAAGGGAGAGAGAAATGCATATTTTATTTTGCCATTCCTTTCCTAAAGAACATTGGGAGAGAAATGAGGAAAGAAAAGGAACAAATTGCTTGGAGTATAAATTCAAAGAGCATAACAATTTTCTTTGAAAACAACAAAAATAGTCCACAGAGTGCTTTCTGTCATGAGTGTGTGTGTGAATAGATAGTTATCTATAGAAGATCAGAGTGGACCCAACAGCACCATTTCAATGCAAAAAGTGTTAATGCAATATTTCCATTATGGGTTGTTTCTGATTGTTTCCCTCCCTTTTGATCCAGTAGACGCTTCCATTAGCAGGAAGGGAAGAGGTTGTTTTTGCTTATTCACTCCCTTCCATCTGAAGCCCCCTGTGCCCCCATCTTTCTGAAGAGGGTTGGGGGCCCCTTTGGAATAGAGTGGAAGGGGAAAGGGAGGACTGCAGGACAAAGGGTAAATTTTCAAAAAACTCACTCTTCTTTTCAGTTGACAGAATCCTCCATTGAATCAAACAGCCATCTGTTAGCAGGAGGTCACAATGGCATATCACTTGATATTAGCAACATAGAAGCTCTTTTCAAGCATTAATCACATGTAGGGCATACGTTTATGGAGTAAGAAGCAGAGTCATAATTTTAGCCCAACCACTGATGTTGCATATTTTTGTGCAAGAAGAAAACCCAGTCTCCAAGCACTTTCTTGTGAGTACGCTGTCCATGCAATCACATGGCCCAATCACAGTGGAGCACCTACACAAGAGCAGGTGTTTGCATGTTGAGCTTTCTTCAAAGACAACTGAGTGCAATGTGCAGTTAGTGAAAGAAAAAGATGCAACATCACCATACCTGCCAAGTTGCTGTCAGAGAAATAAGGGACCGGGCTGGAAATAGCAGACTGGAAGTAGTGCTGCCGCCATTTTGGAACTGGGCGGAGCATGCTCAGAAGTGACTTTTGATGCTGCTTTGCCCAGTTCCAAAATGGCTGCCGCGCCAGAAGTTACTAGGAACAGCTGGGAAAACGGGGATTTCCTGGGGAAAACGGGAGACTTGGCAGCTATGAACATCACGGATGGGGCTAAAAGTGTGGCCCTGTTCCTGGATCTACATACATGTCCCTTTCACATTAGTAACTTGTGAAGAGGGCTAGAGACTGGCAAAGCAAGAACTCTCTATCCATAACCTAAAGCTGAGGTATTCAGCTGAGATACACAGCCTGGGATGGAGGGGGAGATTTTTATTGTTCAATTTATATCATGCCTTCGCAGCAAATGTTGCTCAATGCAGCAGACTTCCATATTATAAATCCAGTAACATATTTATGTTGCTATACGGAGCCCTGAACAACATGGGTTCAGGTTGCCCCAAGGATGGCCTAGACCCGTATATCCCAGCTTGACCACTGAGATCACCCAGAGGGGTGTGCTTAGTTGTCACACAGGCCTCACTGGCCTCAACTAGAACTTGGAAATTTAGTGTCCCCAGTGGAACACTCTTCCAGTAGAGGTTTCACAGGCATCCTCACTTTTGAATTTGTATCTCTTGGTGATTTTACCAACAGGCCAATGCAACTGTTTAAAATATGATTGATTAGCCTGTCACTTTAATTTTTATTACTTACACATACTTACACACACACACACACACACACACACACACACACACACACACACACTTGCCAGAAGAAGGTCATCAATGAAGTGGTTCACATTAATGAAGTGAGTTCTGGAGCCTGAGGACAGCTGCTGTTCAACAACAGCAATATATTTCTTTTTGAGCATGAGGCGCTTAATCTCAGGGTTGTGGTTTTCTTAAGATTTCTAACATTAAAATGCTAGGTTCAGTTTTCAGCTCAACTTTAAAATGTGTGCCGCATTGTCTTATGCAATTGTCTTTGAGGTTTACAGCTTCAACATGAGGGGAAAGCAAAATGTCTTCATTTCCTTGGAGTTCAAATTGAAGCAAAATTTGTGAAACTGAAATGAAAGATTTCTGGACTCAAAAGAGACTTGTACCATCCTCTCTGGGAAGATTAATGTCTGATATTATGACATAATCCAAAGCTCTTTCCAAGCTGAGCCGCCTCTATTGCTCTCTGTTGTCTCCATAGTAAATGTCTTTTGCAAGGTCTAAGTGCCATGTTGTCTAGACACACTCTTCCTACCAAGTGTTTGGCCCCTTTTCAGCTCAGTAATCTATTTCCATGGAGGGTGCGAACATTGTTGCCTCTGATCAGTCTGTTGCTCCTGTTAATAATGCATTCGTGTTTGTGCTCCTAATGCAGTCAGAGTAATGTGTGCTGAACTGCAGCTTCCTCTCTGTCTGTCTTCATTTCAGTAGGTAAATGTGGGAGGATTATATGCTTTGCACAGAATCTGCAATCTGCAAAGAGTTCTTGGCTTCTCTTGTACCTGTGGTTTCCTTGCCAAATAGCTATTTATCAAAGGATGTTTCCCCATATAAAATGTCATGCTCTAAAACTTAAATTCCATTACGTATTAGCCATGTCCATATATCAACCTCAGGCTTAAAATCAGCTGGAAGAAATGAGCCAGACCTCTTAGGCTACAATTCTATATACGCTAAGGATTTAAGAAGGCATTTTGCCTTGCATTTGTTGCATGCAGCACTGCTTCCATTCCACTGCAGTTTGTCTTCTACTAAAATAGATATTATTCATCTCACAGTCTGCCATTACATTGTTACACCCCATTCAATTCAATGCAAAGGAAGCACAGTGCAAATGGGGTGGGGGTGGGGAAAACCTTAAGTGATTACATATGCTTTAACAGCAGCAGCAGATACCAGTCTCATTCACTGGATTGAATTCTGTTCTGGACATAAATCATAGAATTGTAGAGCTGGGAAGGGACCCCAAGGATCATCTATCCAACTGCCTGCAACACAGGATCTCAACTAAACAGCTCTTACTCTCAGAAAGTTCCTCTTGATGTTCAGTCAGAATCTCCTTTCTTGTAACTTAAAGCTATTGATTTGAATCCTACCTTCCAGAGCAGGGGGAAACAAGCTTGCTCCATCTTCCATGTGACAGCCCTTAAGATATTTGACAAAATAATCAAACATCATAAAATACGCAAACATTGGCAGTTTCCACTCCTGTTTCCGTCAAAATTCTCTGACAACCTTCATATACACGGAGAGTGAACCCCATTGAACACAATGGAGCTTATTTTGAAATAAACATGTACAGTCGTACCTCGGGTTACGAACCGCTCGGGTTGCGAACAGTTCGGGTTACGAACTCCACAACCCCGGAAGTGTTTTCGTCGTGCGCGCGTTCCGCGCATGCGCAGAACTGGCATGCGCGCTTTGTGCATGCGCAAAGCACGGAAATCGCGAAAAACGCGCTTTGCGCATGCGCAAAAATGGCGCTCGGTTTGCGACCTTTTCGGGTTATGAACTGCGACCCGGAACGGATCGTGTTCGTAACCCGAGGTACCACTGTATAGGACCACACTGTTAGAGAGCTAATATCAGGCATCACCAGACTTCGGTCCTCTAGATGTTTTGGACTACAGTTCCCATCTTCCCCAACCACTGGTCCTGTTAGCTAGGGATCATGGGAGTTGTAGGCCAAAACATCTGGAGGGCCACAATTTGGGGGTGCCTGGCTAATATTAACTGCTTCAGGAGGAATAATCCTGCAAAGACTTGCAGCAAGGCATGTTTTCCATATTTTTCCATTAGTTTTGAAACAATTAAAAAAATTCAGTTCAATTTCAATACAATATTCTCTTAAGATTTTGACTTCCCACCCTTACTTCCATGATGTTTCTATTCAAATCATTCATCTACTGCAGGCATCCCCAAACTGTGGCCCTCCAGATGTTTTGGCCTACAACTCCCATGATCCCTAGCTAACAGGACCAGTGGTCGGGGAAGATGGGAATTGTAGTCCAAAACATCTGGAGGGCCAAAGTTTGTGGATGCCTGATCCACGGCCATATATGTAATACAGTACTTCTCTAAAGCATAAATTCTATGTTACATTCCTTGACCATTCTCATTCCTTTGCTTATATTTCAAGTCCTGCTTTTGATTTCACTTGACTATAATATATTCTCAAATAATCTGAAAATGATCTCAATTCTTCTGTATTTCTTCTTTTTGGCTGCTTCTTTTTGCTGTCAGTTTTGCCATCTCCACATAGTCCAATAATTTCAAAGCACACTTCTCTTTTGTTGGAACTTCTTTCCCTTTCTGTGTGTACATAATTCTGGCTGCATACATAAACAATTTAACCAACTTTTTGGGACCTCTGTCCCTATTGTTCCCAAAAGAAATGCTTCAGGCTTTTTTGGGAATGACTATTTTAAGCATTTTCTTCAATTCATTATGTATCATTTCCCAAAAGCCTGTAGCTTTTTTACAAGTTCACAACATGTGAAAAAAATGTCCCTTCGGACTGTTTGCATTTCCAGTGTTTACTTGAAACAGTCTTGTACATCTTGGTCAGTTTATTAGGTAGTAAGTGCTACCTGTATATCATTTTCAAATAATTTTCCTTTAATGTATAACAGGCAGTAAATTTCCTATCTATGTTTCATAACTTTCCCCATGCAACCATATCAATATTATGTCCCAGATCTTTAGCCCAATGTATCATTGCAGCCTTAACTAGTTCATCTTTCATTTCTCATTGTAATAACATTTTATAAGTTTTTGAAATCAGTTGTTCTTTACCTTCTAGCAGTCTTAATTTAAATTCCAATCTATAAAACCATAGGTCCCATCTTTCTTAAATAATTCATTTACTTGGTGGTATTGAAGCCATCCTGTCACTCAGTCCTGAATTTCTCCATGTGCTCTCCAATTCACAACCATCTCCTGAAAACCTTAATGTACCCCATTCCCCTTCCATATTTCTTTTGAGCACATGCCTCTATTGGGGATAACCACAATGGTATGTTCCTTTCAAGTAGTTTTTTTATATTGGGTCCACACACTATATAAATTTCTTCTTATAACATGATTTAAAAATTCTCTTTGGATCTTGATTTTCTTGTACCATAGATATGCATTCCACCCACACCTTGTACTATAACCTTCCAGATCGAGTAACCTAGTGTTTTTCAATACCATCCATTCCCTCATCCAACTCAAACAGGCTGCTTCATTGTATAATTTTAGGTCTGGCAGTGAAAATCCTCCTCTTTCTTTAGCATTAATATCCATTAATATTTTAAATTTAATCCTGGGATTTCCCCCTGCGAGATAAATTTAGATAGTTCTCTTTGCCATTGTTTGAAGCAGTTCCTATCACTTATTACTGGAATTGTCTGCAAGAGAAAAGACATGTGGAAGAGAAAAGACATTCATTTTTATAGCTGACATTCTTCACAACAATGAAAATTTCATTCTTTCCCATCTTAGGAAATCTAATTTCACACTGTTCCGCTTTTTTATGTAATTATTTTGATAAAACATTGCATTTTAATTTGTTATCCGTATACCTAAATATTTCACCTTTTTCTCCACTTTTACCCTCAACTTCTCTTACAGGACTTCTTTCATACATTGATTCATATTTTTCACCAACACTTCAGTTTTATCCTTATTTATATTTATATAAATATATTTATCCTTATTGATATTTTTTCAAAAAACCCAGCTAAATCACCAAATTGCTTTATCATTTCAAATACCTTCATCATATTAAGCAGAGGATTTTCCACAAAAAGTACTACATCAGCAGCAATTGCCCTTGGTTCATGGGTTTGTTGTCCAATTTGGACTCCTCACATCTCTTCACTTTCTCTAATCTATTGGCATATTGGCATATCTCCAAGTATCTGGTACTGTATCTTCCCTTGGTTTATTGTCTCATACAAAATCATATATAAAGGTTGCATCAAGTTTTTTCAAAAGACTTTATAATATAGAGTAGTTAAGCCACCCGGTCCTGGGCCTTTGTCACTCTTAGCTTGCTTTATTGTCTGCTCAATTTCTAATACTAATATTGAAGCATTCAATAATATTGGTCTTTAGTTAATTTTGGTATATTTCTCCCCTTCAGAAATTTCTATTTCATCTATACCTACCGTCTTGCTTTGGTAAAGCCTGGAATAAAATTTTAAAAACTGTCTTTTTGCCTTTTTATTATGTTATTCCACCACTTGGATTTATTTTATTATGTTAGTTTTTCTTTCTTTTTATTTCTCATGTGAGTAGTCTACCTGGTTTATTTGCAAATTCAAAATATCTCTGCTTCATATACTTTAGTTTTTGCTCCCTCTCTTGAAGAACTAACATTGAAAGCTGAGCTTGTAACATTTTTATAGTTTGTATTATCTTTGTATCTCCTGGCTTTTCAACCAACCTTTTCTCTGAGAGAGTAATTTCCTTTAATACTTATTGTTTCTTCTCCACTTTTACCTTTTTTTTGAATATATCCTTGTTGAATTAAAAAACACCTCTCATTAAGGATTTACAGCATCCAACACAGTACAGTATTTATATTTGTACCCTTATCTAGGTTCAATTAAAAATAGACTGTCGTGGCTTTTATCCTTTTTTGTGCAACAATTGTTTTGAGATTCACCTAGTTGAGATCCTGCTGTGCAACACACATTCACTTTCAATGGCACTTTCCCCAATTGTCCTTTTACGACCAATTGACTCCCATTGATTAAACATCATAAAGTCAGATTGTATCCAAATGTTTCTTCTTAGTTTAACAGTCTAAATTCAAAGGAAATGTGGAGTGTTTAGCAGTTGTTTCTGGGCATCTTGTTACCTTGTAACAAAGTCAAGCTTCCCACACTTCATTCTCTTCTGGCAGCGATTCAAAAACTTCTTCTCCATCCGCAAACACACTGCAACCAGAATTCCCCCACAGCTATTAGGCATAATTTCTGTAAGGATACATTTGCTTTGTCCTTACTTAATCCTGATTAATAGGAGACCAGCTGCTTACGTTTTTGCTGTCCGAGGCTTCTCAACATGGAGCAGCCACAATGTTTGCCAGTGTCTTGCCACTCAGCCTGCCTAAAACGAGGTCCTGACTCCGTCTGAGACAGGGAGCAGCAAAGAATAAGACACGTGAATTATCTTCATCACCCCTTAAGATCAAAGTGAGGTGTATGTGTGTGTTGCCTTTGCTACCCCCTTTTTACTCCATTCGCGTCTCCCCTGTCTTGGAGAGCTGCTTTCACATTCGCTGCTGACCCGGAAGTCTGGGTGCAACTCAGTTTGCAGAAGAGGGGCTTGCTTACGATTAAGACAGGGACATCAACATTCCCAGACTATTACTGTGCCTTTAACCTATCGGATTTGTCTCCTTATTGTTTAGAATGATACATCTTAGCTTGCATCCTGTTTACAACTTCTTCTTTCTCCTGCACTTCTCTCTTGAACCTCAAGATAAGAGGACATCCTTAACTATCCTCTGAAAAAAACAAAGGAGCAAATATGGCTGTCTTGTTATTCTTTACACTAGTTATAGTTACAGGCAGGTAGCCGTGTTGTCTGGCGTAGTCGAAACAAAATTTAAAAAATTCCTTCCAGTAGCACCTTAGAGACCAACTAAGTTTGTCATTGGTATGAGCTTTCGTGTGCATGCACACGACTAGAACTAGAAACTTTTCTATCCAAGTCATTGTAGTGCCAAGTCATTGTAGATTGTAGATGTAGATACTACAATGACTTAGCCTACAATGACAAGTGCCTACAATAAACAACTTTATTATTTTCTTACCTACAAGCCTCTCTCTGTGTATGACTGCAACAAGTAAAATCAGTCTACTCTCTATCCAAGATTCAGTAGACAAACACATCTCACTCTGTATACTTAAAAGATTTCAGTAGGTAATTGGAACCCAGTTATCCCAATAAAATAGCAAGGTCAACCATGCTAAAATCTGTTGGTAGCTATGGAAAATATATGTTTGATAGCTACAACTTCAATGACAATGGAATTCATAGCCAATACCTGGGGGGGACCCCATATTTATCACTTGTAGCTCAATAAGTACAAGGAGGACCCTAGACCGCACTTACTTTCTACTAGGAACTGGGCTGAGGTTTATAAAACACACATTGTGATCAAACGTGTGAAGATTATTGCACTTTTTAGAAGCACTGCGCCATGTTCAAGCTTCTCTCCTATTCAGCAACAAGCAAAAAAGAAGACGAACCTTTTGAGTCATTAGTAATAGACCTTCAAGTACTCTTCAAAAGCGTTTTCGTATACATGAAGATTCTGTAGAGCACCATTACTTAAGCTTGAAAAACAGGAGAGCTGCTTTGCCGGTGAATAGAGAGATGGACACACAAACGCAGGCAGGCAGGCACACACCTCACAAGGGGACACTTTGTACCATGCTGGGATAATTGTATCAGTGGGTCATTACTGTTTAACCGCTGGACCTATTTTGCAGTGAAAGCATGGCAATGGTGATGTCCATTCTTAATATAATCTTCAGGTTTTCAAAAGATGCTCTGATTTATTTATTTATTTTGAGAAAAAAGCAGCCTAGAAATACTTTAAATAATGAATACAAACAGAAATACAGGCTTACATATTTACCATGATCTGCTTTTTACTCTGGCAGATTGACTGTCCTTGGCACATGTTCAAAGCTTCTTTAAGGAGTTGGAGGAAGAACAACGTGTTATGGGAGATGTGGAGCTGCCACTGAAAATGGTGTCTCCACGTCACATTCTCCCTTTTGTCCCTGCGATGTGTCCATCAAATGTCTAGATCATAGGTGTTATTTGCAGATGTGGAAACAAACTGGAACAGCCAGAATCTCTTGAGCCAGGCAATGCATCCACAGGAGCAGACATGTTTGTGTCTTGCTTTTGGAATATGAAATAAAATGTTATTGCCTCAAGAGAGCAAAACACAGTGTGCACACTCAGGTCCACCATGTGGAAAGGGCTTAGAATTGGAACATTTCAATGGGTCCAGTAGAACCTGAGCTAGCAGCTTCTGAAGGAGAATGTGAGGGCCGGAGGCAGAGCAGAATGTCGCTTTGTCAGTGCAGCAGTAGGACAGCTTCAATGGCCACAGTTCCTCTTCCTCCTGCTGCTGCTGCCACCAGCCAGGGGCTGCTTCCCCACTCCTTCCCCTCTGCGGCAAGAGGCATACCTGCCAAGTTGCTGTCAGAGAAATAAGGGACCGGGCCGGAAATAGCAGACTGGAAGTAGCTCTGCCGCCATTTTGGAACTGAGCGGAGCATGCTCAGAAGTGACTTTTGATGCTGCTTTGCCCAGTTCCAAAATGGCCGCCACGCAAGAAGTCACACTGCAGCCATTTTGGAACTGGGCAGAGCAGCATCAAAAGTCGCTTCTGAGCATGCTCCACCCAGTTCCAAAATGGCCACCGCGCCAGAATAAACCGGGGGGGGGGGAATCCGTTTTTTCAGCTAGGAACAGCTGGGAAAACGGGGATTTCCCGGGGAAAACAGGAGACTTGGCAGCTATGGCAAGAGGAGGAGGAGCTGGCTACTGAAGCCATGTGGCACTCAGCTCCACACTTGGCCTGCTCACCACTTTTTTTGAGGGGTGGGGAACAAAAGGACTCTGTCCTTAGGAGATGGCATCGCTGAGTAGAGCCCAACTTCCTTGTTTTTCCCCTGCCTGTTTGTGTATTTAGCCATGCATACATGCAACAAAATGGCTGTTTAGAAAGAAGTAGAGGTCTGGATACATCTCCTTATCCCACCCATCCAATTGGTGCTCTGGAGGTGAGGGAGATGCCAAGATGGGAATATGGGCCGAGTGTGCAGACCTCCAATTCTCCTAACCAGGCCTTCACACTGATGGCATGTGCATCTGTGCATACGCAAATTTGGAGAGGGGAAAGCAGGGGTCTATTGGGTCAATGGGGCTCCTCTATGTGTGGGTGATGCACCCACACAATATCAATTGTGCCCATTTTGCATAAGAGACTAATGTTTTCCATCACACACACCCTTACCATATACATCAAAATAGCCCTGTATTTGGGGCCCACGATTGTCTTGCATTTGAAAGAAGCAGCAATCAATAGGGGAAACTTTCAGAAGTGCTTCAACCTCCATGGAAACATCTGAAGATTTACTCTGTTCTCTTTTGCAGAGATGAAAAGCTTTTTAAGAAAGAAAAAAAGTGGCCAGACTGAAATAATTAATCAGCAGAGTAAAGAAAGAGAATGGAAACTTCAAACACAAAAGGATCAACACTGGAGAAGCTAAGTAGTTAAGACACACTGCAAACTACAAAGGTCTGAATGGAGCTACCTGATATATCAAGTTAGAAGTCACTGTGAAGATGGGCCTGCTTAGACCACAAGCGTGCTTCTATTGGCTCCACACTTCTGTTTCTGTGGGAGCGTAAGAAAGAATTCACCCTGAAGCCAGAAATTTGTGGCATGGGAGCAACACAACATTTTTGCCTCCTTGAGCATCACTCCATATCTTAAATTGCACCTGTGACCAAGCGACTTTGGTGCTTGCTTTGTTTGTTGCCCAGGTGCTAAGTATTGATGGGCAACTTCAAGGCCTCTCTTCTCCCTTTTTATGGCTCTTTATCGTTAATGTCCTTCAAATAATGTACCGGTACATGGTAAAGTTCCGTTCATGATGTTTGTTAGCCAGGCGATGGTCTGACTCAATTATGTTCTCTTTGGTTCTGTATTTTATTATGTCAAGTGTTGACCTGTAGTGTTCTAAAGCTTTAAATTTTGTCCTGTTTTTATATTTTGTTCTGCTTTTAAGATGGTTTGGATGGGCGCTGACCAAGAAAAGCAGCATAAAACTATTATTTATTTATTTATTTTTTATTAATTTTTATTGGGTTTTACATAGAAAAAGAAAATAGAAAAATACAAAAAAATATAAAACAATATCATCAAATCTTATTTCCCATGATTCTTCACATATAAAAGACATTATTATAGAAAAACAGGGGGGGAACCAACCCCCCCCCCCCAGATTATTAATCACACTACACAACTTCAAATCTAAACCTTTCGGACTTCCTCATTCCCCCTTCTTGAGTTCGAAATAATTCACTAACTCTTGCAGTTTCCAATTCTAAACTCACATTCTTTCTTCCAAATTATAACTTCTTTTTAACTATTGAACCTTCACACATCACATTGCTATTTTTTACCTAACACTCACTACCCTTTATCCAAAAAATATTCAAACTTAACTATCAAAATCTTTTACCCACTTATTATTCCCACCCAAAAAACTATGTCTACCCCCCTTCCCTTGGAATCGGTGTCTCCAGAGATTTCAGCCAGTCCTTGATACATTCCAAATTCAGACCATTTTTTATCAATCAATACAAATTAATACAATTCTCCCTCACCCCACTCCTGTTCTGTCCCAGTCTAAATTTTGCCAAACCCTTTCCCTCCTCTTCTGTAATTCCCACACTTTGTTTCCAATCTCATTCTCTTTCTGCCCCCCACCTACTTGCTTCTGCCCCTCTCTCACAGGGGTAATGACCTTTTTATTTTTCCCTTTTTGGGTTTTTTTTTGAGTCCCAACCCTTCCCTGTTTCACCTCTCCCACCAGTGAAACAGTGGTTTCTTCTTGGTTCACACCCTGTTCCACCTCTCTCACCGGTGGAACAGTTATTTCTTCTTCCTCTTCCTCTATCTCAGGTATCAAATCTATTGGTTCAGCAAATTGTCCTTCAAAGTTATAATTCTCCTCTATCCTTTCTGAGATTTCTCCAAAAGTCACATCACAGCATACGTCTTCTTCTGGTCGTTCTTCTTCTCCCTTTTCTTCCTTTTAGAGTTCAGATATAAAACTGTTTTTTAAAATAAAAAGTAGGATGCTATGAACAGGAGCAATTCAGAAGGGACCGATGCAAATTGCAGGCAGGGGGCCACATGTACCATTTCAAAGCTCATAGAAAAGTAATCCATCTGTGGTGGTTATTTCACCTCTTGCAAGAAACCGTCTTTAAGCAATTTGATATCATTTGAATGTAGACCCTCATTCTGAGAGCTATGCAAGATGAAAGCAGGCTCATATTGTTGCTGGCAGTAGCCACGTTATACACCATAAGGAACTTAAGGAGAACATTTGAGAGGAGATGACACATCAGTGATGTGTGTCCTGGTCTGTTAAAGTGCATTACTTAGCCAACAACTAATGCCAATGTGCAGAAAACTGTGGGGTGCTCAGCATATTCTGATTGTGAAGAGCTTGTCTCTACAGCATCTTGTTCCCCTCCACTTCACAGGGTTCAGTGAACTTCAGTCTATGTATGGATGATTGGCAATAAGTCCTGGAAAAGAGGTTTGCCTCAGCTCCTAAAGCCAAAGAAAAACTCTTCATATTTATGATGGACACTAGACCTTTGCCCATTGTTCAAGTGGCTGATCTACATGTTTTGTTCTATTATGGTTCTCTCTCTTTCTCTCCATCCCTGGTTAGGTTGCTAAATTACCATTTAGAGAGATTAATCCAGTTTAATATAATGATGTATAATGAAGGTAACATAAGGGACCAGTCAAAACAAACTAAAAAAATTCCTTCCAGTAGCACCTTAGAGACCAACTAAGTTTGTCATTGGTATGAGCTTTTGTGTGCATGCACACTAAGTTTGTTGCATGACAAACTTAGTTGGTCTCTAAGGTGCTACTGGAAGTAATTTTTTTAGTTTGTTTTGACTACATCAGACCAACACGGCTACCTACCTATAAGGGACCAGTTGAACAATAGAAAGTAACATAGCTGCAGCTCAGACTGAGAAGGCCCCTTGTCCAATGGATCTGAAATGCGGAACACATGCAAGAAGTAGAATACATTTTCTGGAAAGTTATTGTGAATATTTTAGCCATTTCCATCATTTGTGTCAAAATGGAAATGCAAACAGTTTTGTGAAAGTAACTACTAAACACAGAATTGGGAGCTTCCATATAAACCTATGTGAATTTTAAGATCTTAATCTGATGCCTCCATCTTCAGATATGAGATGTTTTGTGTCATAAATGGGGCGGCACCTCATTTCTGGAATAATTTCCCTGGAGAACTCAGCCTGGCACACTGACTGTTAAGTATATTTTATTTTTTTAATCTACCAAAATGCATATAAAAGTTTTGCACTTTGGGATAAAAAACATTTAGAAATGCATATTTTTGTGAGAAAATATATTTTGAAATAAATGTTTGCTATTTAAATATAGATTTTCATGAGGAAAGCCATTAAATAAAAATGGGATGCAGGTGAAACAGTCAGATATTATATTTATTATTAATTGATCCCCCCCCCCGAAAATAAAGACACTTACTCCACCCTTCTAAAAAGTGCTTTTTTTAAAGCCACGTGACCTTTACTGGAAGTGTTTTCAGATGCTGTTTGAAATATCTTGACTTCATTTTACTTGATCCTGTTCCCCATAGGATAATAGTACCGTATAATATTGACACAACAACCTAACTCACCATTTGGTTGAATTTTAGTCTCTACTGAATCTTTTGTCACCTCCTACAGTGGATAAAGGACTGATTCACACATGCATGTACATCACCCAACATCTCATAATTCACCAGCTTTATCACTCAATAACCCATAGGAGAATATGTGAATTGCCTCAGCTGAAATATGGAAGCTCTGTCTGTGGTGTTCGATCTGTAGCAGCTTGTTTCACGCATGTTATCACTTGATGCTATAGTCATCAGGTGATGAGCGTGCATGTGTGAATTCACTCTGAGGGACCCATCTAGGGAAACCAAACTTTGATTTGGCCTTGTGTTTTTAAAACCACAGCTAAAGCAATTTGGTTCAGGGATGAGTTTAATTAGTGCCAGATTTGAGATTCAGCTTCAAAGCTGGAGAAAAATCTTTTTTCCACCCACGATTTTTCGAGTTCACACAGCTCTGTCAAATGAAAATCACTGCACATCTTCAAGTGCCATTGGCGGAGAATAATGAATTAAGCATGATCGCTGATATCCCAGAATATCAGAGAATGGCTTTGAGAACTAATCAGCTCATCCACATGACTATGCTGTTAGCCAAGACTTGTTATTTGACTAATCCTTGTGATCCATATGACGTTCTGTTCATGTTCCAGTGCACAGCAGGTGGGAGAGTGGATTTGTTAAGCTAGGTGGGTTTATCCTTCTTTTATGTGTTCATTCAATTTTATGTTCATTTACTTACTGTACGCATATGGCAGGGGAAGCTGCTAGAGTAATAACTGTTATCCTGCAAACAAGCCAGGGCAAAGAAACAGATGCAAGATCTCTAAAAATTTCTATTGGTTGTTTTGTGATTGAAGACATGAATTCTTCTGCTAGTGCTGAGACTTACTGGAGGGCTGGAGGGTGTTCTTAACCATTTACACAACAGCTCCTGGATGTGGTCCTGTGTACGAAATAACAAAAATATGTATATCACCAGACAAGAATCAGGAATAATTTGTATTGAAGGGCCATCAGAAGTTTAGGAAGAGCCAGGGTGGTGAATGGTTGCTGTTTATGTTGCTTTTGTTGTGCTTTGTTGGACTGTTTTGAGTGAAATGCAAAAGGAAACTTACCTGAAACAGGGAGAATTTGGACTAGGAATGGAGGAGAAATTTGAGTTGGTTCACATGCTAATAGGAACCTCTCTGATTCTCATTTCCCAAAATTCAGCTTTTCTTTTTTAAAAGCCTTTCCCCAAATACAGTCCCCCAACAAAAAGGTTTGTATGAAACTGCATTCTATTAGGAGCAAGTGTGTATAAAAATGTAGATATTAGTGAGACCAGAATTTGAAAATGCATTAGGAAAAATGTCCTGCAAATTATGCCTATATTAGGAGAAATTGTATACAAAAATATGTATATTTGGAGAAATGCTGCTGAATTTTTGTGAGAACTTGTATGACATGGATTGTCTACATTGCCATTCGCCCAAAGACTAGAGGGTAGCAAAGGTTTGGCATTAATCAGAGGAGTGCCCCTTTCTATTGTTTGTGCTCTGTTCAAACCTCCCAAACCAGTTTTTTGCTAATTTAGGATTTCAGTTCTGCCATGGAAATTAGCAGCACTGCTATACGTCATTCTCCAAAACTAAGAACCTGTTAGAAATGAGACAAATTCAATCCTACTAAACAAATGTTTACTTTCATGGCACTACTTTGGATTTCAAATGCTGCTAGGTTATTTCCTTCTTTGCCAGGCTCTGAGACAAAACCAACTTGGGCTGAACCACTCTCCGTATTTGGAGAATGGAGGTGAAAATGTTAATATTCTGGGTATGCCCTCAAATTACTTAGGTGCAGCCATAAAACTGTCTGGTGATCACCAGTTAATGACTGTGAACTATAAGCTTCATAAAAAAATAATAACAGGACATATTAAGGCAGGGATGAGAAACTTGTGTCCGCCCCCCCAATGTTGTTGGACTACAACTCCCATATCAGCCTCAGCCAGCAGAGCCAATGAACAGGGATAATGGGAATTCTAGTCCAACAACAACTGGAGAGCCAAAAGTTCTGCATCCCTGCTGAAATAAAACACTGTTATCCTGGCTTATACATTCAACAAAACAGCTTCCCGCAACCTGTCA
Organism: Zootoca vivipara; assembly: GCF_963506605.1. Classification (NCBI taxonomy): domain Eukaryota; kingdom Metazoa; phylum Chordata; class Lepidosauria; order Squamata; family Lacertidae; genus Zootoca; species Zootoca vivipara. The sequence continues at coordinate 5,809,537 of NC_083286.1, forward strand.
CCCTCCAGATGTTTGAAACTACAACTTCCATAATCTCTGACTATTGGCCATGCTGGCTGTGGCTGATGGGAATTGCAGTCCAAAAACATCTGGAGGCACCAGGCTGGGGAAGACTGCAAAAGAAAGAGAAGCTTAAGGGAAAATAATGTATACTACCGGTATATAGTAATAGTAACAAATGAATGGCTTAGATGATATGCCAAACTGAGTTGCAGAAAAGGAACATCAACTGTAGTAACTGAGTACTGGAAGACCTTCACTCATGTTATGAATATATTTTGACTTGCAATTCTAACATATGTAGTTTCTAGGTTGCAAAAGACAAATGCAAGTTTGACAGTATGTAAACTGATACATATATGAATTATAAGTGAGTCACGCTAATGGCATGTATGCATGTTCCTGAACAGCTTTTCACGTGCAAACTGCATTTTCAGCCCCTCTGTCTTAAGTCATTAATGCAGTGGGGAAGAATATGATGGCTCTCTAGCTAGGATTGCATTTGAACATGCCATGGAAATTATGTCTGGAAAGATCAAGTAAGTGAGGGAAATAATAGAAGTACATCAGACAAAATCCAGACTCGCTAGTTTTTAAAAGGGATTTCAGCCGCCATACAATGAAAATGTGAAATCATTTCTCACCTTGTAAAAGTCAAAGGCAGTCTCTGCATTTTCATTATTGTGTTGAAATCCAAATATTATTCTTCCATTCTCTAACTCATTTTCATCACTGTGTGATCAAACTATAGCCAGGGAAGGAAAGGTTAGGTTTATCAATCAAAGTTTGCTACCAGCATTCTAAATAATTGAACCCTCCGGAAAAACAAGCCTTATGTATTCTTTTGTGTGTGTGTGTTTTTCAATATCTCCATAAAAGTCATTTCAATATGTTTGGTTCTGTGGCAGGAGGTTTTTATGAAGTGTTTATCCTTCCTCATAGTTCTTGACAGAAGAGCTGCTATATACATATAAATATATTTGGCATTTGGGTCTTGGCAAACTTTCCCAAAGAATTTCAAACTTTTTTGCTTAATAATATTTTTGCTTGTGGGATTGCCTTCAATGTATATGACACAATGGCACTTTAAGCACTGAATAAAATGCAGATGTTTAGATCTTGTCTGAACATACAGCAGAATGAAGTAGCAGAAATATGAGGTGGTATACTGGACTGTAAATTTGTACCAATTCAATATTCTGAGTAGGATTTTTCCCCCTCCAAATGCTGTTCCACCTAGAAACTTCCCGCAAGTAGAAAATTAGCACACCAGGGAGAAAATCTCGGACCATTCCCTGGCATGCTTGATTTATTTTCTTGCAAAGAGTTTTTAAAAATGAAAAGTAAGTAGTCAAAATAAACTAAAGCTAAATTAAAGGACCCTCAGAAGAACCCTGATGGGTCAGGAGAAATACCCATCTAGTGCAGCACCGTGTTCTTATATTGACCAACCAGATGCCTCTGGGAAGCCCACAAACAGGTAATGAGTGCAATAATGCTCTCCCCACTTGTACTCGTCAGCAGTGTGGGACGCGGGTGGCGCTGTGGTCTAAACCACGGAGCCTCTTGGGCTTGCCGATCAGAAGGTCGGCAGTTTGAAGCCCGCAACAGGGTGAGCTCCCATCACTCTGTCCCAGCTCCTGCCAACCTAGCAGTTCAAAAAAGCACAACAGTGCAAGTAGATAAATAAGTACCGCTATCAGGAAGGTAAATGGCGTTTCCCTGTGCTCTGGTTTCCATCACGGTGTCCCGTTGCTCCAGAAGCAGTTTAGAAATGCTGGCCACATGACCTGGAAAGCTGTCTGTGGACAAACGCTGGCTCCCTTGGCCTGAAAGCAAGATGAACGGCGCAACCCCATAGTCACCTTTGACTGGACTTAACTGTCCAGAGGTCCTTTACTTTTGTCTTTTTACTTGCCAGCAATTGAGATCCTGGAGGTGATACGAAAAAAACCATCACGGATAGTAGCCTCTGTTAATCTTATCCTCTGTGAATCTGCCTAATCCTCTTTTAAACCTATCCAAGTTGGTGGTCATCAGTACCTCTTGTGTGAGCAAATACCATAGTTGACCAATGCACTGTGTGATGAGGTCCTCTCTTTTGTCCTGAATCTTCCGACGTTCCGCTTTATTGGATGTCCCTGAGATCTAGAATTATGAGAAAGAGAGGTAATCTTCTCTCCATCCACTTTCTCCCTTCCATGCACAACCTTACACTCCTCTGTCACGTCCTTGACATCTTTGCCTTTTCTCTAAAGTAAAGAGCTCCGGATCTTGTGACCTTTCCTCATAGTCCTTCCAAATGGAACTACTTCTAATCCCATAATTTTTATTTGAAGAATGCTAAGTGTGTTTTAAAAACCTAAAAGTGATAGTATCATTATAGCCCCATGCTGTGAAAAGTGCTGGGTAAAATATCACATGCTAATTTCAATAGTTAAAGGCACAGGAGCAGAGCAGACCTATTTTAGGAACAATTGGCAGCCCTACCCAGAGATGCATTCTGTCCCTGCTGCAAGGTCCCTGCAAAATACAGGCCCTCCAACCCTTCTTAGCGGTGGGTGCTTTGCTGTTCTAATGCTGCAGAGAATAAGGCGGCCATTGATCTTGTTGCATGAGCACCAGAGCAACTGGTTTGGGGGCATGAATATTATTTTGCATTCAGTGAAGTCTCCCACATATAAATGATGGAATTTTACCGAGCAAAAGGAAGTTTCTGGCAGGATTATATTTTAAATCCTGACATAGGACACTGCTCATTTAATTTATTTATTGAACTTGCGATCGTCTCAATTTAAAATAGCTTAAAGCCTCCTTGAATCAATGAGCCCGTTGTAGCCATAGGTGTCATAGTCCTTTGAAGCTCATTTTGGTCAGAATTTGTTAACGATTCCTGATAATGCTACACCTAAAGCAAGCAAAAGTCTGCAGCCTGGCGGAAGATGTATTTTCATTTTGTTATACTGGGTTTTATGTAATTATAGCCAGATAGAATAATTCAAAGTCCAAAAGATGACAACAACATTATACTTGCACCGCTTTCCTTCCGAGTGCTCAAAGCATCTTCATATTCATTGGACTTTGTTATCTTTATTACCAACAGGATGCTGTTATCCCCATATTATAATGGGGTACGGCTGAGGTATTATGGACTACCTAAGGATACTTACAGCACAATCTCCAAGCAGTGCGAGATTCCAGTGGTTCCAGACGCTCATCCAGGGTTTGCTTTCCTTGGAATGAGGGACAGCAGAGACTGTCATGTCCTTGTGGCCTTTGGTTTATTTACACATATGTACAACCCAATCCTATGATGGAAGGGCTCACAACATTAACATGTCAAGAAGCTTGTGCTTCTCCCAGAGCCACAGCCTTGGATTCAAGTGGAAATCAAGCATGTTTCTCCCTCTCAGGCTTATGCCTGCTACCTGCCACCTGCTTCTAGCTCAGCTCTCACACATATCAACTCTCCCTTTTGTCCTTCTAACTATCAGCCATGTGAGGGAAGAGGGGTACCTATTTGTCCTCTGGCCCAGAGCCACTTCTTTTGTTACCCTAATGACCCATACTTAGGCCATTACCTGGTTATTCCAACAATTAGATCCCATGCACCCCCGAATCACAACAAGGTTATAGCTACATTGTGCCATTAGTGAGTTCAAAACTGAAATTTATAAACCACTATTCACCACAACGTGGTCCCAAAGGGGTTTGCAGCCCAAAAATAGAACAGCATAACAGTGCAAGCAAAAGTAACACTTAAAAACTGCCTTAATAATAGCAGCAGTGCCCCAGTGCACACAACTGTAGTTATACTGTGTTGTATGCCACTATGGGGTGGTTCCCCCCCCATTATCATTAATACTGAATTCATCCCTAATATTTTCAATCACAGGTTTCCCCCCTATTGGTCCCCATTGCAGCCTCTACAAGGCTGCAAGCTTAATCATCTCAAATCGATCCCAGATCCTCTTAATCCATTCTATTCTACTAGACTATCAATTACTTTCCTATAATTGAGTGCACAAAATTCTTAATACATCAGTTTCATTAGCACTATATAGCTACTTTACTATGTACTCTACTATGTACTTGTAGCTACTTTACTATGTACTCTACTTTACCACCTCATTGATAACATGATGAGGCAGTTTACAGCAGTGTTTCCCAACCAGTGTGCCTCCAGATGTTTTGGGACTACAACTCCCATCATCCCTAGCTAGCAAGACCAGTGGTCAGGAATGATGGGAGTTGTAGTCCCAAAACATCTGGAGGCGCACTGGTTGGGAAACACTGGTTTACAGCATGCATTAGAGATGACCTGCAACCATTCATCATGAAAAAAAGTTTCTTAAATGAAAGCACATTTGTTATTATTAACCAACATAAAATACCCCAGAACTGGTCTTCACATTTGTACTTCTTGCTTTCCCTTCCCACTGATGTCATGCAGAATAGAATAGAATACTTTATTACGGTCAAAGACCAGCTCTTGTAAAAATCCCTTTGGAAGAACAGTTCCAAGGAGCATAACATATATGTGACACTTTGTACAACAATAAAATTGATATTTGTATATGCAATGTGCATAGGAATACATAAAACTTAAGCCTTAAAACTTAATGAGCTGCCACAGAGAACGGGGGGGGGAGGGTCAAATAGCAAAGCCCCACAGCCCCGTAGCAACAGAAGGCGCATTCTGAAGTGCCTGAGCTGTTCGGTTCCATAAAAAACCCAGGAAGTGGTGAGGGGAAAGTAGGGGATTGTAAAAAAAAAAAATGGGGGGGGGAATTGGGCACTACAAATATCTGAGGACTTAAACTGGGGAGAGAAAGTGCATGGGTGTTGTTTTTTAAAAAGACGCAGAGGCTGGCAATCAGTCATAGTATAAAGCCTAGGTTAAAAGGGGCACGACTGCCCTTACTTAAAATGGCCACCGTAGCCTCGCATGTGATACAACGCCCACTAAATTAAAAAGCAAAAACTCCTGCGTGTTAGGGGAAATGATGAACGACTGCCTAATGCTGCCAGGCGTTTATTAATGCAGCCACCGGGAGACGCTTTGGGCTTGGGCTTTGGAGGTGGAATGGCCGTTTTGGCAGTCAGCCTACTCAGTTTTCCCTGGCTCCCCCCCCACTGCTTTGGCTGACTCAGGGTCCTTCCCGCCCCATGGCTATGTGTTTCCCCCCTCCCTTTGTTGTGCCTCATCCCCCCCCCCCCCCGGTTGTGAAAGGTCCTATTCTGTTTGTTTTCCCCTGCTTGGCAATGCTGCCGCCTATTGAAAAAGCTGGGCCTTGTTGCTGCAAAAGGACTGTTTTCAGTTGGTTGCTGTGGAATTTTGTGGTGTCATCTGGCAGCGCAGCTGCTGGAGTCTTCAGAGCTTCTGTTGGTGACATGTAATAGGGGCGCCACTTTTTATGTTTAATCATTATTTTAGGTGTGAAAGGTGTGGTTTTTTTGGGGGGAAATTATGCCAGATCCCTCCCTGATGGGCAAGGTACGTTCTGCCCAAATTTGTTTCAATTCAGTTCAGTGGTTACAGAGAAAGGCTGTTTCATCCACGTGCGCAATGCCTACAATTTTATATATATAGATACTTTGCATGTGTAGAAACAGACCTACACTCTGCAAATCTTTGTGGGATTCCTTTCTTATTTGCCTACAAAGCAATCTATGCAGGTTCCACCCAAGAGCTGTTCGATCTACCCTTATTTTCCATTCATGTGTAGCATGTAGGCATCCCTCTCCCCCCCCCTCTCTAATTGAGCTCATCCTGGGGTGGGGAGCACTGTAGGAAATGTCAGATTGGCTGATACCCAACTTGCAGCTATTGGAAGCCAAAGAGGCTGAAGGCTAGAAATACGTCACTGCAGGCCTCCTGTTTTCAAAAGTTTAAACAACATAAGACAGCAGCACTCAGATCTGCTACATGGCATTAATACTTAACCACCTTTGTCATGCTTGCAAGACATTTAAATATTTCACAGACATTAGGCAAGTATTTCATGTTTACTCAGCAAAAAGAATCTTCCCTCCCTTCTGCATATTAGCAAATGAAAAATGGATGAGTTGTATTGTGCCATGTGGAGGTAGAGTAGAAAGTTTGTGCATGTGGAAAGTAGAAATGGGGGAGAAAATTGATTCAGTTTTCATTGAAAGGTGAACCTACTGAATTATCCCTTTCCAAAGCAATGCACGAACAGAATTGCAGCCATTCCACGGAAAGAAATTTTGGGATATCTTTTCATTATATACACATGATGTAAATGGTGCCAGCTGACACCCAATTATTGCCTTATACCTTGGTGACACTTCACATATTGCCTGTGCAAAAGTATCTTGGTATACCTTTATTTCACACTTATAAGCATGTGTAACAGATACCGTATCACATCTTTCAAATAAGGATAGAGACCTATTTGTTCATATTCCTCCATGTTCTCAGAATTTAACCAGTCCATCCTATTAGATATTTGGCATGCAGCATAATAAAAAAGAAAAGAAAAAGCTTTGCCATTTCCCCATTATCCCATGAATTACACATTGCATTTAATTCAAGGCCTTGTATTGGCCCAGATGAAGCTCATACACACATCTGGTCATCAACCGGCCCTGGTTCACCTCAATGGGGTTTTGCACAGGAGAACCCTTAAGTCAACAGTACCCTGTTCAAACACCCTTTAAAGATATGGGACTGTGTGAGGATGAGGGGACTGTATCGGTTCCAAGGTGCAGCTCATTACAGCCCTTCTATCTCCATCTGTGAGCTCTCCTGCTGCCATCATTGCCCTTTAAAGATGTGGAGGCATGCCACCAAGACGAGACTAAGGAAGAAAAATGCCTTTCTTCTTTTGGCACATTATTCCCCCTCATTTGGTCTTACTTATGTTCTCCTTTTTCCATCCTAATGCCACTTGCTATGATGAGAGTATGATTTAAAACCTTCGGACCCAAAAATATGTTGCTCAGGAGATCCTTGGCTAGGCTTGTTCCTGACAGTTCTTTAAAATTTAAACACATTTGCAATTTGTGGGGAGGGGGGCGTCCGCAGCAGCCTCGTTTTATCAGGGCAGCGGCACTGGTGCAAGCGAGTTTGCCCCCTCCCCACATGCCATTTCTCTAAACAAAACAGCTTATCTTTTTCCCACTCCCCCTGGTCCTCTGCCTTGAGAGATACACGGTATACATCACCACCTGATTTTCATTATAGGGGGGCTAAAGTAAAGGTAAAGGGACCCCTGACCATTAGGTCCAGTCGTGACCGACTCTGGGGTTGCGCGCTCATCTCGCATGAATGGCCGAGGGAGCCGGCGTACAGCTTCCAGGTCATGTGGCCAGCATGACAAAGCCGCTTCTGGCAAACCAGAGCAGCACATGGAAACGCCGTTTACCTTCCCGCCAGAGTGGTCTCTATTTATCTACTTGCACTTTTGATGTGCTTTCGAACTGCTAGGTGGGCAGGAGCTGGGACCGAGCAACGGGAGCTCATCCCGTCACAGGGATTCGAACCGCCGACCTTCTGATCAGCAAGCCCTAGGCTCAGTGGTTTAACCACAGCGCCACCTGGGTCCCTTTATAGGGGGGGGGCTATTGGGTTGTTTTTGGTTTTATTATGTATTTTGTGTTTTTATATTGTGTTTTTATGTTGTAACTGTCCTGAGACCTGCAGGTATAAGGTGGTATACAAATCAATAATAATTAAATTATGGGAGCTCGCATAGGAGGAAAGCATTAATACCCTGCCCCAGTAAATTCGAGCCCCTGCCACTAGTATGAAGTGTAGCCAATACAAAGCTTTCCAACGCAGAGATTTGGTATAATTCTCATCTGTTCATGTACATCTGATCACAGTTCTCTCACATCATGTTTGATTCACCCATTTGTGTTAAAATAAAATAAGATCTGTGGCTCTTCTAAACCTTTCACTAGGAGCTGAAACTTCCAGTGCAATTTTATGCATATCTACGTAGAAATAAGCCCCATTAAGTTACCTGGAAGACATACTCCCAAGTATCGCTATATAGGATCACAGCCTTAGCCCATATTTCCTGCTGTGTTCCTTTGTATAACATATTGCTTTTAAAAAAATAATCTGTGTTTTTAAAGTGAAATCCAGTCTAATTCCATATAATTTGCTTGTCTATGGTTCCAGTACTGACTTCACTAATGATGAGCTAAAAGGTTTCTCCAACTTTCTTCAACAGGGATAGCCAATGTCGTGCCTTCCAAATGTTGTTGGACTACAAATCCCATCACCCCAACCCCTGGTCATGTTGGTTGGGGCTTAAAGAAACAGGAGGGCACCATTTTATCTACCTCTGGGAGATTTCCATATCACTGTTCTCCATAGCTGCCAAGTTTTCACTTTTCTCGCGAGGAAGCCTATTCAGCATAAGGGAAAATCCCTGTAAAAAAGGGATAACTTGGCAGCTATGCTGTTCTCTTTTTGCTTAAAATTTCCAGTAGAGCAAAACCTTTCCCCCCTTAAACTGTGTTCGTTTTCTGTTCTTTTCTTTCCCCTTTCCAGAATAGTCCTCTTACCAGGGGGGGGGGGGACCAGACAGAGCATGAGACTCAGAGAGAGTGCAAGATCTGACAATATGAGTGCATATATGAGCTATTAAATATAATCATCTAAAAAAGAGCTTTCGCGATATGTCTTCTCTTCATTTTGGTGGAATAGTATTTCACAAAATACATTCTGAATTAAGATACTGGTGTGTATTTAGCTTGGTTAAATATTTAATCAAATGTCATCCAGATATTATTTCTGCTCCTACAAATTTCCATAACCCCCTTGTAGATTTTGCTTATTTTATCATTTCTGTTGACTTTGGGGAGGTTTAAGAATATCACATGGTTTCAGTCTAATTGTCGGTTCCTTGCAAGACTTTCCCCCTCCCTTTGTGAGTGGAATCATATAGGGGAGCATTGTTTCCTTACAAGTACTTGCCAGTTGAGGACAGTCCATCCAGTTTCTTACGGTACTTGTGCTTTGACCACTCTAGTGGTTCATACACCCAAAGAAGAAGAAGAAGAGAAGAAGAAGAAGAGTTTGGATTTGATATCCCGCTTTATCACTACCCTAAGGAGTCTCAAAGTGGCTAACATTCTCCTTTCCCTTCCTCCCCCACAACAAACACTCTGTGAGGTGAGTGGGGCTGAGAGACTTCAAAGAAGTGTGACTAGCCCAAGGTCATCCAGCAGCTGCATGTGGAGGAGTGGGGACGCGAACCCGGTTCCCCAGATTACGAGTCTACTGCTCTTAACCACCACACCACACTGGCTCCTTACTGAAGGAAACTTACTGAATCTCACACAAGATCCTGTGAATGGCAGGGTGTGCTTTGAAACTAGATGTCCCTCCTTATGAAAGCTGATATGCAGGTCGGCCTGTATTCCCATTATAAGTTACACTGCTGCAATGAATTGCACCACTTTTTGGCTTAAACTATTAAATGCAGAACATGGTGCCAGTGGGGACTTCTTTTCTCAAGCTCTCCATTCAAGTGACAGTGGAATAGTGAGGAGATAAACCTCTCCACCCCATGTGTTGTCTTCCACTAAGAATCAAGCTTCCTCAACCCACCACACCTCTCATTACTAAAGGAAAAACAAGAGACATAGCTTTATTGAGTGAGCACCTCGTTTGTCACCAAGTAAATAATAGGATGCATGAATTCACTTTCAGAGTCATGTTTGATGTCATACCAGTCTATGTGTTCAATTGCTTTTATTCATTGTTGCTGAGTTTTTGTGCTGTGTTTTCTCTTTTTCTGTTTTCAATTTGTATTTTAATATTTCATTGCTATTTTAAGCCATCTTGACTATAGGTTGGCATATAGGTTGGCTGGTGATGAGTAAACAAATCAGCCAACAATCCCCCATGCCAAATTCTGCTTTAAAACCCAAACCATAGTATGAGATTCCAATCATGATTGCAAATGATGGTTTACAGCAGTGACTCCCAAACTTCGGTTTCCAGTTCTTTTCAGACTACAATTCCCATAATCCCTGACCACTAATCTTGCTAGCTAGGGGTTATGGGAGTTTTAGTCCAAAAACAGCTGGAGACTCAAGTTTGGGAAATGCTGGTTTACAGGTTTTGGTCTTTTTCATTTTATACATACATACATACATACATACATACATACATACATACATACATAATTTCATTTGTATGCCACCTTTCCATAGTTCAAACCTTGCTCAAGGTGGCTCACAGCATGAAAAAAATACATACAGTGGTACCTCGACAACCAAACGATTCGACTTGCGAAGGTTTCGAATTCCGAAGCCGACAACCTTGGAAGTCTTTTCGCCACGCACGCCCTGCGCACGTGGTTGGTGCATGCGCAGAAGTGGCACTTCGACAACTGAAGACCTCAACTTACGAAGACGACCGCGGAACAGATCGTCTTCGTAAGCCGAGGTACCACTGTAACTACTACAACATAACAAAGGTAGTCATAAACAATAAATAAAACATTAAAAAATACACAACCAAACTGAACAATTTCCACGTATATCGCAAACAAGATCTAAAATCAAGATACAAAAAACCAACAGCAACAACTGCAGCAGCTATGTTTCAAACAGCACCCCAGCCCCTCAGTTCATATGCTCACTGCTTCTCCCAACCTAGTGCCTTCCAGAAGTTTTGAACTACAACTCCCATCATCCCAGGATACTTGCTTGATGTACTAAGGAAGTAACATTCGCTTCTTTTTGTGTTTCATGAATCATTCTGTTTTGAAACTCATAAATATATATTTAACAAAACTTGCAAAGTGATGAAACATTGAAAAGGAGGGGGAAACTGATGGCGTTCATCCTGATGATCATGCACCTTGATGGCGTTCATCTTTCCAATTGGGGAAATGATGTTTGGTTGGCCGGTATCATGGAGGGCATCGAGTATTGGTTGCAGGTGTGAGGGTGTTGGCGGCGAGCCGTTTGGATAGAATGGTGGTTGGGCATTGGTAAAACCTGGTTTATGGAGGGGAGGTTGTGGCAGTCACCTGCCCCTCCTCTTTGAGGGTATTCCGTTAAAGGGATCCGGGTGTGTGGATCTTGTCCAAAGCCCGGGTAGCAGCTAGGGCCATGCTACGACCCCATCGGGGACCCTGGGGGAGCTAGCAGTTGATGTACATCAACAGGGCTCCCCATACTGGTGGTTGAACCCTTACGAGACTACCTGCATGGCGGGCAGGAGTCAGATATAGTCGGTTCAGTTCCAATGCCTAAGCCAATACCGCTCACATCTGTAACCAATAAAGTTGTGGCCTTAATTATCCCATTAACCCAAAATATTGGTGTCTGTGTGTTTTATTATCCAAGAAATGGGGGAGGGCCCGGGGCCTTGCCATGCAAGCAAATAAATATCTCACCAATCGATGCTTGCCTGATGTACTAAGGAAGCAACATTCGCTTCTTTCTGTGTTTCATGAATCATTCTGTTTTCTTCTGTTTTGAAACACATAAATATATATTTAACAAAACTTGCAAAGTGACAAAACATTGAAAAGGAGGGGGAAACAACATCTTTAGCAGGAGCATTTGCTTGAAGATATCTTTTAAGATTAGAAACTTTATGTGGTGCAACAGTAATATATCGGGGAAACTGTTAATTGTTCCATCTGTTAGGTAGTCTTAAAGAGCCACTGCTAATATATGCCAACATTTCTGGCACAGTTGTGAAATCACTCTAGGAGATATGCGCTGTTTGTCACTTTAAAGCTCAAGGTAAGTACGGGGGAGGGGTGTAAACCACCCCCTCAACGACAGGGAAAGCATTCAGAAATGAAATACATATTTTAAACATTTGAATAATTTTTCTTATGACAAAGAGGAATATGGTGTTAGCACTGAACACTAACATCTGCTACTTCTACAGAAAGAGAAGAGATTCAAAGCAGGCTAGCTTGTTATCTTGAAAACTGGATTTCAGTGTCTGAATCATTGTTTTGGAGAAGAGATGTCATCCTGGTACGTTTGGTGTCCCCACCCCTTCCTGGAATATTTTTTCCCTTGGATAGGCTTTAATTGTGGTATTTTTAATTGTTTGCCTGAGGTGGTTCAGCTAATTTTTTTTAGTTTCCTTCCCCCTTGCTCCACTTTTGGCAGACAGTGTGGATGTGGAAAAGCACCAGCAGTAACGTAAAAGGACTTTTTTTAAAATGAGGTGACCAGAAAGAACTGTTTTGGTTGAAATGGGAGATGGCGCCATACTTCCAAGGCTGGGAAGCACAAATATATGGTTTTGGTACTGAGGCTGAATACGTGCATTCATGTGCTTTCCCCCAAATAATCTTGGGAACTATAGTTTGGTCCTCGCAGAGCAGCAGTTCCCAGCAGGCCTCCCCCCACCCCCCAAGTGTCCGAGGGCAGTGGAACAACTAAGAGGGAACCCTCTGCTGATCTTAGCACCCAAGAGGGCCGGTAGGGAAGGAGATGGTCTTTCAGCTATTCAGGGCCTGAGTCATTGGGGTTTAAAACACTAATGTGAACACCTTGAATTGGGCCCAGAAATGAACGGGCAAACCTGCACAGCTGTTCTAAAGCAGATCTGCCCGTGCCAGTCACCAGGGGCATCACACAGAAAGAACTATATAAAACCATCCCCTCTGTACTGGCCTTAATAGCAAGTATATTGTGCCAATAAAGTCATTCCTACAATAAAGCTGTGGCCTGTTTAATTCTAGCTATTTGTGTCCATCTCTTTATTTTCTCCCTCTGCGTCTCTATTTTCTTTTCTCACTGAAGCGCTGGCAGGACAAGTACAACACTCAATGACGTTGTGCATCTTCAGAACAGACCACAGTATAGAATATGAATTTGCTGACGCAAAGGCACAGGACAGGCAGAAGTTTGGCACTTAAGTTTGAATTGGGACTTTGGGGGTTGGCATAACCTACTTTAAGAATACAGTCTGTTACAGTCTTTGTGTGAAGCACATTCAAATACAGGGCGGCGGGTGGCACTGTGGGTTAAACCACAGAGCCTAGGGCTTGCTGATCAGAAGGTCGGCGGTTTGAATCCCCGTGACGGGGTGAGCTCCCGTTGCTTGGTCCCAGCTCCTGCCAACCTACCTACCGTAGCAGTTCAAAAGCACGTCAATGTGCAAGTAGATAAATAGGTACTGCTACAGCAGGAAAGTAAACAGTGTTTCCGTGTGCTGCTGTGGTTCGCCAGAAGCTGCTTTGTCATGCTGGCCACATGACCTGGAAGCTGTACGCCGGCTCCCTCAGCCAATAATGCGAGATGAACGCCACAACCACAGAGTCGGTCACGGGTCCCTTTACCTTTACATTCAAATACATGAACTAAAAAAAACAAACCAGAATGGACAGGATTCGTCTAACCAATCCTCTTGGCGAAAGCCCTGCACAAGGACTTCTGCTTGAACAATGGGGTCTTCATTCTACACCCACATGCCCCTCACACCCCTGGAATTGGTTTTGGGGTGGGGGTGGGAGAACTCCCAGAGCATCACATGGCAGAGGTGAAACTGGATCGTTCAATCTGGAAAGCTGAACAAATGGAGTGACTAGTAGAGTGTGGCATTGACTTCTACCCAGATACTCATGCTGAAAGTAGATGAACCTAGGTTTACTAAAATGATCCTTGTTATGTACTACATTGAGGGAAAATGTATGATTCAGAGCTGACAAAGGCCTGGTAATGCTTCAGAGCAGATATGGGGTTTCCAAATAGGTAATGTTTTTCGTATATTGTATGTGGGGAAAACTAAATGTGTAGCTGCCTATCCCATTGAATGGAATGGTAAAGCCCTCGTGAGACTTCAGGAAAGCAAATTATGAATATCAGAACATAATGTACACAATTCAGAAGATCACACTCATGCCATGAGGGTATCCACGCTGGACATTTAGTGTGGAATCTCCATGTTTTGTGACTCGCTCAGTTTTCACAGGACATAATGCCTTCATCAAATCATTAACTTCCAGCATTTTCCCTGTTGTTCTTTCTCAGACCACAGAAAGTCCCTTTTCAGGAGAACTGAAGAGCAGCACAATCTCCACATGTTTAAATGCCTTTAGAGCTATTCTTCAGTCTTTTTAAAATGGTGGGCAGTGACTATCAAGAAGGTGAAGCTGCCACACCTCAGCACACATCCATTATAATGGCTGTGGTGAGCACCATTCCATAACCAAACTTGTTTCTGATTTATTAACTGACCTTTTAATTATCACTGATATGCTTTCCCAACCTCTCTCTCTATATATATTTGGATCTTTATAGAAATCAGTGGTAAAGCTAAAGTCGTAATGTTTTGGCCTTATTGCAGAATAGTGTTGCAGCTCCATAAAACCATAATAAATTAACATTATATCATTATGGTGCTGGTGTTTTATACTTTCCCTTTCTCCTGGTATGCCCCGCGGAGGACCTTAAGGTCCACAAACAACAATATTCTGGAGATCCCGACCCATAAGGTGGCTAGATTGGCCTCTACTAGGGCCAGGGCCTTTTCAGTATTGGCCCCAACTTGGTGGAACGCTCTTTCACAGGAGACCAGGGCCCTGCGGGATTTATCATCTTTCCGCAGGGCCTGCAAGACAGAGCTGTTCCGCCTGGCCTTTGGGTTGGACTTAGTCTGACCCCTGTGTTTTCCTCCTTCACGGCTTGGATTCATGGACTACTTAAAATGAGGCTGCACTTTAAAATTTTAATATTGTATTTTAATCTGTATTTTAATTAATTGCTTTTTATGTTTTATTGTAATTTTATTGGTGTGAGCCACCCTAAGCCCGGTTTCGACTGGGGAGGGTGGGGTATAAATAATAATAATTTATTATTATTATTATTATTATTATTATTATTATTATTATTACAAGTGCTTTAGTAATAATTAAAATAATGTTGTTGGGTTTTTTATTTGTTTGTTTTTTTAAAAGAAACCACAACGTTATATAGTGCATTTGTGCTGAGCTTCAAATGACCCCACGTGCAGGAGCTATGTGCATGCATAGATTTCCATACTCTTTGGAAATCCTGTTGTAATTTTGCTTGTTGGTCACAGTGGAGGAGCCAGAATTAGTTAGAACTAGAACCCATGGCACTAGCAATGAAACTTTCAGACTGATGGTACCAGCCCCTACGTACCTTTACAATTTAGGAGTTTAACAAGTTATCTGGATGCTCCATGGAGGCATCAGGTCCTTAAGCACAGACTTTCCAGGTAAAGCCAGCTATTATTGCAAACCATACCTGAATCTAGAATTAACTCTATCAGTAATTGTAAGGGATAATAACTCCAGGGATTGAATTGATGATGGAATCTTGTAAGTTTTGCATGGGATACTCTTGAAATCTTTGTTCAAGAAGTGAACAGCAACATTGTAGGTCTAAATTCTATTACTGTTATATTGTTTCTAATACATTTTCCAGCAACATAATGTCTCTGTACCACTAAACAACACCTACTTGCAAGCGGAAAGGGAACAAAAGCTCATAAAACTGCAATAAAATATTTATTTCTCTTCAGCAATAGGATTAATTTTATCACAGTAGATTTATGACCCTGGAAATTCTTTGCCGGATATTTAATATATCAAAAAAGCAGAACAAGGAGACCATGTTAGAAAATGGTTTGAGAAACTTGTGATTTACTAGAAAGAACAGATTTAGGTGGAGGGCTTTTTTTTCCAGAGGACTTAATAAAATAGTGACAAAATTGAATTAGCTTGGCATAAAGTTTAATTGCCTGACAAAAATTTGATACTTCTATTGTGTTACTGTTTATGTACAGCATATATCATACTGAGCTTTTCTGCTATGAACAAGAGTAAAATGGAAGAAGCTTCAACTTTATCAACTAGAGAAAGTTTACTTGTTCAGGTACTGCAGCAGACATGCTTTCCTTTGAGATTTGACCAAGCCAGCCTCACAAAAGCACAACAGGGGAGCAATGTCAGTTTCTCTCATTTTTCAGTTTTTCCATTATTAAGTTCATTTCTGCATCAGTCCTCATGAAAATTCATCAGCATTTTAGTATGAATTTCTCCTGGTATACACACTTTTGCATTGAATGTCCTCTAATATAATGCGTTTGATATGTTATTTGGACAAATATATGTGTTTTTATGCACATTTTCTCATAATCTACACATTTTGGTACACATTGGTTGAAGATCTCCTTAACAAAATTAAATTAGACCTCTGAAATCCCAAAGCTCATTTCAGAGGGATTCTACTGTATTTGATGAAGAATAAGAGTTTGGATTTGATATCCCGCTTTATCACTACCCTAAGGAGTCTCAAAGCAGCTAACATTCTCCTTTCCCTTCCTCCCCCACAACAAACACTCTGTGAGGTGAGTGGGGCTGAGAGGCTTCAGATAAGTGTGACTAGTCCAAGGTCACCCAGCAGCTGCATGTGGAGGAGCAGAGACGCGAACCCGGTTCCCCAGATTAGGAGTCTACCGCTCTTAACCACTACACCAGTGTTTCTCAACCAGTGTGCCTCCAGATGTTTTGGGACTACAACTCCCATCATTCCTGACCACCGGACTTGCTAGCTAGGGATTATGGGAGTTGTAGTCCCAAAACATCTGGAGGCACACTGGTTGAGAAACACTGCACTACACCACACTGGGACAACTCTCCTGCTTTTCCCTCCTTTCTCTTTCATTTGTTTCAGCCTTACTATTCCTGTCCTTAAGAAACTACCATGATCGCACAAGTACTTCTGTGGGGAACATACCACTTTGCGCGCATGCACACACACACTAAATAAATCCGCCTCTTCTGCTGTGCCTTTAAAAACAACCTGATATTCAAGAATCTGCAGGTGAAGCTTTTTGACTGCATGGAGGTAAACACCATCACCCATTAAAGATTTCACAGTTCTTATGGGGTTCTTCTGTGGCATGTTGCAGATCTCTTGCTCTTTCTAAACCAAAAAAATAGAAATAAAAAGTGTTTTAAAATTGGATTAAAGGGCAGCGGGCACACAGTGGAGGTAAGGCCCCACCTTACCTTTAGCTGATATTCCTGCATTACAGGGGGTGGACTAGATGGCCCTTGGTGTCTCTTCCAACTCTAAGATTCAGTGATTCTACTATTCTGCCACCACTTTGTCTGGAACTACAACAACTGCAGAATCAAGGTCACTTCAAAGGCAAGGAACTTTATCCTAAAAGTGTGCTGCTAATTGGTCACAGTGTTCTAGAGCAGTGTTTCTCAACCAGTGTGCCTCCAGATGTTTTGGGACTACAACTCCCATCATCCCTAGCTAGCAAGACCAGTGGTCAGGAATGATGGGAGTTGTAGTCCCAAAACATCTGGAGGCACACTGGTTGAGAAACACTGTTCTAGAGGTCTCTACTCCATAGTGGAAGTCAGCAGCTGGCAGGCCTTCCAAAATAACTCTGCCAGCCGGCTAATAGAGGATGCAATGCAAGCTGCAAAATGAACCTTCTTCACAACTCACACTGCCGCACATTCCACGAATGGTCATGTGCTCTGTCCACTGTTTGGTCAGCTTCAGCACTAGACTAGAGCAGCGTCTCTATGCTCTAGTCCTCATCTGCCTTGCTTTATTGCCCAAAGCACCCCATAATACCAAGGAGCCCCTCAGGCTCTACAGTGTTGCAGAACCTGCTCGGGAGAGATTGTGTCAGCTGCCCATTTTATCACGTCATTCTCTAGTGAGACGAGTTTCAACAGGCCCGTCACGTTTCTCTACTAGATAATCCCTCAGAGCATTCAGGAACACATCAGGACCCACCAGTCTCCAGGACAGGCCATCCAAATAGGCCTACCACCCTTTCAGGAATCTACAACAGAATCTACCTTACAAGAATTTGCAATTATGCAATTATAAAACACAACCATTCCAAATCCAACAGAACTGTCTAAATTGTATGCATATGGATGAATTTGTGTGTGTGTGTGCGTGAAAGGAGGGACATGTCAGAGTTCTTAAACTGATCATTACCAGTGAGAATTGCAGCTTTGTAATTTTCATCTGATTAAAGCCTTTGCAGGTCAAGGTTCTTCCGAAGATAGATACTTATGACATATTTATTTGTCTAATTCCCATAATTATTACATTATATTGAGCAAATTAGGAACACGCAGCAAGAGGGGATTGGATTAGAGAAGCCTTAAAAGCTTTACTGTTTCTTCATATCATTATTGGAGAAAGCATGTTTAATTAGCATAAAATGCATTTGTAACAATTAAACAAAGCCGAGGGCAACAAATTAACCTTTGTTAATTTAAAATTAACTTTTTAATTTTAGGGTACTATCATCCCACCAGAAAGCAACATTTGATTTAAACAGAAGTCTTCTGATATGGTTACAATACAAGATGCCCTTCCCCCTTGTAGATAGACATACCCTGTTTCTCATATTTTAAGACATACCCATAAAATAAGCCATAGCAGGATTTTAAGCATTCAAGGAATATAAGCCATACCCCGAAAATAAGACATAGTGATAGGCGCAGCAGCAATGCCAGCCGTGGCAGGAGGAGGAGGAAAAAAATAAGACATCCCTTGAAAATAAGCCATAGTGGTTTTTTTTGAGGAAAAAATAAATATAAGACATGTCTTATAATATGAGAAACACGGTAAATGAAGCTAATGAGTTTCTTTCATTCCTTGGGCAAATACATATTCCCCCCAGTGGAATTGCACAAGAGAAGAATCTGATGTTGTTTTTCTGAACAGACATATAAATGATTTCCTCTTGGCAAATAAGAGGCAGTCCATTCTTTTTAAAGAAGCACTTATAAATATGTGACTTTGCTTGTTAGACATTTTGCCGAGCTGGATGAAAAAGGAAACAAATAACACTTAAGTAGTTGCTCTATTTTCTAATTCCACATCATGAACCTCAATTCAAAAGGGTTAAGAGCCCATTAAATTCTCTTCTTAGTCTATAAGATTCTTTGCCAAACCTCTTCAGTGTTTCAGAGAAAAAAAAATGTCTCGAAGGTTAGGCACAAAGAATTATTGTACTTCTCAAACATCCTTGACTTCTATCTTGAAACATAGGGCCATTTTAATTATCTATGGATGAAAGTCACCTCCATTACATTTGAGGTGTTTTCTTATCATGTACATCTTAGAGATCCACTAGATACTAGCTCTATGATTGCTGTTTAAGAGTTGCCCCTCTCAAAAAGGCAAGCTTTCCCATTCTCCTTTATTACAATGTTTCTCCATGAAGATTTTAAGGAATGAAGCAAGCATGGAAGAAAAGGAAAAAAGTTGAGGATGTGATCATTTCAAGATGGACAAGAGGCCTCTGTGCATCTTATTTGTAAGAACATCCAGCCTTGCTAGGTCAGACCACAGGTCAATTTAGTTCTGCCACTGGTGGGCCACTGCAGGAAGAACAGGATGCCTGGTTATGATGGCCTTTGGCCTGATCTAGCAGCGCTCATCTCATGTTCTTAGCAATGATCCTAGATGCTGGGAGTATTTTGTTACTAAATAGCTGTGAGTCAGAAATCCTTGTTGATATGCTGGAAATCACTTACAGATCTATCAGTACATTGCAATTGACCTTCTGCACACCATGCAATACAGCAACAGCTGCCTAGGAGTGGAATCACGTGAGTGTGGTGTTACTCGCACCTGCACAAGAGCATGCCACAGTCCATGGAACTGCAATCTAGAAGAAGTAGCCGTGTTGCACTGTCACCCTAGTCCTTCCAGCACAGGACTTTCATCAGGACAGCCAAAGCTACAATCAGGCACAATATGGACCTTGATCATTTGTGTCATCCCAAAATGTTGTGCTCAGTATTGACCCACTCAAACACCTTCCCCAGGAGGGTTTGTACAAGCTGGCCAATACGATAGGTGGAACAACCCACTGGGTCCAATGAAGACTTCTCTACAAGTGACCACAAGGCCATGTCCTCCAAGATGATGATGATGATAATATTTTATTTTTACCCCACCCTTCCCGGTTTAAAAACCGGGCTCACGGTGGCTAACAGCAAATATAAAACATTGATTAAAATGTGACTTAAAAACAGCATAAAATACAACATAAAATACAACATAAAATGCAGCATCAATATCAAGAAAATTCAGGGGTCATTTTGGAGAAGAAGAAAAAAACCCAGTCAGTAGACATCAAATGACCACCAGGGCTAACTGGCCAAGTTGGTCCTACTAGGGCCAGCAAGGAGACCAGGGAAGAATTTAAATGTGGGGTCCCAGAAAGGGTTTTTTTTCATAGAAGAGGAAAGGGAAAAGGGAATAGAGGATCAGACCAGATCCTTTCCAGCCCCATGCCCTGTGGGCCAACTGTAACAAGTAGTTGGCCTGCTCACTTGTCAATCACCTGGCATCATCAGATGACGACGTCAAAGGAGGTCCTTTGAACCTGCGCTGTCAGCACTCATTACCAGGGGTGTGAACCCTCAAAGGGACTTGCTGAAGTTTGCTTGCATGTACACTTTGAACTTAAACTGCACCTGCAAATGGACGAGATGGGGCTTGCAGTGAGACCCTATGAAAGAGGGGTAAGCTAAATAAGCAGCCCTTCAGCAGGGGCATAGTGTGTGAGACCCAGAGGGACTAGAGCCCTGGGCACATGATTTCGAAGGAGCACGAACCAGGCTCCCCCACATAGTAATCCCCATCCCACCCTGCCTGCCATCGGGGGTCTCTGAACCCCAGAGCCTGGTCTTAGCGCTGAATCCCTGGCCCCCTCCTTGAATGGCCACTTGGGCAGTGTTGGGGGATGCGCCTGCCAAGGGCTGCGTCAGCTGGCTGGGCTTCCTTTTGCATGGGGTATGTGTGTGAAGCATGGCCCCATGAACCCTCCATGCCCTATGCCTGCCGAGCAGTGTTGGCAGTAAGGGCTGGGCTGGCACGGTGGGTGTTGTTCACCCTCCACATCCTGCCCCTGGTGGGCACATGTGCACTGGCAAAGGACACAACACAGCTGGCCCCAGCCCCCGTTCAACAAGTTTTCCTTCTACATGCAACATGTAAAGAGGGCCTGAGTCATGTCTTAAAATGAAATGAGTAATGCAGGTGGCTGTTGTGTTGGTGACTTACAGAGATCACAGAGCCTTTGCTTGTTCCAAAATCACATCTATAGACAAATGCTGGGGACCAGTATGAGCTGAGAACACATTCAAAGGAGCTGAATATCAAGCAGTAGCCCATCCAATCCTACAGGCTCCTCTTCCCACTACAGAGAAACTATGCAGAAACTATCCTGATTTGTGTAAGCCTGGTGTGCAAATAGTGGGTTGTTGAAACTGCACCAGGTTTTATTGTACTAACAAATCTAATATAGCCCCTGAAATAAAGAAAATAAGAAGCTGAATAATTCTTCTGAGCAAGAGACACACAGCAAAAATGCAGAATTGTAATAGATGGAGCCATATGAAAGCGGAATTTCAACCAGGAGCCTTCAGAGTCAGGAAGCAATGGCAGGATTGAGAGCATGGCTGAATGCCTTGAATTAGGACTCATTAGGCTTGCTCTTAGTATTATGGAAGAAAGTAGTGCTTTGAAGTAAAATAAGAAAGGACTGCAGGGTAGGACTGTAAACTGTGTGATAGCAAAACCAGATCCATTTCAGACACAGAGAGAAAGAGGAGGATGTGGCAGGAAAATGTGTATTCAGTGCTAAGATTGCTGTTGGAAAAAGTAACAAATGTCAAAATCAATTTTAAATTTGCAACCTACATCATGCAGAATGGAAGCTTTTTTTTCTTAAAAATACAACAGCCCAGTATGCATCTTTGAAGCTGCGAATATCTGCAACATTGCTGTAGATGTTGCCTTGCAAATAACTTCAGAGGGTGTGAAAGTAAACAAACACAAATATTAATTAAATTAATTACTGCATGGATGCTCGTTGGTGTTATAATTATAAGTAAGGAGCTGAATTATAAGCTAGTATATTACATGTGTGTGTGTATACGAAGTATGCAATAGAAGCAGGCCTGCAGTGAGGAAGGCATATTTTATGTATTTCAATCAACTAGCAAATACATTCCACTATTAAACAGAGTTCATTTCCTTACAGTAATTTTGCCTGGTATAGAATTCCTGCACCAGAAATGTCACGAGCAGAATATACAAAATAGCAATTCCAGTTTTCTGCCACTTGGCAGTCCTACAATGAATTCTGGAATGAATAATCTGCCATGGATTCTGTTTACTTCTGCTATGTTTGTGGTCTGTGCACTGTGCAAGACAAGGAAACTGTAAACATAAGTTTTACAGTGTCATTATCATCGTTCCCTGCTCAATGTTTAGTGAATCCAGGAATCCAATGAATTCTTATGAGTTTCATCAGAAAACTAAGCCTGATATTAGTTATGGGCCTATCTTGCACTCGGTTGTTTCTGAAGTCATCTAAAATGAAAATCTCTAGTTTCTCAAGGGTGCTGCCACGTTGGGCACAATCCAGAGAAAGCTACATAAGCCTGATGTCATAGTTCAGTGCTCATATTTTGAGGCTTGGTCACTCTGCATTCTACCCATTATTCAGCATTGTGTACATACATATTTTCAGCGCTATTTTTCTAGAAAAAGAGGTGCTGGAATTCCCAATGATCACCTCCTTTGTTCTCTTATAATGGCAATGGCGCCCTACTTGAGAGGTGCCGGAACTGAGTTCCGTCAAGCTTTGGTTGAAAAAAAAGCCATGCATATTTCCACCTGCTGTACCTAACCCCTAATTTTTTCATACGCCATTCCTTGATATTCATTTCATTAGTAGTTTGTTTAAATTGCTGACTTCTTTTCTTTTTGAGCACAATTCAAAAAGGGCCTTCTCGGTAGTGGCACCCACCCTGTGGAATGCCCTCCCACTAGAGGTCAAAGAGAACAACAATTACCAGACCTTTAGAAGGCATCTCAAGGCAGCCCTGTTTAGGGAAGCTTTTAATGTTTGATGGATTTCTGTATTTTAATGTTTGATGGATTTCTGTATTTTAGAATTTCTGTTTTGTTGGAAGCCGCCCAGAGTGGCTGGGGGAACCCGGCCAGATGGGCGGGGTATAAATAATAAATTATTATTATTATTATTATTATTTTTAGATTTCTTTCTTTGATTGGTTTCCCTTTTCTCCCACAGTCTGTGGTACTAGCAGAGCTGATTTAGCAACTGCCTCATAGTAGCAGCAACTGTCTTTTCCCATTCAGGAGAAGAAAATGGCAGCTGATAACCCCAAACCCGTTGCCAACATCCAGTGCATTCTGGGAAAATAAAATGGTGAACACCAGAAGGCGGCTGCTGAAATCATTCAATATTCTCAGTGGAGAGAGGTTACATTAAGTAATATGTTTGAATGTTGAATGTGTATGTCTAGAGACAATGGATAAAACAAACACATTTGGATGTGCTGCTGGATAAGTGTTTAATTGTTATTGTATTTGTATAAAAACCAATTAAAAATCATTTTTAAAAAGTAAGCCACCCCCTTTTCAATTAGTGGCAGATGGGTTCAAGTGGGATGATTTGAGAGCCAGCATTGTTAAGGGTTGGTCAGAGATCAAATCCCCACTCGGCCATGGAACACACAGTGTGCTTTAGGCCCCACACAGATGCCAGTCAAGCTCTTAGGATTGTGTGACGGGGTGAACTATATATGCCTTCTTTTTTTAAAAAAAAAATTATTAAGGATTTTCTTGGTTTACAAAGGTAATGCAGTGTCTCATAATTTCTCCATTGTTACACATCAATCTTGCTTGTTGAGACATTGGGAAGAAGGGGGGGGGAGAGGTGGGCGGGATGGGGGAGTGGGTGGGGTGGGGTGCCTATGTTTCTGTTTTTCTTGATATATGCAGGGGTTCAGGGTCAGCGTTGTTTGTGCGGGTTCTCTGTTGTTTGCTCGTGTTCCTTCGTTGGTGAGAGGTCGGGGATTGGCGTAGGGTGCGATTATTCATTTGTGGATGGCTGTGGTGGTCTTTGGTTTCTTGCGTGAGTGGGGTGGGTGGGTGCTTTTTATTAGTTTAACCATATTGATTTGTATGCTGACGGTGGGTTTTTGTCATTGTCTTGTTGGGCTGTGTAAGTGATGAAGGGGAACCATATTGGGGTGAAGGTGTCTTCTTCTGTTTGTCCCCGTGTCATTTTCAGCTTGCTGGTTAGTTTTTCTAGTAGGGCTGTTTCCCATACTGCTTGATACCAATGGTCCATGTTTACTCCTGACAGGTCTTTCCAGTGTCTGGTTATGATGTTTCTGGTTGCTGACAGTAGGTAGGTTATGAGTTCTTTGTATTCTGCGTGGGCGTTGTTGTCTTGGAAGATGTTTAATAAGGCCAGTTCTGGGGTGATTTCTAGCACTTGCTTTGTTATCTTACAAATTTCTCATATGGTTATGCCTTCTTGAGCTCCTTGGAGGAACAGAGAGATACAAATATAATAAACAAGTATATTAAGTGAACCAATTCTTTCCTAGTTTATGAACATCGCCTTGTAATGAATGAAAATTCAACTGAATAGGGGCTCATTCAGTTCAAGTTTCCATTGTTGTGAAATAAATGCACATACTAGAGGGAATATGTCCCCCCCCCAAATTTGGAACTATATGCACCCCCACAGATAGCAATTGAAAGCCATGTGATCCAACAGCCTGCTGCAGCCATTCCCTTCCAAATTCTTCCACCCAAGGACGGATGAAACAGTCCTTATTCAAAATGTAGGCATTAATTTTTATTTATGTACTGGGTTGCTATTTCACCAGGTGTTAAAACTATTGCTCATCATCCTTTCCCACGCTAAGTGCTGGCCTGCTTCCTATAATCTCTTTTAGTATATCCACAATCACTATTCAAAAACCTATTGCTGTGCTTGAGGCGGGGAAGGGGGGGTGAGGGAGAGAGAGGGGGAGGGAGAGAGATGAATACCATGGCTACGATTCACACCCCTAATCCCATGTAGTCAAGTCCGCACACTGTGCCACAATCAGAGAGCCAGTGCCCTGCATAAAGGTGTCTGAAGAGCAAATAACTTCAGAGGATTCAATCAAATGAGTCAAGGCACACACTACAAGGTGCTTGATCCAGCCCAGTTTTGCTTTATTCCTTCCTGGTCTCTAAATTAAAGACAAATATTATAGCTGTGTTAGCTATTGCTGTTTGCATACATGCACAAACAAATGTGCGCACACACACAGATGCGCGCGCACACACGGTGTCACACGAAGCTCCCTGGCCTGCCTCTCACATGGCTGATTTTTCATTACTGAATACCAGATACCCTGCTAAATTATTAAAGAGTATCCTGTTATATTTATTACAGAGCTGGCTGATATTACTGCCAATTGTCAAATTTCAGTTTCCTGTTGTTGATTTTCATGCATGAGAAACACACAGCCGCTGGATTGGTGCCAGCGCTCCATCAATCTCTGTTGCTGACTTCGACCTCGGGATATGTAAGAGTAGTGGATAAATTGGAAGATCAATGCCTTGTCCCTCCTGCTGTGCCAGCTGCTATTGAGAAATTAATATGAGGATCACTATAAATAAAAGATAAAAGATGATATGGCTTACAGTGTAAAATATTAAGGCTGGACACAATGTGCTCTATGAATCTAAACCCAAAGCCAAGCGTGTTAACCCTGTAGGAGCACATCCTGCTGTGTCAGGTTGGAGGGCAAAGAAAGAGCTGCCAGGAAAGGAGAAGGCTTGTTTCTAAAGTCTAACTAGGCTACATGGAAGTAAAACATTGAGATGCAACAGAATTGGAAATACTGTATCAGATATTGAAGAGGAACAAGGCAAGCAGTCTGGTGTGTCAGGAATCATATAGCCTACTGTAGGATTGTTTGCCTTCTAAGGCAAATGGATTTGAGGTGGGGAAAGCAAAGGGAAAGGCATTGTTACGTAGCTCTGCAGAGATCAAGGGCTCTTTTGGGAAGGGGGAGATATTGAAGCCTGTGGGAGAAGGCTTTTCGTAGGTCCTGCCGGAAGAAGCCAGCTTTTACCATTGATGCTCATCAAATTCGCAGATGACACCAAAGCGGGAGGGATAGCTAATGCCACAGAAGACAGAATCAGGATTCAAAATGACCGTAGCAGTTTGGAGAACAGAGGCCAAGGTAACAAAATGAGTTTCAATAAGCACAAATGTAAGGTTCTGCAGTTAGGCAGGAAGAACCAGATGCACAAATATAGGTTGGGGGAATGAGGGCTTACTAGTAGTACACATGAAAAGTGGTGACACAGCAGCAAAAAACAAAACAAAACAAAACACCTAATGCCATTCACAGAGTGCATGAGATCTCATGAGATTCTGATGAGATCTTGCAAGATTTCAGTGGGATTTCAATGAAATCTCATGAGCAATTTTTATTTGTACAGCAGATAAGGAAACACAAATCTTACCCAAATGTACACAAAAGGCCACCAACACAAACAACTAATAAATATGCATTGGTGTAGGTACCTTAATTTGGTATGCATCATATACCCAAATAGGTTGCTTGTAGGAAAAGAGAACGCAGTGTGGGATTTGCACTAGTTGCTGGTCTGCTGCTGGATCAAGTTCAAGGTGCAAACATATAAGGCAGCTCAGGATCAGGTTACATGAGAGATGACCTTATCCTGTATTTATCCAGTACAATGCTGTGGGAGAGTTTCCCCTGTAACTCAGTAACTTAGAGCAGGGCTTTTAGCATGGCTGCCCCTGTCAGCGGCGTAGCTAGCCACCCGGCCTCCCGGGGCAGCAAACCCGAAGGCACCCCGCCGGGGGACGTGGTGTCCGTCGCACACATAATAATAATAATAATAATAATAATAATAATAATAATAATAATATATTATTTATACCCCGCCCATCTGGCGGGGTTTCCCCAGCCACTCTGGGCGGCCATCAGAGGTGGCTACCCCCGCCCCCCCCCCCCATTACTAAGCCACTGGCCCCTGTTCTGTGGAATAGTATTCATGTTGAGATATGACAGACACCCACTTTCCATGAGTCTTTGCCATGAGTTTCTATTTTTTATGGGTTTAGTTTTGTTTTAAGTGTATTTGAGGTTGGGTTTGTTTGTTTGTTTTGTTTGTTTGTATATATCCTGGTTTTAAACTGTATAAAAGGAGAATAATAATAATAATAATAATAATAATAATAATAATAATAATAATAGCAATAATCTACCGGGGGGGGGGGTCTGGATCCTTGGAGAGGTACATCATTGGGACTATGATATTCAAATACAGATTTTACAACCAGTCAATGAGCTTTCAAGCCTGACCTAGAACTTCATTGAAGTTATGTCTGAGTCCAGAAAATACAGACATGACAAGGGACATTGAATCCATATCTGTAGTAGATATGTTTGCTCATGACTGTGGTGCTTCACCACCACTAATATATCAATTGCAACCTTGAACACCTGGAACAAGAATTACTTTGAGAATCTCACGTGGCACTAATAGGCATGATTCTTATGTCTATTCCACATTATTTACAGGCTGCCACTTTTCA
Source organism: Zootoca vivipara (assembly GCF_963506605.1). Lineage (NCBI taxonomy): Eukaryota > Metazoa > Chordata > Lepidosauria > Squamata > Lacertidae > Zootoca > Zootoca vivipara. The sequence goes on from NC_083286.1 coordinate 5,836,985, forward strand.
TAGAGATTGAGGCCATTCCCTCCAACATTTCTCTGATAAAAACAGGGAAGTCCTAAGGAAAAGGGGGAAAATTCTGGGATCCAATCAGAAACCTGGACAGCTTCTGTAAATCTGGGACTGTCCCTGGAAAATAGGGACACTCGGAATGCCTGGCATCTACCACCCAGGCTCTTGTAACTTCTAGGGTTGAATAATGCCCAGTTCTCTATCTGGACCTGCCTTTGAAAATGATATGGAAGCTCCAGCTTGTATGGGAATGATTCTTCCTGCTAGGATTATGGCGGCAGAAATATATACAGTCAAATTCTCTGAAGACTGTCCTGCCTTTATCTTAATTTGAAAGTTACAGAGTTGGCTTTGCCTATAAAGTCCTGTATAGTCTGGGTCTACATAACTTAAAGGTAAAGGGACCCCTGACCATTAGGTCCAGTCGTGACCGACTCTGGGGTTGCGCGCTCATCTCGCATTATTGGCCGAGGGAGCCAGCGTATAGCTTCCAGGTCATGTGGCCAGCATGACAAAGCCACTTCTGGCAAACCAGAGCAGCACATGGAAACGCTTTATGAAGCACTAATTACTCCCCATTCATGGAACTTAAATCTACAGGAGGCCAGAGCTGTGAAATAGGCTGCTATTGAGTGCATTCTTCCCCCCTAAAGAAACAGGGAAAGAAAGAAAAAATGTTTGTGCAAGCTCTGGGGAGAATATTCAGAATCCAGGTTGCGTTTTATTTGTAGAGCAAAGTTGTTCTTCCTGTTGATGTTTTGAAAAGCCTGTTTGCTAATGATGTTGATTTGTGTATTTTACAGCCGGGCTTCTTGTTTTGTGTTTTTTTTTATGATGAAGTTTTATAAAATCCTTTGGAGCACTGCACACAGCCTTGAATGCCAGTTGGTTAGGTGACATGAAAACTAAATATTTTTTAAAGGAAGGGCTGTGGTGATCAGCTCTCAGCAAATTATACCTGGCTGTCTCCAGGGACTGGAAGAGAAAGGACAGCTAAAACACAACCATAAAGACAAGTGGAGGAACAAAATAAATTAACCTACGGTGTGTGTGCATTTGAAGACCTTGATGTATGCGGTGCAAACAAGTGAGGTTTTACTGCATGTGAGAAATAGATTTGTGGCTTTTAGCCCATTTGCTGTGGCGAAGCATCAATATTACTATCAATATCAATATCACTGTACTTATACAGTGGTACCTTGGTTTATGAACTTTATCCGTTCCAGAAGTCCGTATTAAACCAAAGCATTCTTAAACCAAGGTGTGCTTTCCCATAGCAGCGGGGGACTCAATTTACAAATGGAACACACTCAACAGGAAGCGGAACATGTTCTGCTTCCAAGGCAAAGTTCACAAACCAAAACACCTACTTCCGGGTTTGCAGCATTCTTAATCCAAATTGTTCATAAACTAAGCTGTTCTTAATCCAAGGTACCACTGTACTTTAAATTGATTGCAAAACTGGGAAATTAGGAAATGACTGAATGGGAAGACCCAACGAAAGGAGTATGGGCTTCCAGCCCTGGGCAGATTACATTGACATAATAAAACAAAAGAGATAAGCTTTATACTGTTCAGGCCATTATGGTAACAATAGGATTCCTATGTTCAGTTGACAGAACTTTTGGCTAAACTTTGCTTTGTAGCAGAAAGCTCAGGCTTTAGGGTCAAACTAGAGTGACACAAGAGATATGCAGTGAGAATCTCCTTAGCAAGGGACTGCTGTGAAGATCTGAGAAGGGATACTCTGGGAGAGAAGTTTTGCCTCTATCTCCCAGGTCCTCTTCCCAACTTAAATCACACACCCCCCCTGCCAAGGAAGGAAGGAAGGAAGGAAAGAAGGAAAGAAGGAAAGAAGGAAAGAAGGAAAAAAAGGAAAAGATAGCTTCTATTAGCAAATAAAGAAGACATATTGTAAGCTCCTTGTAGCAGGGGCCTTTGCAACATACCACAAATATTTCTAGTGCTGAATAAATCAGTTGACATTATTATCCTCATAAGCCCCACATTGCTTCCAGGCAGTTCTTTTCCTTGCGTCTTCAACAAATAGAAAGAGGATGTAAAAGAACCAGTGGGCTTTGGGAGTGGGTGGAGTGGATAATGGATATTGTCACAAGTTGTGGTAAAACAGAGGGGAAGAGGTGGTATATGAGTCAGTACGAGAGAGAGAGAGAGAGAGAGAGAGAGAGAGAGAGAGAGAGAGAGAGAGAGAGAGGTGGTTGAGTGTCTTGTCATGCATGAAATTGTGTACTGTATCTTGCATGATGCTTAGCAAAATGAAGTTTTCAGCATGTGACCCAGATGGTCAGAAGCACATGGCCACCTGACACATGCTGATAAACATTCCCCCTATCAGCATTGGAAGCACATCTTTGCAATGGCTGTGTAGTTAGTAGCTTAGTCAATGAAGGCGACATGCAGATTCATTTGCACTTTGCAAATATAGAGGGGAGAGAGATGCTGTGCCAACGTTTACCTCACGGATCTTAGTCTCTCCCCCACCTGCCATTTGGCATTCGAGGTTCAATTGATGTGCAAGACACAGGCTGCTTCCCTCCTGAAGACATATTCACAAAACCTTCATATAGATATAGATATATTCTTATTTGTAGCTAAACCTCCTGCTGAGCGACAAAGGCTGCTTTTGGTCTCTAGCTTCCTGTGAAGAATTCCCAAACTGTGTGGCGGGTTCTCTCCCCCCCCCTTCACTCCTTTCTCTCTAGTTCTCTCTTTGCTGTTTCTTCAGGGTCAGAAAGTATGCATTACAAAAAGGGGGAGAAATTAAAGATCAATGCCTTCTTCCCCTGCAGTGCCAGCCTTGGTTGAGAAATGAATATGAAGATCACTATAAATAAAAGATAAAAGATGATATGGCATTTGGAGTAAAATATTAACACCAGGCACAATGTGATGGATCAAAGAGCAACCAAATTAACCCCCTGGGATAAATAGGGAGCTTGTTTATGTTGGATATGAGAAATGGAGACCTCTTTCTCCCCCTGTAATCCTGTGTATACAGACACAAACAAGCCGTCCAAGTGGGCATTTGGCAAGCAATACATTGTGCTGCTTGCCTCTTATGGACTCTGTGGGCGATGTCTGCAAAGGATTTGGAGTTGACTTTGCCGTTGGGCTGTACAGCAGAAGTAATCACTCACCATTTTATGCAGGGATGCAAAGCTATTATCTTATTGGCAGGTGCATCAGGCGGGAGCAGCTCTTTCATTTTCCCTGACAAAGAACTACAGGGGAGGAAAACGCATTTCCCATTAGGATTTACACCAATTGCTCTCCTAACTTATCAGTCATTAGGTGGATGTTGGTGCAATGCCTCAGTGTCTGGGGCTTCCACAGCGCATTCCATAAAATATGAATTTTCAGAGTTTTAGTCAAGAGCACACTTTTTCATACCCTACCCTGTGTAGTAGCTTAAATAAGCAGAAACTTAGCAGCACTGTGCCTAACTGTGTATCCCACCCTGAGTTGAAGAATGGAGCAAAAACATCAGATCGGTCTCAGAATGTGAAATAGTTCAGAGGGTATTGTTGTTAAGTTTTTCCTGCTTTTACATTATGTAATTAGAGAGAACAAGAAAGACAACAATGTGATAATATACTACTATATATAAGCAGCAGAATGCAACAAGTGGTTTAACAAACTAGGAATGGAAACAGAGGGAAGCCAAGGGGGAGAGGGGAATTTATAAAATGATTGTTTGGTTAAGTTGAATAAAGTATGGTATATGTATGAAAATCAATAAAAACTGGTTTGTTTCTTTCTTTTTTCTTTTTTAAAAAGGTTTTCCTGCCTTTGACGAAACAATGCAATATGTTTGTATTTCTTCAACACAGGTTCCTTTTTTAGAATATCAAAGAGTGTGGCTTTCCTTAACTGACAGTTGGATGACTGTATTTACTATTGCAGTAATATACCAAATGTGAAATGGCTTCAAAGAGTGAACAAATTCAAGTCCCATCAGCATTGTGAAGCATCCAGATTTAAAGGCCGTTCATTTCAGCTGAGCACTCTCAGATTCAGTAGTGTGTTTTGTATTGCTAAGAAAGGAGAAACACCACAGTCTCATGCTGAAATGGAAAATAGGTGCCGGTACTCACCATGAAGTTGTTACAATAAGTGCCACACTTTTTAACAACAACAAGAAGAAGAGATGCTGGTACTGGCCATAACGCATGACCTTGTGTAACTGATGACGACTCAGATTATCCTCAGGTTCTCTCAGGGGGAGAAGCACTAGTAGGTTATTCAGCCCCACCCCACACAGTGCTGCCTCCATCCTGTGATGCCTTCTGGTTCCAAGGTTGAGCCCCTGCAGTACCTGTGTCTCCCCAGCCTCACAGAAATCAAGGCTACAATTAAGGTGAGGGCCCTTCAACTGGCCAGCCAGCCAGATCCTCCAGGGAAATGAAACCTACACAGGTCTTCAGTTGTCTTTTGCTCCCCGTAGATGTCTTTTCTCTCAGAGCTGTGCATGGCCATTTGTGCTCTCTGAATGGCTCATTATTGCAAGTACATGTGGGATTTTCTGCCTTGAGTGCCAAATGAATTTAACTGGCCTTGGGTACTGTGCGCATTGACTTTGGAAGGCAACCAACACTTTCTACTTCACCTCAGGCAGAAAATATGCCAAGGGGTGGCTCCGGAAGCACACCTTTTGGAAGTCACTCTTGGCTTTGGGTGTAGTACTAGTAGTAGTGCATATATTTGTTTCAGCCATGGTCATATGAAAATGTCAATGAGCTACAAGATGGGAAGAGTTTTGCCTACTGCTTTACTGTGTCTAGGAGTTGCCTGGGGTTAAATACAACTGCATGAATGAGAGAACATTTATGGTGGCCATGTCTCCTTTTACAGAGGACCCATTCTGTATTTGAAAGGCTGTCAGAGGACAGTCCTCTGCTTGAAAGACGGTCTGATGATCCAAGTCCAGTTTAAAGTTAAAGAACTAGAAGAATTCTGAGCAGGAGTCTGGAAATTGGCCACCCCCAGTTTACATCAGAGCAGCAGACTAGTGGAAATCTTCCCCACTACAGTGAGATGGATTGCATTTCTATGGAAATTCTTTTATTTCTAAATTTGCATCTATATGTACAAATCAGCATATTTATCTTGCAAAGTGGTAGCCTCTTCTGTCTTCTTTGGTGCCCCAAATATAGCCACTAGCTGGCCACTGCTTGCACATGGAAAGAGATGGAGAGGGGGCATACATGGAATAGGTTTTAGTGGCTATTGAAGCACATGTCTGGTAGGGCAGCTGATGTCTCATGCAGGTTAAGAGGACAGGCCTGCCCCAAACACAGGCAGATAAATGAGAAAAGAAACCTAGATTCCAATATCTACCGGTACTTAGAAGTGTCCTGCTGATTTATTTAGCTGTGCCTAAGATTGTGCCTAAGATTGTTGCCTTAATTGGCACAATGTTTAAATATGGGGGGGGGGCGTGTAAACTTTACAGCTAGGCTTTTAAACATTCTAGCTGACTACAAATGACATTCTAAATGTATGTGTTGTGACTGATGCTTAGCTGTTGCGTTTGTTGTTCAGTGTTGCAAAATCTAGACAGTTCGAAAATGCACCCTCAAGACTTCAGGATGATGTTTCTGCCATTTGCTTTTCCCATTTAAAGAAGAAGAGTAATATATGGTAGCTTCTATAAAATCTCAGATGACTCACATTTTCTGCAATATATTCCACTAATTAAAGTAAAATACCTTGCGGAATGTCTTTTGAGTAATTTCTCTCGGTTTCATTAATTCTGGTTACTGTCAATTTAAATTCACTCCTGTGAAGCAAGACCTGGAGCAGCCGCCATTTCCTCAGTTAACACAGTCAGAGGGACCCACAAACTTTAAGTACCAAGAAACCATCAAAACTGGAAATAGCTGGAGCTAATCAATGTTATTTATGTCCAGGAACTTGGAATATGAATCTTTATATGAACACACAAAGATACTATATTTATCCTTGGAAACATTTGTATAATAGTTGAAACCAAACTTTCTATTATTCTTGAGAAAGAGTTATTATTTGTTACCTAGAGAAATCTACAGTGGTTAGTGTCAAACTGGACTTAGGCAGACCCAAGTTCAAAGCTTTGCCCAGCCTCAAAGCCCACTGGGAACTCTAGACTAATCACTACCTCTCAGCCAATCAGTGCCCTCTCAGTAGTACAGTATTGGACTACAGCCCCATCATCCCTGAGCATTAGCTATTTTGGATGGGATTGATGTGAATTGGAGTCCATCAACATTTGGAGCAGTGAAAGGTCAGGAGAAACACACTAGGTTGTATTTTAGCAGAGAAATAAATCTGAATGATGTTTGCTTGTGAATGGGAGACCTCTAAATAATTGAATATATTGGACTGCAGCCCATTTGAATTTATATCATATGTTTTGTGGCCTGCTTCAGAAAGGATGAAAAGAAAACAAAGGGCAAGATTCACCTAACAACCCCCATCAGTGGAAGCCCTGCACAAGGACTTCTGCTTCTGCAATGAGCATAGATGCCAAGTCTCCTGTTTTCCCCGGGAAATCCCCATTTTTCCAGCTGCTCCTAGCTGAAAAAACGGATTTTTTCCGGTTTATTCTGGTGTGGTGGCCATTTTGGAACTGGGCAGAGCATGCTCAGAAGCAACTTTTGATGCTGCTCTGCCCAGTTCCAAAATGGCTGCAGTGCGACTTCTGGCGTGTCGGCCATTTTGGAACTGGGCAAAGCAGCATCAAAAGTCACTTCTGAGCATGCTCCTCCCAGTTCCAAAATGGCGACAGCGCTACTTCCGGTCTATTTCCGGCCTGGTCCCTTATTTCTCTGACAGCAACTTGGCAGGTATGGCAATGAGGCTTTCCCCACCTCTACGCCATCTGGTGACCCCCCCCTTAAATAGCTCTGTGCAGGGGCTTAGGAGAACCCCCAGAGTAGTGTGCATGGGAAGGAGGGAGAGATTGTTCTATATGGCAAGCTGCAAGGCTTGTAAGATGGAACATTTGTCATAGCATGACACTGAATACCACCCAAATGAAAGCTATAATATAAACCCAGCCATTTTTGGGAAAAGGCCACTATGCATGATATGGTCATTGTGCAGAGGGCATTTGGAACTGCCCACATGTATTAGCTGAGTTTTACAGCAGAGTTTAATGTGCATCATTCTGTCCTGTTGATTGGTGCCCATCAACGTGGCTTGTCTCTTGCACTACCACAAGCCACCAACAGGAATGTGTGGAGTTGCAGGGTGACTACTAGCCACACCATCAGAAGCAAGATCAGAGGAAGGTAGTGTAGAGTGGTTGGTATTAGTAAGAGGATATATTAATTATATTTAATCCTCTACAGACCCATGTGTGTGGTTAGCAAACAAACAACAGCAACAACGGCTAGTGCTTGTTTTTTAAAAATGCAGGGCTTGTACATAAATAGCCCCCAAAGCAGATTTTAATTCCCATCATTAGGCAGATTTAGTGAAGCATAGGAATAGGCTTTTAAAACTTATTTCAGTATGTTCCAGTTACTTGAGGCAACTGTCCTCCTTTACCCATCCTGCAGAGAAATAGAACACACACTGAAGTAAGTTTAAAATATACTTTACTTACTGTCATGTATTATCCTTAGCAGCAATGATAAAATACAGTACAGGTAAATGTTCTTGGTTGAAAGAAACAGCAAGGGCAGCCTCAGACACATGTTTGAGGTAGAGAGATATGTTGGGATCCATCACGTACAGAGAGAGAGAAAACAGGAAACAAGCCGTATTTCCTCTCAGGAGTAGAGGAGTTGAGACATCACTAAGCCTACTCTAGCAGTTTAGAACTCTATGGTCCTTAAATCCTTCACCTACTAACTAGCGCTGCAAATCTCCCATAGAGAGTATCCTAAGACTTACTTAAAATTGAGTAGACAAACAGTTTTCCTACCAAATCAAACTCTGTTTTAGTGTCCCCACCCCTCTAATCAACCATTTTCATACACTATTTTCGGGGTGAACATGATGCATTCCAAAACCCAACCAGAACTCTCTCTCTCTCTCTCTCTCTCTTTTTTTTTTTACAAACTGGGCTCTCCATTCTACTGAGAAACAGGAATGGAGTGGAATTCTACTGATGTGTGAAAGCTCTTGTGAATAGATAACCCTTCAAGATTGATTGCATTCAATAAGAAGGGACCGGGAAGCAGAGGGAGATGCCACAGCATCTGTATGGCTTCTAAAAGTTTCAGTCTATCTTTACCCAGTCCTGGTTGAGTTGAGTTCACGTTGCAGAGAGGCTCACAAAGAGAATGGTGGAGTTTGATCTGCAGGGGGTGAGGCAAACCATATCCTGCTGGTTTGTTTGGTATTCCAAGTTCAAAGAGACTGAAGCACCGTTGCCTGAATGAAGCTTGCAGATTAGCAGTTTTGCCCGAGGTTTCCCAAAGGCAGGTCAAGTTCAGCAAGAGTACAAGTATTTTTCAGAGCTTTCACATGTAGTTAAAATACAAGAGCTGATAATACTGTCGGTCTCAAATCACTTCTGAAATCCAACAGAAGGCTGTTAATATTGATATGGTTAATATACATCAAACAGGATCCCTTTAATTTTTTCCAAATCGAAAAATTCTCCACAGTGTTGACATTTCCTCAGTGAACTCTCAGCATTGTTTGGATTCCAAGACTGTAGGGCCCAAGCCATATTTTGTTTTAAATAATCCTTCATAAAAAATTCAGCTTTCCGTCTAATATGATTGAAACCCAGCTTGAGTGTGTTTTATAATGCATTGAACCAGTAAGACGATAGGTGTTGCATTATTCAGAACATGATAGGGGAAATAGCGATATATGTGTGTGTTCCGGGAGGGGTGATCAAAGAAATCAGTGCAACTTGATATGTCATGTTATCTCATTTTATTTACTTTTCAGAACTCATCCAAATATTAGAGGGAGAGAAAATCAATATCAATTTTCACCTTTGTCACGTTCCACGCTTCAATTATTAATGAATGTCAAATTTGACCACATTTCTTCGCACCACCTGCTCTGCAATAATATTTCAGAACCTTTATTAAAAATGTAAAATTGTCATTGAATTTCCAAATACGATTCTCCAGTGGCTAATTCAGCTTGTTTTATTAATAAGTGGGTTCTGATGAGTAATACTAATTTAATATGCCTGCATGTAAGATTAAACCATAAATTATTCCTGCTGAAGGTGATGAGATTTGACTGCTGTGTGGTTGTTAGGCAATAACCTTCCGCATTAACCCCCTAGGTACTTTTTTTGCAAAGGAGCTATTATTCCCCAGAAAAGACAGCCAGTTAATATTCAGACCAAGGCATTGTCTTTTAGGTGATATAAACATATTATTCTTTTCATATTGTATATTAAATCTCTTGAACATTATAAATAAACTCATAAGTGGCTTATCAAATGATGGGAAAGTCCAAATTCTGCATTCTCTCATGTGACCCTGGAGTTTCCGTATGAGGAGGAGAAAAAAAGTGGCAGATTGGTCTAGGACTGGGTTAACAAATCTGTGCAGATGTTGTTGGGTCCAATTCCCAGTGAGAATGGCCAATGATGGGAGGTGTAGTCCAGGAACATGTGGAAGGGCCACAGATTTCCCACTCCCTGGTCTACTGGCTACAGATGTCAAATAATTTTCCTTACTGATAATTCTAGGAGGCCACATTGCTCCACAAATGGTGTATGGCTGTCCAGTCCTCTCAGCTTTCCCATCATCACTCTTTGGCGCATGCTAGGTGAATGCGATGGGACGCAGGTGGCGCTGTGGTGTAAACCACTGAGCCCGGGCTTGCTGATCGGAAGGTTGATGGTTTAAATCCCCGTGACGGGGTGAGCTCCCATTGCTCGGTCCCAGCTCCTGCCAACCTAGCAGTTCGAAAGCACATCAAAGTGCAAGTAGATAAAGAGGTACCGCTCCGGCGGGAAGATAAACGGCATTTCCGTGCGCTGCTCTGGTTTCACCAGAAGCGGCTTAGTCATGCTGGCCACATGACCCGGAAAAATGGTCTGCGGACAAACGCCGGCTCCCTCGGCCAGTTAAGTGAGATGAGCGCCACAACCCCAGAGTCATTCGCGACTGGACTTAACTGTCAGGGGTCCTTTACCTTTACCTTTGAGTGAATGTGAATAGCTTTGTGTGAACCCTTCTGAACAGGATGGGAAATAAACGGGCTTCCTCTTCCAGTTGACCAGGCCTGCCAACTTAAATAAAATATTGGGGGGGGGGGCGATAAGCCTTGTCCCACATAATTGTTCACAAGAGGTGGCACATGCATACCATTTGAATGGCAATGCCCATCAACTTGGAGGGTGGGGTGACCCCACTTCCCTAAAGCAGCATGCTCAACACTCAGCCCTGGTAACCTTCATCTTGCCTTGCCATTACACTTCTCCAGCTCAGTGTCAATGGAGAGGTTGTTGGTTATGGTGGAACCTAGGCAGACAAAATCATCTACCACTGTTGTATGGAGTGCTAGTGACACCCTGACCCAGGATCTGAAGTAATTATTTCTACCAGGCACCCCCAAACTGCGGCCCTCCAGATGTTTTGGCCTACAACTCCCATGATCCCTAGCTAACAGGACCAGTGGTCAGGGATGATGGGAATTGTAGTCCAAAACGTCTGGAGGGCCGAAGTTTGGGGATGCCTGATTTCTACACTTGCATCTACACATATATATTAGCGTGTGGATTTTTCTATGCAAATATGTGCCCTATTTTGTGGTTTGTTGCCTATTTAAATTAAATAGAAATATACTACACTACATCTCACCTAAGTGGGGAAGGCTGTGGCCATGTGACCTGTTTGTCTGCTCACTCTAATGTCCAGGTGATAACTGTTAATGTACTTCAAAGCCCCTGCTTTCCTCTCTTTATTTTTTAGAACTGATGTCACATCAAATAAAAGACCCCTCCAAGAAGAGGACATTCCTCTGGCATCCAGTACAGGACCGTGAAGCAGGACCTATGGCCACCTTAACACTAAAAGGCCTTTACAAACGCTGCGGCCACGAGCTTATTTCTTTGCAGTATTGGAAGGCGTGATGGGAAATCTCTCCATCTTACCACTCTCCTAGGCTTTCCCGAAGGCAAGCAACACAATCTTTTTTTTAAGAAGGAAAGAAACAAACATAGCTATTTAAATCAGAAAATCTAATCTAAAAAGAGATTGGGCTGCTTATCCAGCATCATAAAAGCCGTTACAGTGTGCAGTGATGCTGAGAAAGCATTTTGGCATTCACGGAGTGAACAGTGTCTCATTTGAGAAGCATATATTAAAAAAATAAGTCATATTTATGTAAATCACCACATTTGAGCATGTTGCATACATGGCATGGTGCATATAATTTCAGTCGTGTGCACATAACCAGAGGTAGTATAGGCCCATATTCTTTGGGGGAAATAAGCATTAAGAAGGTACAGTTGACACGCATTTGGGAGTGTGTAGAACAGCCCTTTGCTCAATATCAAGTCAATACAAGGTCAGCACAAGTGTACCGAGTTACAAGCAAGTTACCTCTACTATTAACGAAGACTTTCCATTGTATTTATGAGTGGCAGTATGCAGGGGAACATAAAAAAAAACTAAGATCATGGCCACTGGTCCCATCACCTCCTGGCAAATAGAAGGGGAAGAAATGGATACAGTGAGAGATTTTACTTTCTTGGGTTACATGATCACTGCAGATGGTGACAGCAGTCACGAAACTAAAAGACGCCTGCTTCTTGGGAGAAAAGCAATGACAAACCTAGACAGCATCTTAAAAAGCAGAGACATCACCTTGCTGACAAAGGTCCGTATAGTTAAAGCTATGGTTTTCCCAGTAGTGATGTATGGAAGTGAGAGCTGGACCATAAAGAAGGCTGATCGCCGAAGAATTGATGCCTTTGAATTATGGCACTGGAGGAGACTCTTGAGAGATCAAACCTCTCCATTCTGAAGGAAATCAGCCCTGAGGAAGGTCAGATCGTGAAGCTGAGGCTCCAATCCTTTGGCCACCTTATGAGAAGAGAAGACTCCCTGGAAAATACCCTGATGTAGGGAAAGATTGAGGGCACAAGGAGAAGGGGACAACAGAGGACAAGATGGTTGGACAGTGTTCTCGAAGCTACGAACATGAGTCTGACCAAACTGCAGGAGGCAGTGGAAGACAGGAGTGCCTGGCGCGCTCTGGTCCATGGGGTCACGAACAGTCAGACATGACTAAACGACTAAACAACATCTGAAGGGGGAACGTAAGTACTGTGGTACCTCGGGTTACAAACTCGCTTCAGGTTACAAACTCCGCTAACCCAGAAATAGTAGGTGCCTCAGGTTAAGAACTTTGCTTCAGGATGAGAACAGAAATCGTGCTCCGGCAGCCCGGCAGCAGCAGGAGGCCCCATTAGCTAAAGTGGTGCTTCAGGTTAAGAACAGTTTCAGGTTAAGAACGGACCTCCAGAATGAATTAAGTTCTTAACCAGAGGTACCACTGTACCAAAATATCTCCTTGCAACTGATGCTATTGTTCTAGAAAAAGAAACTCACTGGTATGGCATACTGTCACCACTGTCTCCCCCATTTCACGGCCGCTTGCCTGTCCCCCCTCGCTCACTCCCCCCATCTTTGCCACTTCCTCCTCCGTTGCTGCAAATGCTTCCCAGCCTTGGGGAATGAGGCATGAGGCTCTTACAGGATCCTGGCACTCTCCTGCCTCCATCCCAAAGCTGGGCAAGTTCTTCATGGCTTTGGGGAATAAGGCAGGAGGCTCTGCCAGGATCCTGCCACCTTCCCTGAGCATGTGCAGAGTGCCTCCCCCTTTTGCCTGCTTGGCTTTCCTTCCTCCAGCCAATTTTAGGCAGTGGGTATCGGCACCTTGCTTTCTGGGGGGAAAGCACTGGTCCCAGCTGAAAGAAGCCCTGCCCGTTGCAACTATTGCTTAAGGACAGGCTTAGGGATCAGGCACGACTATTCCTGCAGTATAATTACCAAGACATGCTGGAAACTTCCTGCTTCATCTCTAGCAGATCCCCTGAAGAAGTTAATATGTGTAAAAAGAAAGAAAAAACAAGAGAGGGAGTCACCTAGTTAATATTTGGATTTTCCATTCTTTTTATTTAAAAAAATGCATAGAAATGGAAAGGGACTTACTGTTCAGTTGAAGCAGGCAAAGAAGTGACCTCAATGAAGGCCATTTCATCTGTCTCTCGTTTAGACAGAAAGATCAAAAACCTGCTCAGGAAAGTCAGTTTCTCTCCATGTAATAATCTACATCAAGATTCACCGAGAAGCTAAATGAATGAGATAAGAATTATGACACATTATTTTGTACTCTGAAAAACAATATAGCCCTGGGAAATAATGGTTGTTTAGCTATATAAAAAGGTAAAGGTAAAGGGACCCCTGACCATTACGTCCAGTCGCGGATGACTCTGGGGTTGCGGCGCTCATTTCGCTCTATAGGCTGAGGGAGCTAGTGTTTGTACGTAGACAGCTTCAGGGTCATGTGGCCAGCATGACTAAGCCACTTCTGGTGAACCAGAGCAGCACACAGAAACACCATTTACCTTCCCACTGGAGCGGTACCTATTTATCTACTTGCACTTTGACATGCTTTTGAACTGCTAGGTGGGCAGGAGCTGGGACCGAACAACGGGAGCTCACCCCGTCACGGGGATTCTTAACCAGATTCTTAACCGCCGACCTTCTGATTGGCAAGCCCTAGGCTTAGTGGTTTAGACCACAGCGCCACCCGCGTCCTGTTAGCTATATATAGCACTACCTAATTTGCATCTTCAGATATGTCTAAAGGTGCCAGAACTAAACACACTAAGGTCACAGGTCTGATCCCCAGTTGCATTTCAAGAAGTTGGACTAGATGATCCTCAGGGTCCCTTCTAATTTTTTGATTCAGTGAATAAGAGAACACTAAGGGCTGAGACACAGGTTTTCTCCTCCAGCATGGAGATAAAGGCACTTTTGAATACTGCCAGAGATTATTCTTTTTCATACCCTGGAGGGGGTGTTTGATAAAGAATTAGTAAAGCCAAACAGTTAAATTCCCCCAAGTGAGCTTCTTTTGACTTGTGACTCTCTCTCGTCTATCTCCAAAGATTCCTCTAATGTGGATAATTACACTGATGGCTGGCCTGAGAAAATAGGCCAGAGAAAGAGGCTTTGTGTGATGCTGTTAATTGCTTCGGTAGACAACCAGCCTGGCCCTTTATTCATGCTTTGCAAAACCTTTCATGAGATGTGTAGATTATTTCCAATGCATATTAGATGAGATGAACTCATCACAAAGAAGCAAATATAAGGTGTCAATATGTTGTCTACTTAAAAAAATAACAACAATAAGCTTTGTTTCATAATAATGAGAGGCTTTAATTCATGTTTGTGTGTATCACACATATATAGTGACCCGCTCTGATATTTCTTAGCGTTCAACTAACAGGCAGGCAGCAAAACAATTTGCTGGTTTATTGCCTTTGATTTTATTCTAGTTGTGGTTGCACCATGTCAGACAGAAATAATTACAAATATGGCAGTATGCAAATCAGACCCAAGCATCTTTCATATGCATTTCACATCCTGGTTTAGGCTGTAGAGCACTAATCAATAAAACACTAAGATTTTTGCTCTTGGATCAAGTATAAGAACATAATGAAAACATGGATTTGTGGCTTAAAGCCTCAACGTATATTCAGTCACAAGTGCTATGCAGTTCTTAGCTCGGAAGAGTATGAAATAGTGTGCCAACACGAAATTACTGTTCTGTCTTAGATATAAATCTGGTTTGCATGATACACTATAATGAAAGCAAAGAAGTCTGAATGGTAATGGAGGTAATAAAGAGGATACTAGTCTTCATGCTGTATGCTAGTCTGTATTGTGATAATCACAAGTCAGGGTGCAAAGAAACAGACTAAGAGCATAAAGACTTCATGGATTGGTGTGACTGCAAATACTGCAAGTGTATTCACATTGTGGAAAGATTTTCTATTTTGAGTTCATGTTTAATGGGGCAGGGGGGATCAAACATTGAAAGGGAGGAAGTATGAATGCAGAGTAACCTTGATATACTTTATGAAAGCACTCAAAGGAAACTTCGTGCAGGCCTAGAATTATGTGTGACCTTGTGTGTTGATAACAACAGTCAGCCAGCAGTTGCAGGGAGAAGGTCAGGCAGGTCAGAATGAGCTCAGGCTTGCAAGAGAGGTTATATAATTTAAAAGGTTTCTTTGGCTATGTTCAAAGCAAGAGGAAGAACAAGCAAGCAGTAGGTCCTCTGCATGGAGAACATGGAGAAATGCCATTAGGTGACAGAGAACGATGGGACTGATCAAAAGCTACTTTGCCTCTGTCTTCACCCAAATGAAAAGCAGTGCCCAACTTGGTGATAACAGAATAAACAATGCAAGAGGAAGCTGCAGTCCAAGGGGAGCAGCCAGTGCTGCAGAAGACAAAATTAGGATTCAAGAGGACCTAAACAGAACTGGGCCAAAACTAATAAAATGAATTTAAATAGGGACAAATGTAAGCTTCTACACTTAGAGACAGGAAGAACCAGCTGCACAAATGTAAGGTGAGGGACACCTAGATTGCTAGTAAAGGTAAAGGGACCCCTGATCATTAGGTCCAGTCGTGACCGACTCTGGGGTTGCGTGCTCATCTCGCATTATTGGCCGAGGGAGCCGGCGTATAGCTTCCAGGTCATGTGGCCAGCATGACAAAGCCGCTTCTGGCAAACCAGAGCAGCACATGGAAACACTGTTTACCTTCCCGCTGTAGCGGTACCTATTTATCTACTTGCATTTTGATGTGCTTTCGAACTGCTAGGTTGGCAGGAGCTGGGACCAAGCAACGGGAGCTCACCCTGTCACAGGGATTCGAACCGCCGACCTTCTGATCAGCAAGCCCTAGGCTCAGTGGTTTAACCACAGCACCACCTGGGTCCCATAGATTGCTAGTAGTACATGTGAAAAGGATCTAGGGGTCTTAGTGATGATGCAGCAGCATAAAAATCGAATGCTATTCTAGGCTGCATCAACAGAAGTACCGTATATTATCCAGATCAAGGGAAGTAATAACACCACTCTATTCTGCTTTGGTCAGACCACACTTGGAATACTGTGTCCAATTCTGGGCACCACAATTTAAAGAAGGATGTTGACAAGCTGGAACATGTGCAGAGGAGGGGAACCAAGATGATCGTGGGTCTGGAAACCAAGCCTTATGAGGAATGGTTGAAGGAGCTGGATATGTTTAGCCTGGAAAAGGGGAGACTAAGAGGAGATATGATAGCCATCTTCAAATACCTCAATGACTTTCACACGGAGCAAGCTTGTTTTCTCCTGCTCTGGAGGGTAGGACTCAAACCAACACCTTCAAATTACAAGAAATGAGATTCCGAATAAACATCAGGAAGAACTTTATGACAGTAAGAGCTGTTCAGCAGTGGACTCCCTTGGGATGTTGTGGACACTTCTTCATTGGAGATTCTTAAGCAGAAGTTGGATTGACATCTGTCATGGATGCTTTCTCTGAGATTCCTGTACTATAGGTGGTTGGAAGGGACCCTGAGGGTCATCTATGACTCACATGGTCCTTTCCAACTCTACCATTCTATGATCCTCATCTCGCATTGCTCCTCCATAAAGAGTATGTACACTTTCCTCCAAACATCATGGAAACAGGAGTGAGCATGACGTTACAACATGAGGCAAGTGTGCAGAAGGGAATGGGATAACGAAACCTGAGTGCCTTTTTGACAACAACCTCTGAGCACAAACTGTGACATGATTAGTGAGATTAATATTCATCACATAATGACTTGTACGTGTGAAACTCTCAAAATTCCACAAGGTCATCTAGTTTACTCTCTCCTCAAAGCAGGATGTGTACTGTATGGTAGTTGTACACGCAGTACAAAGGATTCCCAACTTTACATTAACGTTGTCTCGTGAATTCTGCATATTTCGATTTAGACTCACGGTCCCCCCCCCATGTTTCTTTTCCGATATAACAAGTTATGTTTGCAACATTTCTCTGGCTCCCCGCCCCCCCCCCCAATGAGTATGAAAAGTGCTAGTGTATGAAATAATAATGTAATGAAGTGGGAAAATTAAGGACATACTTGCTAATGGGGACAGATAGTTCTAAGTTGCCAAATATTAATGCTCAAACAGCATTTCTGTCCTTTATTTAAAAGAGCTACCGGTATTAAGGTGCCTTTGCCTTTCTTACAAATCTATTGCAAAATGCCTCTGGCATAATAAGTAATTATTGCCTATTCTCTAAGGGCTAAACAGAGGCTCTGCTCCCTACTCAATATAGAAATTTGAGGCACATACAGAAAAATGAAAGTGGTGTTCAACAGAGAAGTATTTACAACCTTCCATGTGTTACGATGACAAGTGTTAGGTGGACATGGCAAATTAACATGTTGCAGGCAGACTGGAAACTGCAATGGTGAGTTGACAGGCAATGGGTGGCATCCAAATGGAAGAACGAACATTGCGTCAGGCCTGTAAGTGTTTGCTCATTCAGAGTGAGGGCAATGCTCCTTCATGACACAGTGCAAAAAGTATATGTATTAGTGGAAGTCGCATAGGAGCATGTGGATTTTAAGAGAAACGCTGGCGAATTTTCATGAGGAGTGGGCGCCTCTTTGAGAAAAACTTATGCACAAATGTGACAAACTGAACATAAGACTGGAAAAATAAGAAATTGACAAAACCCATAACTGAAAGATTTGTGCATTCATTCTTGGAAGAAGAATCAAAGCATGAAAAGCAGTTGCCCAGAGAATCATCCACAACAGTTCCCCGCTAGACTGGGAACTCCAGAACAGGAGAAGAACATTCTGCCAACATCTCTCTGGCTTGGAGAGGTCACAAAGCTGCTCCTCAACCTAAGAGAACATTCATAATTTGCCTAAAATGAAGGTCATTTTGTGTCATTTCACACATTACATTTTTTGATAGTCTCTCATATCTATCTATCCAGTGGGATTTTTTCTAAAAAAACCCATTTAGGGGTACTCTCATTTTGACTCAAGAAAATCACCGGGAAAGGAAATGAAGCCGCCATCAGAGGTGGTAACAACGAAAATGACCGATCACCGCACTAGATTCCAACTCCTACTTCACACAGAAAATGAGGCGGCCATCAGGGGTAGCAACGGAACTGATGGTTCACCGTGCTGGAGAAGAAGCTAAAAAATTTAACATTGTAAGTTTCTTCTCTCATTAGATTCACAAAATGTTTAGGGGTATGCATCCCCCTGCATCCCCCCCTCAAAACACTATATCTATCTATCTATCTATCTATCTATCTATCTATCTATCTATCTATCATCTATCATCTATCATCTATCACCATCTATTTATCACCTCTCTCTGTTTCTCTCTGTTTCTCTCTCTCCATATGAATAACCTTTTAAAGTTATATGAATGCCACAAAAGGTATCACATCTATTACATATATAATATATGCAAACAGCTCACGTCAGTTGTAAAGAGATGAGCTTTGCAGGCAGAAGGTTTATTATGTTTCATTCGTGATACTGCCATCCAAAACTCCTATCTGAGAAGGGCTGCCAGTTAGTGCAGTCACAGTAGACAGTCCTGAGCTAGACGGACCAGTGGTCTGACTTGGTGGGCCATAGGGCCAGAATTAGCTGCACTTCCATACTGAGTGTATTCCCTGAGTCTTTCTCGCTGTACAATGTGTGGAAAGCCCCATTTAATAAATTTCCCCCGAATCAATACTGAGACACCGGGAAGCTGACTAGCCCAAGTACAAAGAAGAGCAAAATTAATATCAACATCTGGTGCTGCAATTGTGAAGGCAAACATAACTAAAAAGCATAACTATGTTATTCCTGTTTGCAGATAATGCAAACTAAGGATAAAAAAATGTTACTTGTTCCTTTGTACCTTGGTCTATGACAGCTCTTATATATATATTCTCAGGACCCACCCTTTCCTGTGATTGCAATTTGTTTTACTGTACCCGATCCTGGACCTTATGGTGAAGGGGGAAGGAGAGAAAACGGAAGAAGAAAAGATAGGGATGGCTGAATCTGTCTATTTTTGTTTTCTCACATTCCCATTTTTCAATCTTAAATTGCCTTCTCCACACTTCCACATTGGATTGTGATTTATTCTTTATTATGATTTTTTTCATGAACATTCATTGGAACTTTGGTTCAAATCTCTCCTAATATGTTTGTAGGCAATTTTACCTAATATACACATTTTTGCATAGCAATTCCCCTCTTAAGAATTTTGCGTTTTAATGCCCCCACCAATTTATGCATTTTTATGGACACTGTACTCTAGCAGGTGCATTTTTGTGCACATTACTTCACTGAAGAATGCATTCAGATTCAGTGAAGTACAAATTTAAAGGATGGTTGTGTTTCAGTTCTGGAAAGTGCTAATTAGGTAGGTTCACATCCTTAGTGAGCCAGTAAATTCTTGGCAGAAAACTGTTCGAGCACAGAGAGTTGAATCCAGACTAAGTTAGTTACCCTCAAGTGCCAATGAATTCATGGGACAAGTTAGCTATGACTTAGGTTACTTCATTTGGATCTAGCCAAAGATTTGCATTATTCTACCGGTAGTTAACCCTGTAATTCAACAAAGAATAAAAATAAGCTACAGCATTTCATTCTAAAAAGACAGGGAGACATAAATGCATTAAATTCAGAAAACTAAGACTATGTTATATTAACTACCAATTTTTGAAATTAATTATGTTGAGCAACTGACTTCATGAGCAGTCTATGAGGCAAATTCTAGTCTGCGTTATTATTTCTGCACCTCATCTATTTGGAAAATGAAAGCAACCAGTCCCTTTTCCAATTGCAGTTGTCTACTACAGAGCTGATTTCAGGGCAGAAAAAAATAGAAATGTTTTAAAAAACAGAAAGGGGGAGGAGAGAAGCAAAAATCTGAAACCCTTGCTTACCAATGCCTTGACTTTCTACAAAAGGTCAAGTGAGAGTAAGCTAAGTCTTTGCAAACTTCATGCTTTCTCCATGTTAACTCATTGCAAAATAAGATTCAAGAGGCTGCCCAGTCAATCTAGAGACAGAGCTATTCTGTAGCAAAAGAAATAGTAATCATATTAGAGATTAAACAAATTTGCTCACCAAAATTCTCCTCTATGATTTGTCATTTGAGAATGTCATCCATGAATATGCTTGAAGAACCACCAAATTCCTAATGAATGCTTGATATCACTGCACTTAGAGCTGATGAATTTGATCGCCCAAATCTGAACTTGTGCCAGCTGCCTCTGCCCAATTTGAGTTGATGTCTGCCTCTTACTGCAGCCACATATGCCATATGACAAACCACTCACGAGGGTTTGTTTAGGTGTATGTGCCTTTAAATGGTTTTCAGTGTTTTCAGTGCTATTTTAGACAGGGTTCATTATTTAATTATGTTCTAATATTTATATTTACTGTGTGTTTTCAGTTGTTATCTCTTATAATTTACACTGTGAGCTTCCTTGGGTCTTGAGGAGCTACAAACAAACAAACAAACCCAAATTGCATCGGATTCCAGATTGAGTGGAACACCTCTGCATGCACACCACTTTGTGCTTAAGTCCCCTTTTCAAACCTTTATCACTTTGCACATAAGTTGGGGCCAGCCAGAAGTGACGCCGTGATGCCGAGGGCAGACCCAGCAGTGCCATCCCACTCCCAGCTAGGGATGGGGGAGAAATTCAGTTCAGTTTGAATTTAAAGGCAAACTTCCCTAACTCACAATTCCTGCAAAAAATATATATATGCATATTGCAACACAAAATTTGCACTTCCCTGAATTTTGCAATGCAGTTCTCTGGCCAAGCAAAATGTACAGAAATGTGCATACTAGGGGAAAGTGTGTATCAAAATAGGTATGTTAGTGAAAATAATATTCAAAATTGCATTACATTACAGGGGAAATTGCTTGCAAAAATGTGTTTAATCCATACTAAAATGCTGGTGAATTTTTTATGAGGACTTTTTGTAAGCAAACTGATGTGGAAATGTAGAGAAGTGGACTTAACCTTGGAAAAAGGAGAGAAACTGAAATTGACATCTTTACCCATCCCTAAACATGTTTTAAGTGCCAAAAGTCTAAAGGATCAAAATCTCAAAATAGAATGTTCACATGCCAAAGAGGAATTTGAATTCTGAATTCAAACTTTTTGGCCTTGTTCATAACAAAGGTTAGTTTTTGGGAAAGCATTCTGCTGTTTTAGATTGAACTCCACTGGCCCCAAATTGGGAAACTAAGGCCTAGAATTGTGGAGACAGGAAAAACAAATTATCTACACTTTCCCTCCTGCTTTCTTTGAACATCCAAATCAGTTATCCATAGAGGGGACTTTACCTTGCTAATATGTCCCCTCACCAATGACAACAGGAGCATAAATTGCCTTGTAGTTTAAAAAGTGATTAATAAATCTATGGAAATAATAATACCGTAATAATGGTTGTGAGAATCGTATTGCTTCCAAATTCTCAGTGATGGCACCCCATTTACAGACTTCCTCTACTCTGTCATAGAGCTAGTTCTTACCCTTTAAAGCTTTAGACACCAGCTGAAGGATTTTACTGGAACCTGCTTCTAGTACAGATGCTTTCAGTTGGCTAGTAGTGACTTACCTGCCTTGGTTTCAGTGAACTGCCTTGTGAATGCGGCACTGTTTTAATTGTTGCAACCCACTCTGAAATTGCTGTGAACTGACTAGTGGTTTAGACATGTTTTGAATAAATGAATACCTTGTAGAGGTTGGTTGTTGTTTTTAAAACATGTGCTGGCAAAAGAATCATTAGTCACCCTCCCCCTTTTGAGGACCAAAAGATAAATGGAATAGAGACACTCGCACAGAATGCTAGTACAGAGCTCTGGTTCAGGTGCATCAGTCCAAACCCTAACAAAATGAAGCATTTTTAAATACAAAAAATAAAATTGGCACCACACAAATCAACCCTCCTCCAGAATTAATGAGCATAACCCAGGAAACAGATTTAAAACATAAATGAGATACATATTTATATCTCCCAGCCCTCGTGAATAGTTGATTTACTGCCTAGGGAAAATATATATAAACAGCCACGCCGCGCTTCATTATGTGCGTAATAAAGTGGCTAATGTTCTTTGCCCTTCTTTTGTAGCAATGGCAACGGAAGATTTGCATTCTGGGTAGAGCTTTCTCCTGGGGAAGCCGGAGAAGCCTTAGACTGACAATCCCTAAGCCCCAAACCTTGTTAAATGTAGTTTCAGTCCTGGGGACCTAATGCACTGATTGCTTCCCTAGAAGGAATCTCGCTGCTTGCTCCATTTGGTCCTATTACTGAAGGTCTAATTACATCTATTATGCTGTTCAGTTTCACAGAAGGTTGGGGAGAGGAGGTGAAGGGAAAGAGGGAGAGGAGGAGGGGGGGCTCAAAAGGGTAGGAGGGGGGAAAGAGAAGAAACCTTCACAGGCCTTGGCTATTGAGAAATGAACTGATGGCCAAAGTAGGGTATTTTGTGAGATTATATCTAAACCTGTGAGTGTGTTACCGTAACAAGACAAAATGGAGATGGGTCCAATTTTGTATTATTGCCCAGGCAACAGGGAACCAATTACTCTGTCAAAATCTGAGGTGCTAAAGCTTAAAAGCTTCACAAGGCCTCAGTCCTAGCAAACAAATGTTAGCTAGCAGAAAAATAAAAGTGCAGCCGGGGCTTCAGGGGTGGGATTTGGGGATGCAAGGAGTGGGGGGAGAGCAAGGAAGGATTTCTCACTAAGTAACAAAGCTTCATTTCCATTCTGGGTTGCCAAAGGCCCTTCCCATCCCTCCCCTTCTCGGCAAATAATGCAAACATCACATGCCAAGTTATGCTTTTGTGTAGCCCGGAGATTAAGGCTGTTATCATGGTCCAATAGAGCTCAAAAGGGGGAGGAGGGAAACAAGAGGAGGAGGAGGGAGGAGGGAGAGAAAGAGACTCATTATTTTAGATGGCTTCACTTTTCCCATAGGGTTTCTATAGATCCTACTTAGCAGCAACTCATTCCAGCACTGATTAAGTGGGAAACACACAGAATCTCAAAAGGTCAAACCTATAATCAGATGCCCTAAGGGGTTGACATGGAAAACTGCTTAATCCAAGTTAGGTTTATTGCAATCTTATAACAAGGGGCAGGAGGTGGTGTGACGCACCAAGAGAAGCAAAGAACCCCAGAAGTATTCCTAGCCAAACCCCTGAAAGCAAAAATAATAAAAAAAGACTTCCAGGAGCAACTAGATAACAATATAAAATCCTATTTTAAATAGCCATATTGGAAGCAAGAAGCCGGTCAGAGGACTGGTAGGCTCCTTAAACCACCAAGGCAGTGGTTCCCAACAGGTGGTCCGGGGACCCCCAGGGGTCCGCGAGCTATGCCAGAGGGGTCCTCAAGATCCTATTAGAATAAAAAATATATTAAATATATTTCGTATGATAACAGATTTTTTGTTTTGGCCGCTTCCTGCATGAGCAGAGTCTAGCGCAAAACTAGAATTAGATAGAGGCAGTAGTTCTGCTGTATGCCGCAAGGACTACAAGAAACTTGGAGATAAGGCAATGAAAAAGATCCTTCCATTTGCAACCACATATCGGTGTGAGCAAGCATTTTCTTCCATGTGTTTCATGAAAAACAAATATAGGAATCGGCTCAACATGCGGTCGGATTTCAGAGTGAAAGTTTCAAGTTTGGAACCTAATATTTCAGAAATAATGGACTCAAAGGACAGATTTAACTCATTAAGAACTGAAAATTAAAACTAACTGTATACTGATGGAGTACTCTGTTGTAACTGTAAAAAACGTATAAATATAAAATATAAAAAGACTCTTAATTTGGCTCTCACTTTTTAATTTTAGGATTAGGAATTAATGGGGGTCCTTGTCACAATAGCGGCTCGATGAGGGGTCCTCGAGAAAATTTTGTTGGGAACCCCTGCACCAAGGTATGAGAGAAGCTTTAAAAGCAGAGAAATTGAATGAATCCTTTCTGTTTGTTTCCAGGTAGATGTCACAGCTCCCAAGGCTGCAATCCTTACTAATGAGCAAGCCTCATAGAACATTGTAGGACTTACTTGTGAGTAAATGTGGCCAGGGCTGCACCGCACTGTTTCCTTTAGTCAAGTATGGGATTCCCCCCCCCAAAAAATATGCATGTGAGTTTTAGCATTATTACATATGCATTTATTTTTAAAACGTGTCTGTAGCTATTGCTTCTCCAGAAGGGGACATTATATATCAAGGCCTGTGCTTTCTGGAAAATTGAGTATACCTGAATACAAAGGCAAATGGTCCCTGATTTGTGTACCACTCTCCCTTGCTTCCTGTGGCATGGCAGTATAACAAGGAGTTACGCTGAACATGCCCAGACAAGCTTAGCTGTCAGCGTGGCAGCTGTCCCTCCCAAAGTGAATGCATCACCCAGGCCTCTGCATACTGCAACGCTGAACCCCCCCCCTTATATTCCTCTTTTTCAGTCTCACTGCCCCTCAGGGATGGAGGACTGAGCAGTGGTATGTAATGAAGGCACAATCAGAATTCTAGTATATATATTAAAAAAACACTATGTGAATTCCATGGTGTAAGGGGAGGAGAATATAGGGGTCCTCCTCCCCTCATCAGGAGCAGCTCCTCCCCTAGCAGCAATGCTAGCAAGGATGGGGAGGAGTCCAGTGAGGAAGGAGGAAGAGAGGTCCAGGGCTCTGGCAACACAGAAGAGCCCCTGCTACACGTGAGGGAGGAAGAGAGAGAGGGGGAAAGGGGGGAGAAGGAAAACATGGAGCGTAGACCCTTTTTTCCCCCGGTTCCAGAATTAGGCAGGAGAAGGAGGGGAAGGAGATTTGCCGTCCCGAGACTCTTATGTTGGAAGAAATCTAGGGGCGGTCCATTGCCAGATTCTGCATCGGACTGAGCAGACATGTTCTATACACCAGCTTCACTGTAAATAGACTGCACTAAATAAAACTGTCTAAAGACAAGAATGCGGAGCGTCGTTACTCTAGAGTAGTCGCAACAACCCCCCTGACACATGGGCTCCAAGGTTGCCCGCCCCTGTCCTACTGTAGCTCAGCCTGCAATGATGCCTAACATGTGTAACTGAAATAACTCTCTACAATATCCCCTGCCATCATTTGCCTCTCCTCCCTCTGTTGCGTCAAACTTTATATTGTAAGTTTGCTGGGCCAGGGATGCTACTTGATACGGGAGCTAGGGATGGGCAAATCTGTTCTCCACGTTTTTAATTTCCCCACACTGATGTTCAGTCCTCCACACCAGTTTGCAACTTTCTTTTCTAAAAAAAGAAGACCCCCCTGAAAACCTGTCAGCAAATTTACCCTAATATGTAATTTTGCATGCAATTTTCCCCAATATACACATTTTCGCAACAATGCATTTTTGTATAATATTTTCACTAATATATACATTCATATGCACTATGCTTTAGTATAAGCATTTTTTACACATTGCTCAGCTGAGGAACTACATTGCAAAATTCATCAAAGTGTGAATTCTAAAGGATGGCTACATTTTGTAGTTCACCTATTGTTTCGGAAAGCGCACTTACGTAGATTCACCCAGAAAACTGAATTGTATTTCTCCTCCATCCTTACTGATTGCACTATAGAAATAATAAACTATACTATACTAATGATTCTTGAGGGACATAATATCTGGCAGAAACCAGAAGGGAACTATTGACATTTGATGTTGCTGAGCAGCTTCTACTGTGGGGAATGACACTGTACCAAGGCCCCAGGAAGTGGATTGATGGAGGGATTGATGGGACCTTGTGTATGGGCCACAAAGACTTTCTCAATGTTACATGAAAGTCAAAATGCTAGGTTGTGACAGTTTGGTGGATGAATGCACTATCACAGCTCAAGAAAGATTGAGTGTGTCCAGTTGTTCTGGCAACAGCACTCATTGAGGTTGGGAGTGCATTTCTGTCATGGCTCTCTATTTCCACTTCCTGTGTCAGGACAGGAAGTCTTCCTGATGCTCCACTAGCAACATAGCATACTGATGAGTGCAAATGAATGGATATGAATGGCTACTAAAAACAAAGACTGGCCTTGTAAAATGACAAATTGTGTTTGTATTTTGGAAAAATGTGCTTATCAAAGCATATTTTACAAAAATAAAAACACAATCTTCTCCAGTTAACTTTATTAATTAACTTTCAAGGAAATGGAATTCATTGGTCTTCAGTAATTTTTTGGAGCCATGGAGTACAAATGAAGTTACAATAAAAGTGTCTTTGAATGTATGCAGAGTGTCATTCTGTGCAAATGAACAGCCATATGTGGAACAGAGGGTATGAATTCCACCAAACCTCAGCAACTTTTTTAAAAATCACACACACACCCTTAACTAACATGTCCACATGCACACACACCATTCTCAAGGTCACAAGTAATCTTCAGATTTGTAGATTGGGATCCCATAGGATCACCTTTCCCCAGTCCAGGGCTGGCCCTACTGTGAGGCAAAGTGTGGCAGCTCACTTTGTGAAAGGCAGTCTGCTCTGGGCCCCTAAGCTAACCTCCTGCCTTCAGGTGCAGAGGAAGACACTGTCCCATCATTCCTGTTGAAGTTTGATTCAATTGCCAGTCCAGTCAGCTTCTGTAGGTGGAATGAGGGCGTGGGTGCCATTTTGCCCTTTACCTCAGACAGCAAAATCTCTTTGGTTGGCTCTTCCCTAATCTGCTTCTCTCTTTCACTGAGCAGCTTGTCAAGAAAGGGGAGAAAAAGACTAGATGGCCACTGAGGTCCCTTTCTACTCTGAAATTCTTTTATTTCTTGCCAAGAAATCCATCTCACTGGATGGGTGGGATCACCCCCTTTTTTTGCTTGGCCCAACCCAGGCCTTTGCCTCCTTTCTTCTTCCCACTCCTTGCTAAGTGGGAGGCTATTCAAAGGAGGTGGTCTCCCGGCCTTAAGCCTTTTCTTCTTTCTCATTTCGCAGAGGGATATAGAGAGCATGTTCCAGCCAAGGAGGTTGCTGCAAAATGAGGGCTGCGGTGTGGGGTGCGCTCCTTTCAGAAACCAAAGAAAACTGGCAAAGAAACCAGAGGCCTCTATTAAAATAGTATATAAACCAATCCCTTGGAGTAAAGGCACAGGTGTACATGATGACTCTGAAAAAGCAATTGGAAATTCCCTGTGGCCGCTGTGTAAATCCCCTTCATTCAGAGGTCAGCAGTTGGTGTTTGCTGCTAAGGAGCGTCTTCCACTGGCTACTCCAGGTGCTTCTGTTTATATGACAGTTTTTATCCTGGTGCTAAGAGAACCCTGTCAGATGAAGTGTAAGCCACATTTACCTGTAAGTGCCCTACACTAGCTTGTGATGCCTAATCTCTTTTATTGATCCTACGAGCTGGTTTCTGGAGCCATTGATTTTCCTTGCTGTCAGTTTGTGGCCTTGACTCCTTAATGTTTATTTAGACTGGTCTCCATAAATTGCTTCTGGTGCTGAGGGCGAGGAAGGCAGCAGGAGGTCAGGGGTGCATGTATACCTGTCCAGAAATATAAATCACAGCTTTTGTTCTTCGCCGTTGTTTGTGAACACTGTTTGCTAGGTGAATAAAAAGGAAGTCTTCTATGAAAACATGAAGAAACCATTACTAATTCCCCAGGGTCTGCAATTTTATTGCAGTCTAGGTTTTCAATTTTCTGTATCCTAATGGTACCTCTTGTTATCTACTCAAACATGTAATGTTTCTTTTTGTTAAAGAGAGAGAGAGAAAGAGAGAGAGAGAGAGAGAGAAAGGTGCAGGGAAAGGGAGAGGGAGAACAGACAGAAGTGCTGTTTGTTTGCCAGCATAGAAGTATATTCTGAAAGCAGGGGGCTGTTTGTTTGTTTTGGACTAGTTCTTTCCCCCCATACATATGGTTATGAATTCCAGGCTTTCCGCTAAGACTCAGCTTTGGTGAAGCTATTCATTTTTGTGGATAAATGAACACCATCTGTGTGTGTCTGAGTGCTGTTGGACACCAAAGTCCATCCATTTTAATAGCTGAGCTGGTCCTTGACCAAAATGGTGCTGCAGACAGAATGTGGGGGGGACGGACTTTAAGTTGTGAACTGGGGGTAAAGGCAACATCCTCACCTGTAACAATCCTGGCAAACTGAGAAATGGCTGCAAAAACCAGGCATCTCCTCCAGCTATAAATAATTCAAGGGCACATCCAGAAAACTCCAAGGGAAAAGCCTCACAGCTCATTATAGCCGTGAGTTGCTAGAATACTAGAGCCTTAAATCACTGGAAAATGTTTTGCAGCAGCTAAGTCCTCCCTCCCCCCTCCCTTCCACTGTAGCAGTAAACATCATAGTCTGTACAAGTTGACAAGTGGTTCTCCTGAGACCTAGAGGACAGTAATCAATAGAGGTGCAGCCTGGACCACTGCTGATGCTGAAACATTGTGCACAGATATGATACCCAGAATAAATCACTGGGAGAAAGAGAAGCCTCTTCAAGACAGGTAAAGAAGCACCTTGCAGGAAACACTCTTCTTGAGCATCATACAGTTTTTGCCACCTTGATCTCAGCCAGGCTGCAGTGGTCAGCCACTATATAGACTGCGGCAAAGTCAGCATATATTTGAAAAGGCAGCTGGACAGAATGGGTTGGAACCTAAATCAGTTCCTCTCTTTGCAAACATCATTCTGCCTTACACACATGGGGGGGGGGAGGGAGGATGGATTGCTATGTCACTTTTCAAAGCAAAGAAAGCAATAAGAAGCAAAAAGGCTGTTGGGGATTTATTAGACTTCTTGTTGGACTAGGTGACCTTTAAGATCCCTTCCAACTCTACAATTCTTCCAAGGAGCTCAAGACAGCATACAGGGTTGCCGCCACCCACTTGATCCTCACAACAATCCTGGCAAGTAAAGCTGAGAGACAGTGACTGGTCATTGAGTGAACTTCATGGCTGAGTAGGGATTTAAGCCTTGGTCTTCACAGGTTTAGAATGACACTCTAACAACCTCATTGGTCTGACTTTCAGGCTATGTCTATACTGCACAGTCACACTATGGCTTGAGTCTGTGAGTCACACAATAGCTTGAGGCTACGATAGATGTACTTACAAAATTAAAGTTGCCCACTGCCACCCACAGCATGCTGATCTGAGCTAAGCCAATACTGGCTCCCCCGGCCCCACAAGCACAGATTCTTGGAAGTTAGAAGAAACTGAACAGAATGCCGTTTGTGGGAATTGCAGGTTAGACAAGTACACAAAGATGTCTCTGTCAGGGTGCCTATAGATGAAGGCTTCCCTCTCACCCTCACCCCCCCACCAAAAAAACAACCCAATAAGCCTTCTGAGTCCTGATTACAGATCAGTAGCTAACAAGGCCGACACAAAGACCAATCACTCCAGCTGCCATGTTGATTCCTGCACTCTCAGGGGTATCAAGGACATAAGAGCACTGGGCCATGGCTGGTGATCCTTCTTGACCTCCTCAATTGCTATTTCTGCCCCACCACAAGATGTGAACCCCAACTGCATGAACGATGGTTGTGCTGGCACAGCAGGATTGGGACTGTGGTGTGCAGTTAGGGGCTTCAACTCCCCACCCCCACCATATCCAGATCCTGAGCTATTGGTATTGTTGTGGTGCTTTTAGCTGCTAATCAGCAATCGGCACTGAAAAACCGTGCAATCTTCTACTGACGCCAGTGGAGACCTCCTTACTGGGACTATTAGCAGCTTTGGAGTGTGTGCACAATATTGGCACAGGGAGAAGCCTCCCTGCGTGAGGAGGTTCAGAGCTCCTCCCAGTGCTTCCGTTCATACTGTAGAAACGAGAGTTGCTAATTGCACCCCCTGAGGAGGGCCAGGGGGGCCGTGGCCCTGGGCACATGGTTTTGAGGAGGCATGAGCCATGCACACAGGGATCCCCACCCTGCTTGCTGTCAGGGGTCTCTGGGCCGCAGAGCCATATAGCTGCACCCCCAGCCCCCTCACCAAGAGCCGCAGCAGCTGGCCAGGCACCCCCCTGCGTGGGCGGGCAGGTGGCACAGTGCAGCCCCATGAACCCATGGGGGGTGTTCACCCTCCACGCCCAGCCCCTGGTCCCACCTGTTGCGTGCGTACACACACCGAGCTCAAATAAAAGACACAATCCCATGGCATCATCATTAGTTCATTTATGAAGAAGTTCCTAAGAAGCATCTCTAAGCAATTTTGCAATACAATGAAAAGCACATACAAAACAATTACATATAGTTAAAACAACAGAAGAAGAAGAAGAAGAAGAAGAAGAAGAAGAAGAAGAAGAAGAAGAAGAAGAAGAAGAAGAGAAGGAGGAGGAGGAGTTTGGATTTGATATCCTGCTTTATCACTACCCGAAGGAGTCTCAAAGCGGCTAACAATCTCCTTTCCCTTCCTCCCCCACAACAAACACTCTGTGAGGTGAGGGGCCTAAGAGACTTCAAAGAAGTGTGACTAGCCCAAGGTCACTGCATGTGGAAGAGCGGAGACGCGAACCCGGTTCCCCAGATTACGAGTCTACCGCTCTTAACCACTACACCACACTGGCTCTGCATATATCAAACAGCTTCAAATAAATTCAGATGCCAACAGGGACAAGAATCTCCACTTAACTAACTCTGCTTACATAAAGAACGTTAAACCGCAGAATATTTTGTGCAAAGTTGCTCCTTATTATCTCCTTCTATTGCACAATTCTAGATTAGTTCACATGAATTCATCCAATTGAAGTCCAATGTGCTTAATAAGATATTGGATGATGACCACTGATACTTCATTCCACACAAGAGACATTCTGGTGGTTGCCAAAATAAAATAGCCCATTTCCCCAATGATGTCAGGAAGAATGCAACCCTTCTGGTCTTGGAGTGAGAGTCAGTGGAATACTCTCAGTTTGGGTCAAGTCATGTTCTTCACACATTAGGATTACGAGCACTTCCTGATTTTAGAAATACCACACAGTCCATTTACCCACATCCATTACCTCACAAATATTTTTAAAATGACTACATTCTGCATTTATGAATGCTGAATGACATGTTTCTTTAACGGTCTGTTTTTCAAATGTAGAATGCGAAGGAAAGCTATTCAGGTTTATTTTCTTGTGGAAAAGTAAAACTGAAAACGTTTTCCCTTCCATTTTTTCCACCTGATGTCAGAAAAAAATGGTATTAGAGTTTTCCTTTGTGACTGACATTTACACACTAGAAGTGACATGTTGTTGGATGTAGCAAGGAATAATAATTCTTTTAAGTCTATAAATAGCCAACGTATGCTTCGTTAGGATGAAACAGATGACCTAACAGAAGACTAAATCTTGGCACAGTTGACTTGCAATGGACAAACTCTGCCAACTTAATTCTAGCCAGCTGGTTGCCTCAAATCCTCTCCTGCTAAGTCTGAGCAATTCTGTATGGGTTTCATGCCACATCCATTCATCTATCAATTGAAATTCCAAACAAAAACGCATTTGGGGTGAGAACATATCACAGATGAAATGTCTGATGGCTCACTAGACTGGGGAGGAAGCCAACAGCACTTAGACACATATGAAACTGATTGCATATCCGTATCTTCACATTATTAAGCACAGAAACATAATTTGAAGCACTGAAAAACCATTGCCCTGGTGGTTCACAGTTAAATGGACAACTGGGCACTAGCTAAAAGGCCTTTGTTTTTTATCCTAGATTAAGGGGTGCGCCCCCAAATGGAAGCCAGGGATTTACATTGGGCAGGAAAATTGTAAACAGCAGCTACTGGCATCCTTTTCTATTTGCATATTATAGAAGGCACATACTTTGATCCCCCATATGCACTTTGGATACATTACTGGCCACTGGCGGCTGACAGGATAAGGAAATCTGAGACAGCCACAGAGATTCTAGTCCCCTTGTTATAGAGCTTATGCCATTCCCACCGAGGTGAACATATCAAGGGGCTACCCCATAGCTTTCCCTCCTGGAGAAATGCACGGCCCAGCTCAGTGTATAATTTTGGAGGCTGGCGGACGATGTCAGAAAATAGCATGCCATTATTTCTGCTCACAGGTTGGGGGCCCTCTGAGCCTCTTTAATTTGCCTCGTCTCCATATTCCTGTCTTGCTCTTTCTGCCCCATGCTGCCGAGATTCCCTCTTTCTGCTGATACCGTTTTCTGTTTGCATAACAGCAAGTTCTGTTAAGTTCTTGTGTGCTAGGCAGGTGAGTGCGGAAACATACTTCAGTGCCTCAAAAAAGCACAGAACAAGTTGATTCAAATATCCATGCCCCATAATAAGCTAAGCACTACAACTGCCCCCACATAATTTCCTCTGATTTGAAGAGCCACAGCAGTTTTCAAATAGTTTGTGGATTTAGACACCCTAACTTGGATGTCCCGCCACTCAACTAGAAGGGTGTTATATTAATACAGTTTCGAAACAATTGCAACCAGTGGGTTTTAAGCTTAATAGATTCATATTTTTTCATGGTCTTTTGAAAATGGGGGAATAGGCCCAGTGAATCAGCTATAATTCAGCACTGGTTTTAATATGTTTGGGTTCCATATCCATAGCTGCCAAGTTTTCCCTTTTCTCACGAGGAAGCCTATTCAGCATAAGGGAATTTCCCTTAAAAAAGGGATAACTTGGCAGCTATGCATATCCTGAGAGATGGTTTTATTAATTAGCAGTTATAACAACAACAACTAGTTTCCTGCTCAGGCCCCACCCCATCACACCATTCTCCAGGGATCTGCAAACTTCCATCCCAGTGTTTCTTGTAAGGAAATGCCTCTAAATAACTACAATCATGACACTATAGTAGCCCAGCTCTGGATAGCAGTGACCATGACCCTGACCTTCCAGTATGAATGTATAAACCAAGAAAGCCTGGCACTTCTTAACAGGAGAAGTAGGGAATCAAAGAGCAGTACACACAAACAACCTTATAACTGTCTGGTGGATGTTGCCCATTTAGTTTCTGTAATTACACAGGGAGCTGATTTGTCACAGTCTTTCTGCATCATTGAGCCTGACACAGAAGAAATGTGTGTGTGTGTGGTCCAGTCAAGGAGAAGATATTCTCCAGGAAAATATGACATCATCTTTTTCTTATTATTATCTCTAGCAAATTCTGGCAACTTTTAATGCATGAAATTAAACAGAAAACAAATGCAAAATGAAAAGCTTCAGCACAATAAATGAGACCCCGGTAATTTGGCCACTCTTCGCATCAGATGGGAAGAAAATGAATTTAGATCAAATAAGCAAAGAGACTCCTGTTGTGTGCAGTGCTAGGCCACAATGGTGGCCAGGCTGCAATGATAAGACCCACTCTGATGCATATTTACTCACAATCATCCCAGGTCACATCCAGACCACATATTTAAAACACATTTATGCTGATTTAGGAGCCATGGCTTCCTGGGAGATGGAGTTGAAATCCGTTCACAGAGCTACAACTCCCAATACCCTTAACAAACAGCAGTTCTCAGGATCTTATAGGGGA